>NW_027272305.1:0-601115 GCF_040938485.1 Diadema antillarum | reverse complement strand
ACAGACCCAGGGGGTGGGGCTCAGAGCAAGAGTACACAGACCCAGGGGGTGGGGCTCAGGTATTTTTTTTTTTGGGGGGTGGGCACTTTTTCTTGCACTTGCGAAGGACCCAGATAGTGGGGTGCAGAGCTAGAGTGTGCCACGCCCCGATATTACCTTAATGCAACCTATGACGTCATTTATGGAAATGAGTTAAGCTCCTGACGTCAATATGAATATCAAATTTAGTGACGTCATTTATTACCCCTTTCACTCATCAATACGTCCTATTACATTATTTGTTTTTTATTTGTTTTTTATTTCATTCCTCATTCATTTTTGTAATTTCTTTTTTATGTATCCTATGTTCATGTTTCGTAACTCATCTATCATTTTCATATTCATATTCCATATTCTATATTGTCCTGAACAATACCCACAAGTTATGACACCCGAGACATACTAATACTACTTCCCTTTCCCATCAGCATCATTGAAACGGATCGATGCCTTTGGGATCATTGCTTTAATTGACTGAAATCAAGAATATTGAGAAACACAATATCTACTACATTATATATGGACATAAAAGAATATCTATTACGTGTATAACAACTACAACAAAGTACTGATACCACAATGGTATTTTAAAAAAGCCAATAACAATAACAACTAATACTAAAGCCCCGCTTGATAGCAGAAAATGTGATGGAAGGATAAGAAAGAGAAGGAATAAATGACACAAATTGAGATTAGAAGGAAAAGAAGAGATGAAGAGGGGAGCGGATATCGAACAGAAGGATTTAACATTTCAAACATATCACTGTTGTGATATTCTATTCCTAAATTGTCTCTTAAAGGTATTAGCCCACATTATTTTGCAAACCCACGAAAATCAAAACTGCATAAAACAGGTCCAATATGACTTCAAGTACAAGTTATAACAGTAAGATACCTCACCTGTTGCTCTTTGTCTATACCATTCGATAAAAAGAGAGAAAATCATCGTTTTAAAATCAATTTTCAAACCGGGTCAACCCGACCCAAAATCGAATTACGAGTGCGGGCTAGCTACGTACATGTAACTTACACATGTATCGCATGCATGTAGTACGTACGTGGACCGGAGTTAGCGAGCGTTATACGCATGCATACGGTGCATTTTCATTCATTTTTATGAAAGTAATGGACTAATTGGAACGAAATTTTGCACAGGTGTTACTGCAATCACACCCAAACTCCATGCTAACTATGAGACCAATTGCTGCAGGTTTACAAATTGTGGGCTAATACCTTTAAATCAAATGATAGACTGTCGATGTGTCAAATAAGTTGCATATAAATTTGTTAAGTTTTATCTGTTGTGAAGAAACATTATAATGGAAGTACTAATATGCAAAGGTAACTATTAATATAGCTAATGTGATTATGATTGTTTCGGTACAGCAATTGTCAGTATTTTGTGGGAGACATATTTTACGACCAATTGCGCTCAGGAGTTTGCATTTCAGAACCTGTTAATCGATCGACACCTTCCTTTCACGCGTTTGCAGTGCTGTGATTTGTGGAAAGTTAACATTTGACTTCACTCAACAACCCATATTCTGGGTATCGGAGTCCAATGTCAAGTCATATTTCACGTTATCAATTCAATAATGCAAACAGAGTTGCAAGTAACTTTGAAAATGTACAAAATATCTATAATAAAGTAAATGAGAGTTAAATACGATTGATGAAAAGAACAAAGAAAATGTACAGAAATATAAAAAATACAGAACTATTAATACACGATACAGGGAACCAAAAAAAAAGAGAGGAAAATATGAAGGGGGGGGGGAGAAATATAAGGGAGGGGGAGAAGGACCCAAAACTGATGACATGAGCACAGCTGTACAAATTCAGAATGAAAGAAATACGAGTCACATATTATAGCTGAGAAAAACAACGCGAAAATAAAAAAAAACACACACAAAGACGTACGGAAATATATGCATATGACAAGTGAACAAAGAATAAAGGAAAATGGAGATGAGAGCGAGAGGAGGAGAAATGAAGAGAAAGAGGGGGAGAGTGAAAAGACACGTTACAGATAAAGAAGTCACGGCCTGGAAAAGGCTTATGCAGTAACTAAGAAAGGGACAATAGTCATCTAAATAAATGTGTCATTATATAACTACAAAACTTGGTTTCAAATGACTGCCCTCTTTTCACAATAAATAATTGATCCACCTTCATTTCGGGTATTTCCTGTGATATCTTATTCAGTATTTCTTTCGATGTTCACTATAGGAGGCTGCAATGAAAAGGTAATAAAATTCACCACTTTTATATTCTCATCGCAATGGGAAAAATCTTTAATTTCTATAGGAATTCGAATCCTAGAAATTAAAGGAAAAATTCTTAGGAAAGTATAGTGAATATCCTGAGGGACCCCTAACACCCCCTTCATCAATGTTTTTGTTGGTTGAGATCTGGCAAACGACGGCATTCTGCAAAATGCAAGACAAACCGATATCTGAATTCTTTCATTCCACTTGCAATTAGACTTTTTAATAGTACCCGTTAACTCATTAGTAGCTGAACTACCCGAGGCCGCCAGTGAGGTTGCCCCCTTTAATGGGCTCCCAGAGGCCTGCCTGTCCGTTATCTGATAATTTTGTTTCCACTGTTTTCACGTGGAATACTACTGTCATTGAGTAATTTGAGGGAGGTTAGGGGTCAGCAGGAGTTTGTCGGAATTGTTTCTGTGATGAGCGGGTGTTTTGGTGGAGTCTTGGGCTTTCAAATGGACGAATTGTGATAGATAGGGGACAAATTTGCGGTGATTTATGGTTTGGAAAGTTGTCGGGTTGGGACGGTATAACAGTGAAATTGCACTGAAGATCCCACGTTTGCTTGTTTTTAGTCACCATCATTATCATCTCAACGACAACATTATCGCCACCTTCATTATCAGCTTCACCATCATAATCATCGTCATTTTTACAGTCATTGCCACAGACGGGTCACTATCATGATCACAATCTTGGGATTTTAAATTTTTTGATATAGATTATGTTATTAAATGAGCTGTTATACCTCCGCTTCCTCTTCCATTCTTATTTTTCTTACTTTTCTCTACCGTTACTCCTCCCTTCATATATTTTTTTCTGGCAAATTGACGTATAATTACAATATATTTGTTATCTTGTATATCTCAGTATTGTAAAGTGATTATGTGTAATACAAATGGTGGAATGTAGAAAGAAATGTAGATGATGATATAATCGATCACTGTTATTGTTTTTGTATGTGTTAATTTGCTTGTTGTGTCGTATTTGATAGGGCGAGTTGGTTTGAGTTGTTTCAGTTTATCGCGGGCTGACATGGGGGGGGGGAGGTGAGACTGGGAACATAGCAACAGGGAAGGTTTCTGGAGTTTTGAACATCATTGCAATTGAGTCGGTTTTATGCCACGTTTTTATACGATTGTTCTTTTCAGTTTGACTTTGCATGCATGTTCAGTGATCTATTATTTATTTTTTTAATCATTATTATTGAACGATTAAAATGAAATGAATTGAATTGAAGTGAATTGATTATATCTTCAAGAAACAATTGGGATTTGTGGTTAGCACAACGGAATTTGCATGAAAATTTCCTTGCGAAACGTTCAAGTGCTTGAGGTTTTTCTTAAAATGAAGCTCCTGGTTGAAATTTCGATAGTGCAAACATTGGGGATTAAAATTTCTTCTACATCTATGCGCCACTCTTCCTTATAAATGTAATTTAATCTGCCGCTAACTAAACATTTGCTTCTGCTAGAGTGAGATTTGATGCTTAATTGATTGTTCCAAATTTCTGTGAGACCTAGGTTGTCAATAATCTACATTTGTTTTTTATTTTTGGGTGTTATTTTCTGATGTGTGTATTAGTAATCAAATTACGTTGTTTTTACATAGGGTAACGTTTTGTCTTTGAGTTTGCACTAATTAAGATTTCAGGGTGTCATTTTCCCATATTTGTAATCGATTTAGGTCAGTTTCACATAGGATAACGTTGGGTCTTGGGGTTTGAATTAATTACGCTAGTATTTCGGGGTGTCATTTTCCGAAATTTATAATCGATTTATGTGGTTTTCTCATAGGATAGCGCTGTGTCTTGCAGTTTGTGTCGAGTTTACATTAATTAGTATTTTGGGATGTCATTTTGTAATCGATATGTCAATTTGTAATCGATATTACTGGTTTTCACATAGAATAGGCCCAAAGAGGTTCTATATGTCATAGAACCTCTTTGGATAGACCCTAGGATAGCGTTGTGTCTTGGAGCATCCTAGCAAGGAGCTATGGGTGAGACCTTCCTGCTTGGAGTTTGCGTTGAGTTTGCATTAATTCTCGCTATCGCCAATGACGTAAAAAGTACCCGGATGTGGCTTTCTCGTCAAGATCAAAGAGATTTTCCGCAGTGACTGCTAGAGTGCGGAGTCTTCATACGCCCTGTACTATTGTTGTGTGAGCGCAAGGAGCACTGGATGGCAACGAAGCGGTAGGCTCACCCCTCGTCCTAACACGCTAGCAAACGAGCAACCGAGGAGCAGCCAAAATCAAGTGCGCACTCGCGTAAAAGTTCAGAAAGTTCGCGTAATACGCGCTGTATAAATGTATACTTAGTACGCAAAGTCCGCCATTTTTAAGTGGAACAATGGCGGCCCCCATGAAATCACTGACTCCATTGTAGAGTCCGCCCTCTAGTGGTGGGGAGGAGAAAAATCTCTTTGGTCAAGATTTAGTTCACTTGGTAGCAAGGGCACTTCCGGCGCGGGGCATAATTTGCACAACGCTAGCGTGCGCGTACGTGTACCTTACCTATAGCGCAGCGCCGACCACGGATACTAGTACAGTAGGCCGCTGTACTGCCCGAGCCAGCGAGTGGCCAGGCCTGTCATGCATACTCGTACACTGTAGTCCCCGCCGCCGGCGGCCGGCCTTTCTTGCTAGCATGCACCACTCACTGCACGCGTGCGCAGCGCATAAGCTAACACATACCGGTACGGCGTACATCACAGATCAGTCATCTCTGCATACGCTGAAAATATGCTGGAAAATATTCACCCACCTGGATATACAGTATATCGTCATGGAATGCCGATATTCTTTATTTGTTCTCTGTCGAAATGTCGCGAACACAATCGGGAACGAACAGTGATCTCGAACTTATCCTGTCTCCAAAGCAATTTCTTCCAAGTAAGTACACGTACGTACAATGTACGTAGGCACTGTACTAGGGTCTACTACCTAGTACCTAGTGCTACTACCACTACTAGTAAGTCGCGCGTGCACGTACTGCGCTGTGGAGTCACCCGCAAACTTCACCCACGCTGCCACGTCACGTCTCGCATGCCAGTAAGGGTCCTATTTCTGCAGATTTTTTTTCATTTATTGTCGTGCGAACAACACATGGCAGCTTCGCAGCAACAACCAATAGTTGTAGTAACAGCAATTTCTTAAGAATGGAGAAATTTCAAATCATATTAAAGCTGTAATTCAAGTCGAGAAAACCGGAAGTACACGTAGAATACAGTCGGTTGTGTGTGTAAATCGCATTAGTCACGTATCACGCGCGTACGAACGGAAGTGATTTTGCTACCGGACTATCCCATAATGCACCGTAAATGACGCTTAAATCAACATCCGGGTACTTTTTACGTCATTGGCGATAGCGAGAATTAGTAGGTCGGCCATCAATGATCGATCATTACAGTCCGTATTTCTGCGGTTCATTCTGTTTTACATTTTCTGAATTTTGAAAGCAAACTAAAATCTAAACGACATCTGTTTGGTCAAAAATATGAATTTGATGATTTTTCAATAAAATGTTTTTTATTGACTTATAGTTTTTGTTGACTGTTGAGGTGAGATGTGTGATATATATACTGAAGCAAACGTGACGTTAGTCATTCTTCGATAGGATGGATTTACTTGATCGATATCTGTTTCGAGAGGGCTAGAGTGGCCTGGCCTGGCCCCCTGGGAAGAGCCAGGTCCGTGTGCTGTAATTCACCGTAAGGCCTAATTTTCACCGCTAGCGGTTTGTATTAGTTTGCAGTAATTAGTAATTTGCGTTAGTTTGCATTAATTAGTAGTTTGCATTGAGTTTGCATGGAGTTTACATTGAGTTTGCATTAGTTTGCGTCAGTTTGCATCAGTTTGCATTAGTTTGCATTAGTTTGCATCAATTAAAGGGAAGATAAACCCCAAGAGCAATGTGGATTGAGTGAAAGCAGCAACATTAGTAGAACACATCAGTGAAAGTTTGAAGAAAATCGGACAATCGATGCAAAAGTTATGAATTTTTAAAGTTTTGGTGTTGGAACCGCTGGATGAGGAGACTACTAGAGAATATGACGTATGAGTGGACAACAATACCAAGAAAATATGAAGAAAATACTACAAAAATCCATTTTTCATGAAAATTACAAATTCCATCAACTTGATATGGACATATGTTAAGGGTAGCAATTATTCCCCCTGCTTTCTGAAAGCGGTTGGTCCATTGCTCTTTCATAATTCTAGAAAAGTGAATTTTTGTTGAATTTCCTTTATATTTTCTTTGTATTGTTGTCCACTCATACGTCATATCCTCTAGTAGTCTCCTCATCCAGCGGTTCCAACACCAAAACTTTAAAAATTCATAACTTTTGCATCGATTGTCCGATTTTCCTCAAACTTTCACTGATGTGTTCTACTAATGTTGCTGCTTTCACTCAATCCACATTGCTCTTGGGGTTTACCTTCCCTTTAATAGTAGGACCGGGCCTTTGTGATGTCAGTACAGTGTACTTGTAGTCGTACCAAGGAGGTACCTCCTTGCTTGGGAATTGTACTAAGTACATGTACTACAATAACTTGTCTGTATACCTGTACCTTGATCAGTTGGTTGCCCGAGTTGTGTGTCAGTATGTTGGTACACGTGGTGCACGCATAGAAATTGGCGTCAATCCTGCCTGATGTAGTCTACTGCGAGTACTGTTATATTGCATTTTCTCGTACTGCGTAAATATGATTTTGACTTCTGTGAAAATTCGCTCATCATATTCATGCTTACTCTACAACAATGAAAAGATTCGAATTATTGTGAATTTGGAAGTCAGTACAGTCAATAAAAGAAGAGATAATAGCATAAGTACAGGTCGTCTGAACAATAGGTAAGCCTATTTTCCGTACATGACGATTCTCTGCCAAGACTAGATTTCTTGCACGGAACACGGGTCTCACCAGAGTTGACGATCATCGCCAAGATGAAGTTTATGTTAACGTTTTTGAGACAGTAAGTTCCTTCATTTGCTACTTTGTCCTACATCTTGTTCGTTTTCCTAGAACATGGATGATGTTGTAAATGAGTGAGGCAGCAAGACTCAAAAGAGGCGAACATGAATACTGTTAGCAGGATGGCTGCGATATATTGATTGTGTAGTCCCACTAATTGAGATATATGTCGCCCGGTTAGCCTTTCTTTGCATTGCAGTTGTTGACTTAATAAATGTTGGTCACGCGCACGCACGTAATTTAGATGTCTATTTGTCGTTATATTGGAATGACTTTGTTTGATTTTGATATTGCAATGGTAACAAACTGCTCGAGTTCATTTATTTGATTAGGCATGTACATCTTTCTTACCAGGGCAGGGGAAAAACGGGCGTCATGAATCAAACATGCTGATTAAATGATCATCAAATGCAAACTCGATGTTAATTCAATAATTGTTGTATTGTACTTTGTTGAACGTCTAGAGTTCTAGAACTATTTACAACAAGAACTGGTTGTATTTTACACAAAGTCACATTAAGGTCTGATGAGTAGACTCTAGTTTTAGATTAAGTCTCAAGTAAACTACATCGGTCATCATGAGCATGTTGAGAGATCTGTATTCTGATTATTCTCATCATTGCGCCACTTGCCATAAAAAAAACCAAAATCTGATTTTGTGAATCTTACCAGCACCCGCACCAGGGTTTCGTCAGGATGGGGGTAGGGGGACATTTTGTAGGATAATGTTCAAGAGAGTGAAGTGACCTAGTGGGGTGGGGGGGGGGGGGTCCGGAAGGTATGGTATTTTTCACTTTCATTTGCCTTTTGTGTGCATCTTGTTTGTAAGCAGAGTCTACAAATATAGGCTCTGCTTACAAACAAGACAAATATGCTGGTGTGGATCTAGCTTTTTGCTGGGGGGGGGGGGGGTTGGACTCAATGATGATGGATGATGACAACCCCCCTCCAAAAAAAAGGGGGGGCGGCTTCACATTTCTTGCTGCCACTTCTCTTCCCCAAGGTTGGCTAACTAAAAGAAAAAAAAAAAAGGGGGGGGGGGGTCTTCACATCTGTTGGTGCCACTTTGCTCCCAAAATCACAGATAAGCAAAACACAAACAAAACAAAATATCAGACACTACATTTTCTGCCAAAAAGTGGGGGGGGGGGGGTGGGGGGAGGACCTGCCCCCCAGTTGCACCAGCCTTGTGTGTATGTGTGTTCCAAGACCAGATGACTGGAAGGGTATACTCCATGAGATGAGTCAGCCAATTGAAAAATTGTGAAACTTTTTGTGTGTTTTTCTATCAAATAGAGTTGTCTAATGCTGTATATCTCAAAGTCATACAGCTGAAGATGTGCAGTGTAATTACGATCTGGACTATGAAATAATTAAAACATATTTTCTCTCTATTTTCTGTCTGTTTTGTTGTCCAGTGGGGAGACAGAGTGGAATGCCACCTTCAGATGCCAAGGTCAGTCGGATGTCCCACTGAACAATGAAGGGAAGGAGCAGGCCAAGAGGCTAGGGGCTTACCTCTCCAAAGAGAAATTTGACTATGTCTATTCGAGTGATCTGAGTAGATGTCTCCAGGTGAGTTGGTTCTTTGTGACATGCAAAATGGTTTCACAGGTACTTCCATCTGAATGTATGATATTCTGTATAGGAAAAAAAACATCAATCTTCTATTTTTCCCAGTAAGTTGTTTTGAATGTGAACAAATATTTCATGTATTGTTATAAGGATTGCAAACAAACAAATCTAGCAAAGCTGAAGCTGTGTACCCTCTTGTTTGTTTACCATTATTATTTTGCATTTTTATTGTACATAACAAAATATTGTCTAATGTATTGTCTTTACATTGTTATTGTACACATGTCCAGACTGTCAAAGAGGTGATTGATCAAGGACCCAATCATGACATTGAAGTCATTCAGGACAAGCGACTGAGGGAAAGAGTAAGATATGATTTATTTGGAACTATATTAAGTGTAATATGCTGCTAACTCTCTATACTGAAATCTCAACGCAGCTTGGGCGATTTTGTATCAGCAAAAAGCCAGAAGATATGTACTGTACATGTATATGCCATATATTTAGCAAGTCTAATTTTTTTTTTTTTTGCCAATCAGGACTTCCCACAATTTGGGGAGGAGTTTATTTTGCAATCATTGAGTGTTGACTTGAGGATTGCTAATATTATGATGCATTCCACAAATCTTTTCCAAGATCATTTGAATAAAGCAGACATTCAGCTACTTGTAACTTTTACTATCTATGCAATGTACAAATACACAAACAAACCTGATGTAGACACATGCATGATTATGTGTGTGGTCATGCATGTGCTTTATTTAACTGCTATGTATAACATGTTCGTTTCAGGGTTAATATCTTCATGTACTGCAATAAATTCATGAGTAGCGCCCAAAAATGAAACCCTCACATAATCTCTAGCCCATATAGTAAATGGTTATGCATGTATTTGCTTTGGACTTTCCGTCATGTTGTAGGCCTTTGGAGTCTATGAAGGTATGTCATTTGACATTTACATGCAAGCCCTCAGGAACTGTGTTGGCGAGTTTGTCATCGAGGGAGGAGAAACACCAGAGCAGGTAATAACATCCATTTTCATAAAGTGAAAGGAGACAAGATGCCAATACTCCTTCCATTTTAAAGGCACTCAGTCATGGCGAGTGGTTTGTGCGGCACGGAGACGAACGCAACACGCTGCCTCCCCCATTCTGTATCAAATGTAGTGACCCCCGAATGAGAATAGTGCTGGCTCAATGGGTCAGCGAACAAAACGCTAGGCTACAAGAGAGCTCCCTGTGCTAATCTCCTTACTCAAAATGGCTGTCCCAGTGAGCCACGAGAGCTTCCGAATGGATGCACACTCTCAGTGCGCATGCGCATGAAGAGAGGCCAAAAGAGCCACGCGTCTTCTGGCCTCTCTCCTCTAATCACCACAGCTCACGGTGACAATGTTTGTGTATGATGCATACACGCACACGCACACGCACACACACACACTTGTCTCAGTGGTAGCATTGTCCCACACGTTTATGGATATAGCACCGAGTCTGGCATTGCGCAATTGCATGCACAAATTTCGGTCGTTCGGCAATTACGTACCATTAGGGATGGCGATCGGCTGCCTTTAAACATATGCATTTTGATTGTCATCTGCTATAATATGTCCTCATCTACTTAGGTTATCCTAGGACAATTCATTTCATCTTTTCAGTTCATTTAATTTTTTTTTTTCAATTCATTCATTAGTTGTGCATCTATTACAGTTCACTTCCAATACATATAGTAGGATTCTCAGTTTGGAGTATGTGATATCCAGTAGATATGCTATCAATGGATGGGCTCATGATATCCTTGTCTCCAGTGATGTGTCTCTAGTTCGCAGTATAATTATTGCACTGTCATTTTGTTATGTACTGCTTTGACCTGGTTTGTGCTTTCCTCTTCCAGAAAAACAAATTTCTGAATCACCTTTTGTGAACCACATGCATAAGTATAATTTTTCATCGAGTGTGATAGATTGAGAAATAGAAAGGGACATTTTTGTAATATTATTCCCAAAGTGAGGAGTTAGGGACTCATTATATAGGTGTATATTTTTGCCAAGAGCCCATGTCAATATGAACAGTTAAAATCTGTGCGCTCATGGTCTAGTCTCTTGGTTTGTTGAGCATGAAAAAGAAGGAAGACATGAAATATAAATGAAACATATGATTTTTTTTTTTTACAATTCTAATTTCAGGTATTAGCCAGGACAATTGAATTCCTGCATGACATGTGCAAGTATGTGAAGACGCAGGAGACAAATAAGACTAATGCGGCCAAGAGTGAGATGGCAGCGAGTGGAGCAGTGGAGGGAGGGAGCGCGGCAGCCGAGGCTGGTGGAAAGACCACATCAGACGTCTTTGTCTCTGAGTTCACTGGAGAGAACCAGGAGGCACGGAGCCTCCCGCATGTGCTGCTGTCGACTCACGGCTTCGTGACCAGAAACTTCCTCAAGTACCTCTACTGCATCGTCAACGTTGAAATCCCGGAGGGGGACTGGCTGATCGACGACGGCTGCCCGAACACCTCCCTGAGCACGCTCGTCGTCGAAACAGACAAAGACGACAAGTTTGACTTTGAGAAACTTAGGTGCTACTTCATCTACAAGGTGGATCATTTAGGATAGAGTATGTTGCATTTACCAGTACTTACACCTGAGATCTTCCTTGAAGGTGTGATTACTTAGCCCTTGAAAGTAAGGGTTTCACTCATGCAATTATGTGCAGTATATTTATTAAATAGTAGGTATGTGACTCAATTCATCCATGTTTGATAGTGTGAAATATATTAGGTGTAAGATGTGTTTTACCATATGTAGATTAAAGAGGTTTGTTATCATTGTTCTGAAAGATATAGGAAGACTCAGGAGACTAACGAGAAGAAGAGAGATTTGTAAGCTGATGTCTCTCTGTGCATAATAGAAGAGTACTTTGCTGGTGTGTGCTTCATTGCAGGTTCAAATGTGGCCCGGGTCATCTACCATTGAAGTTCATAAGTGAACATGTGAAGTATAGGATTATTTCTTGTGATAGCTTCCTACTTGCTTGCCCTATGATAGGAATCCCCTGAAGTTAGCGATAAGGAACAATTCATTGAATAATGAAATATTGTATACTAGCTTATTAGCATTTTCAACAGGTAATTGTGTGGAGCTGTTTACAGAGAGTTTTTTTTTTCCCCAGTTTTGTAACCAGAATGATGAAAACAGTGTGGAAGTGCAGGTCTGTTTCATAGAGATTATTAGTTGAATAATAGAGAAATTTAGAAGTTTGTGGTGCTGTTGTGGGTAAAATCTTGTCTGCAGAGACATTTGGTGTTTAACAGTGCAGCTGCATTTGTAGCAAGAGTCTTTAAAGGCCAAATACCTATTAATAAGTCAAGTTTTGTCCTTGGGGCATAGGAATGATTTGATTTTAGATGAAATCTTGAAATCCTGAAAAGGCAGGAGGTATGTCAAATTCTGGAAATGAAGTGCATCAGAGTCCACATAGGACCAACCAGTGTTTACATGAAGAAGCTGTAGAGAATGAGTCTTTAGTGACTTGAATCATAGCATTTTTTTTTAGCTGAACAGTGATATATGTGAGAGAATTCTGGGTAGACACCATCTTCTATAGGAGCTGAAGATTGATGTATCAAATGACAGTTGAAAACCACTATGCAAGGACTCCATCCTTTTTTCTTTTCTCATCTCTTCTTTTTTTTTTTAGTACTGTGAGGAATACAATGAGCACACAGCTCTCCTTAGATGACCTTCACATGCCCTTTGAATGAGAATCAAGAATTGGAGAACTCAAAGTTACCACATTTGTAGGCTTTCAATATGCAGTGTGCATACAGGTCCCTATGTTTTCTGAAGTTATACAGTCAAATTATAGGGAGCACACAGATACACACACAGACACACACACAGACACACACACACAATATATATATATATATATATATATATATATATATATATATATACATATACAGGTGGCCTTTGTGGACAAGTGGCCACCCAGGTTGATGGCCAATGTGATTCTATCTGGTAGCATCTGTAATGGACTTTACATTCACTTTTCCCATACCTCTATGAATGAAACTTGTCTTGACAAGTTAATACAATTTGCCTAACATTAGAAATGATGAATGCAAAAACAAGAACTATTTTGTCTTTGCTTTCTGTAATATATGAATATCAAATTAGTAGGCCCTGAAGAAGGCTTCGTTGTTCGATTTTAAAACTCTAGTAGAAAGAATATGAATGAATCATAATACCAACAGATAGGGCAAAACCTGTAGTTTGTGGTCGTTGTACACAAGGTCTTTCACATGTACCAGGTAGTTTTCTCTCCTAGGGTCGTAGTAGTTAGCTACATAAAGCATGTGGTCGCCTTTGGCAGGTGGCCATTAAGACAGGTTTAAGTGTATTCATGTTCTTGAATTTATATCAATGAATAGAAAACAGGTTGAAGGTGGCAGCATATATAGTCCGCATGAAAGTTACGAGCAGAAATATTTTTGCAATTGGTTTTCATACCTACATTGTATTTACTTTCCAAAGCACATGCAACTCATTGTACTTATTTATCACAGTCTTCCCATGTTTTCAGCATGCTCATATGCTCTTCTGAGCATTTGGCCCAGAGGGTATGTCAAATGTTGCACCTATTTTTTGCCTTATTCATTATGTTTTGTTTGTGTGTGATAAAGTATTCATGTATTAGATGTTGTATTGCTAGAAATTGTAGAATATGTATTGCATTTTGCAAACTTGTACATCTGAGAAAATGTGTATGAGGCAGGGCAGTATTTTTCAATATTTTATATAGTGAAATATGATATTTCCATTTTGTGTTAGAGCAGATGCAGAAATAGTAGACTTGGATAGAAAGTGCTTAACAGATGTAGAAGAATAGGTGATTAAGTCTTAAATTTACTAGGCAGTCTTGGAATTGACAGTTCTTACCATCTAGAGTGTATCGTGCCTGCTGGTGCTGTGATCCTTTATGCGAACATTGAGGAACAAGTACACATGTTTGTGATACGTGGATCTAGTTGAGCAAAAAAGAAATACACACTTTTACATGTTCAATATGTAAATGTATTTATTATTAGTAGCACCAATGCTGCAACCAATTCTATTCCTTGATTCTTTGACAAAGACTGGTCACTTCAGAATTGAAACCATAACCCAAATATTACTCCTGAATAAGTTAACTTGTGATCAATTGACATGTCTACTTCATTATCCTATTGACTTCTGCCTGGATCCTACATTGTAGATCTTAAGATGATATATGCATGAAACCATAATCGTATCATACATACTCATATAAAAAAAAGAGAAAGAGAAAATCCCTCAAATGAATTATTGGGAGTGAGGAAGCTGAAGTTTGAAATTGGAATGCCATAATGTTACCTCCTTTACAGACAAGGTGTACTCGGTCTGTTCCACTGTGAGTGCCCAGTTCGTGGGCAGAAAAAGCCGTTGTCTGTCATTAGAGGTGCTCATGTGCAGCAGCTGAAAAGGAAGTGAGAAAAAAAAACTATTTGAAATCTGCATTATATCCTTTGTTTTGTTGAAGAACCATCACACTTTTTGATTAATTATGAATCATTTGTTACTGTGATTATGAGAGCAGTCATAGTGAACAGAATCCATGAGGAAGATGTCCAACAAGAAAGCTGAAATTTACTTAGTTTGCTGGAGTGAATCTTTTTTGATCATATTAAATGGTTTTGACAAAGTGATATTGATACTTGATGGGCCTACCTTGGTACAGTAGTATATTGAGCAACTGACTGCTGTGTTTGAATTATGATAACAATATATTTCATCCTCTAAAGCAATAATTTCTTACATTTTTGTATCATGTTACAAGTAAAAAGTTGAAGATAATTCATCAGCTTAATTTGTGCACTTTTTATTTGTAATTATGTATGTAAGTATTAGCTATTTTGATTTAACTCAGCTTGAATTGTTCTAGTTGATGTGCCTTGGTTTAGTTCAGTTCTTTATCTTGTATCACTGCTTCAATGGCAAAGAATATGAGAAATACTGTCTGCATGACTATAATCATAATTCCTAACTATGCGCCGCAGTTGTCAAACAAGAATGAATGTGGAAATGTAACCCCACAGTACATTTTTAGCAGAAATTTGGGTGAGACATACAATTAACTTGCCTAATATAGCAAAAAACTTATTCATGTAAAGAGGAATTCCATCCGCTGAAAGAGAAACCATAGAAGATTTTGAACTGAAGAGCTCATCAAGAAGTTATATCAGGAGTCATTTCCATTGATTCTTGATAATGCAGTGGTATTCTAGAAACCATGTACATCAAATGTTTTCTGAAGAGTAATGAACGCTATTATTCCTAAGACCATAATTACTTTTTATTCTACCTTTTTTGTTTGTCTTTTAATGTACTTTATCATGGGTACGTTTGTTATCGGATTGTTTTATGTTTTTGCATATATTGGTTTTAAAAGACAAAAGACAAAAGGGTATAGGATGCATTGGGAAGGTGAATTGCCACAAATATGTTTGTATAATGTTTTTCCCATTCACAAGGCAGTATGGTATACATTGTAGCTTGAAAATGTATGAAGCTCATGCCAGAATAAAGATTTTCATCTCTGATTGATTGCACATGATTTAAAAAAAAGATACTATTTGTGCTGGTGCTTGATGAAAGTGAAGTGGAGCAGCTTTTGTCCATTGGTTCCCATGTGTCTGTGTCTATGTCTGTGTTTGTGTCTGTGGTGTGTATGTGTAAGACATAATTATATATACTGTATATATATATATATATATATATATATATTTTTTTTTTTTGTAAGACTGTTGTATACTCATTTGTAGATTTCACAAAAAATTTCCTATTCATTTTATGACTACAAACTTTAGAATAATGCAGAAACAAGTCACTTTTGAGAAAATGGCCACCCAATTTTTATATCAAGACCAAAGAGAGGAAGAAAGATAGAGGGGGAGGGGCCGGGGGAGCAAGGAAGAGAGATGGGGGAGAGCAGGGGCGGATCCAGGAATTCTTTAAAGGGGGGGGGGGGGGCGTAACTAATATTTTTGGTGCCACTTCCGGGTTTTCTTTCATTTTTTTCTTTTTATTTCTTTTGTTTTTAATGATAAACAAAGTGGGGGGGGGATGTGTGCCTCTTGCGCGCTCCTCTGGATCCGCCACTGGAGAGGGAGGAAGGGAGAGAATGTTTTAGACTGTTACAGAAGTTAGACATACACTGATGTTTTATAGGGAGGTTGTGGTATATTCTGTACCCCCATATCCCTGATTTTGCCACCGTATGCGTGTGACCTATACCTGCATACATACGGGCGATCATATCCCTTATTACAACTGGATGTGTAGACTTTGTCACGTCCCGTGTGGGATGCTTAATTGAGGGTGGAGGCAGGGAAGTCACCTCCCTGGTGTGGGGGAGGTGCTCCCAATAGCAGACTCGCAGGCCCCTCGATCAGGCCCAGGCAGGCATTAGCGCAGGAAGGCCCCCAGGTGCAGGTGAGCCGCTCCACGTACCTCGGAGGCGCTTTGCCGTCGGGTAAGGGCGCGCGGTGGCCCTGTGGTACGGGGTGGTTATGCGAAGTCGACGCAAGGCAAGCTGAGTCAGCCGAATTGAAGAAAGCTCAAGGAATGCCATTTGGAAGTATTAAATGCGATACTTCCGAGCCCCGAGGAAGATGGGGAAATTCATGCTGACGTTCGTAAGGCAGTGAGTAACAAAAAATTAAAACCAATGTTCTTAAGAGATACCTCTTTCGCTAGATAGAAGAGTAGAATAGACAAGTTCAGAAAAGGCTAATGCAGATATGACTGTCCGTAGACCCACATATATATTTATACGTTTGCAAAATGTTAAGCTACATAAGTGTAACGTTAGCTCTAAATTTACTAGAATTTAAAGTGTAGACAGAGCTCTCTTTCAAATCCAACTGATTTGTATTTGGGAGAGAGCTCTGTCTAGACTTTCAGTAATCCACCGGCGCCGCTGTCTTGTTTTAACTACGTTACCTAGTACGTACAATTTGTATAATTTGCGTACCGGTACAGCTCCCTAATAAGTAAAGAAAATGCCATGTGGTTCTGCTAACTTCTGTCTAGAGCAGAATTGCATATTTGTTAGATTAAACGTTAGACTGGGTGGCAAGGACAAGGTACCTGTATTTTTACCTGTATATTGTGATCATGCATGGCATGGGGATGAACTCGTTAATTTGTCGTATCACTGCGGCCCCATGGGTGCATGCAGGTCAGGTTACAAACTAAGCCCGCAATCAAGACAAAGGTGGCTGACCCGGCTGCTGTCGTCCTGTCGCTGATTGTAAACATTGTGCACATTTACAGACATAATATAAACAATAGACCCTAGTCCCTAGACAGTGTGGACATTGTCTGCTTCAAGAGATGGAGCTGATGACATAAGTTTATGGGTGCAGTCAGGCCCATCAGGAGACAAGGTCAGATGGCTGGATGTTATCAATATAGCTGCGATGCAGGGTTGTCTCAATTGAAGTTATTGCATTGTGGATATTGCATTGTCTTGAAGTTGAATTGTTAAGTAGGTCTTCCGCCCGTTACCGGTATTATATTTTGTGCTATACTCTCTAAAGGGACTACAATATATGTACAGTACTGGTTGAGGTGAGGATGGATTCAGGTTTGTAATATTTTTTGGTGAGATAATGAGAAACCTCTTAGTCTTATGATATATGAAAAGGCATGTAATTTCAAAAAGGATTTGTCATTTATTCGATTGAAATTAGCCTTGAAATGGCTGAGATATCCAAAAAGCGATCCTAATAAAATTGACCGGCCATCAGTTTTATTAGGATGTCTTTGTTTTTCCTTGTTTTTAGATATCTCGGTCATTTCAAAACCAATTTTCATCTAATAAACTTTTGATTCCCCTTAGAATTTAATATATGCTCTGTAACATTTCATAGAGTGGTATTTAAATATCTCACGAAACATTATAAGCTGAATCCTCACCTCAACCAGTACTGTACAGTCCCTTTAAACTCCTACACTGTACTATAGTTGGAATGTCCAGGCAATTTTGTCAAGAAACATTGTTTTGGTGATTATTCCAGTAGAATTTTCATATACATTGTAATTTATTTTTTCTTCTTGTCTGCATTGTACTCTAAATCAATCAATGTCTTCATTATTGTACTATTTGCACACATATCATGACATGTCAAGAAATATTTTCAAATTCATTTTGTGCATGTACATGTATGCATGTGTGTGTGTGTGTGTGTTTAATGAGATCATGTAAAATACAATGTGACAATTCATCATGAAGTCATCATACTTTGAAAGTTGATTCTCTGAAAATCTATGCGAGTAAGTGAATATCCTTGAATTTGTTCATGATGATATCATTGCACTTGCAGTGGAGAGACAGAATACAACAAGCAGGGTTTACTACAGGGCCAGACGGACATACCCCTCAATGAGATGGGCTTCCAGCAGGCTGCTGCTCTGGGGCGATATCTCACCAGGGAACCGTTCACCAGAATCTACTCTAGTGATTTGAGCAGATGTGTTCAGGTGATTTTTTTTCTTTACAACAAACAAATCATCAAAACTACATGTATGTATGAATATATCTGCATACTGGCAATACTAGAAATAGTAATAATAATGTCACAATAGAGGAATGCATTAAATGCCAGTTGCCTTGATTTCAATACAAAATCTGAATTTTGGGGGCCTTCCACTTCGTCAGGGATGAAAGTGCTCATGAATTTTCACAATGATATTAATAGTATCAGTGATATCAACAGGTATGAAAATTCATAAGTACTTTCATCCCTGACGAAGGGAGAGGTCCCCGAAAATTCATATTTTGAATTAAAATCAATGCAATTGGCATTTAATGCATTCCTCTACTGTGATGTTATTATTACTTATATATGGTCGAGTGAAGTGTGATTACATTCCAAGGGGAGTTATGTACAGGAAAGAGAAGAAGCAGGAGGAAGGCAGAAGAACAAGGATAGTGAAATGGAACCAGTTACATTTGTAGTAGGGGTAGGAGAAGACCAAGAGGAAAAACTGTGCTGCTACATTTCAATATTTAAACTTATAAAATAATTACCTACTAGAAGTGATTATCAATTATTAAAGGACATGTAAAGTATCCAAGGATCCAATCCAGCCTATATTCTTCAGTCACTGCTTGTTTATTTTCTCTTTCTCGCAGACGGCAGAAGGTGTCATAAAGAATGGCAAGGTTCCTCGACCAGGCATTATCAAGGATGCTAGACTGAGAGAAAGGGTAATCCATGTTTTGATTTTGCTTTCCAAAACAGGGAGTGGAGGGGGAGGGGTGGTAGGCTGCTTAGCAGGCAGCTATTTTATCATTATTTGTTTATTAAACCCTAGCCATTCTTCGCGTTGGCTGATTCGTATACCTGAAGAAAGTGCTTTGTTGGCCAGTTTGCACCAAGTGTCTGGCCTGTGTGCACTGTTGTCTGGAATCTTATTGTCAATGCATAGAGATCACGTGCCTTGTACCTAAATCCCTTTGGTCCCTGTTGTGTTGCCATGATCTGCCTGTGGGACTGAGCCATATTATTGCTACACTTGAGTGGGCTTGCAAATGTAAAACTAGGTCAAGCTTGGATGGGTTACTGAATGCTGGTGAGAAGAGCTTGGCAAGTTTACTGGCAAGCTAAATGCTTGTGCACATGAAGAGTTAAGTCCTTCCAGACTATGTAATTTGATAAATGTCATTAGTTAGCATTGCATTAGAAGTCATTTAATTGTAGAAATAGCATAGTTAAATATTTCCTTACTTTGCATTGGTGAATTGTAGGTGTGTTGGTGTATGATTTCAATTCATGTTGAGGGAAAAATCATTCTATATCTTGCATTATCGTGACAACAAAGTCAATTGCTGCTATATACAAGTCTATATTTGCTACTTGAGTTGTCATTGCAAGCAACAGTGAATCAATCTGTTTCAAAGTTATATGTGATTCATGCAATGTGAAAATGTGAGCCATGTGATTAGCCAGATTTGATATTTTTTTCTACTTTCAGCAATTGTGATGTGTTTGCATTGATCATTTAAGAATAGTTTCTATAGGTAGATAAGAATTTTGATTCTCTTTTGGAACTGCAGTACTTTGGGAGTTTTGAAGGAGCGACAAGAAACAAGTATCGACAGGCTCAAGCAACCAGCCCCAACTCCAGCTTATCTGGAGTAGAAACTGCGTCACAGGTAAGGTGAAAAGGAGCTGAAGGGGGCATTTGATTGCTCCTGACATTCTTTTTATTTCGTCCATCATGTTTCCTCACATGAGACCCCAAGTTTTGGTAGACACACCACCATGAAAAGATTTTTCGAGCATCTCTTTAATTAACGCTAATATCTAACTCATCGCATCACAATCATTTGAAGATAGCTTTCAATAAATTGAAAAAAGTAAGTGTTCAATGTCAAATAAGTAATTTCCTTATCAGTGGTAACATTCACAGTGAATGTGTGGTACTGTAATAGTGGAAGTTTTCGCGCAACCAGACGTTAGTGTGAAAGCAAAAGCATGCAAATATTTTGGCATGCCATACGCTCCACTAGTTCAAGTCCTGATCTCACGGAATTAAAAACACTTGAAATTGATCTTAACGGGCCGAGCGGGAAAAATTACTCACGCGAAAAATATCTTCTTATACCGTATATGGTAATTATACTGCACAATCAGTTGCTCTGAACAAAAAGATTTATTCTAGAAAATAAAGCATTTCAAATGCGCTGCACCAGTGGAAGTTATTTACAGATATTTCATCAATGTAAGGGCCATTTTAACATGTGTCATTAAAAGCATTGATGCATGACAAGTGCTTCATCTTTCTTTGCAGGTGGTTGATAGGGGATTGTCATTCCTCAATGACTTATGCAAAGAACTCCATCAAGAGTTTGAACAGAACAGAGAACGGGAAGAAATATGTGTGACGACAGGATCCCTTCTCTCCAGGGAGGAGGATGAAGGAGTGTCTCACAGTCAATTCGAGGTAGTCTTTGCGGCAGAGGGGGACAGTGGGCTGAAGGGTGCCGTGAATTCAGATTCAGGTAGCACTACGCCAATATCAGGAAATGGGACTACAGCCATGAGTGCCAGTGCATCTTCTACTGTTGATGCTAGGTCACACGCAGCACAGGAGACCGCAGGCCAAGAGGATAGGATGGATACCATCTTTGTTTCGGGGATAACCGGCGTGAGGAGTGCGCCCCTGGACTGTCCCCACATTCTGGTGTCTTCCCACGGTTTCATGCTCCGAGCTCTGTTTCAAAAGCTGCAGAAGCTCTTCAGAATGGATATCCCTGGTGGCTCGGGCCTGCTTCGGACTGGGTGCCCCAATACAGGACTGAGTACTTTTGTAGTGGAGCTGGACAGTAAAGGGAGTATATGTGACATGGAGTGCTACTTTGTCTTCCTCAATGACCATTTGTCACATGATGACCTGCAATCATGAAGACTTTGTCATCTCTGTCATATGCAATGTCCTGAACAAACAGAAGATAATTGGTCATCATGTGTCTGCCAAAATGTCATATATATTATGATTTATATGTTCCATTTACTTCTTCTCCATTTCACACTGCTTGCCCAGGTCAAAGACATAACACTTTTTTCCGTTTATTTCAAGGGACTTGCTACTGGTGTCTATAGGCATGATAGCTGCCACTGCAAACAGCAAGAAGACCTTGATGATCTTGTCTCCCGCGAGTATAGGTAATATGAAACATCTCGTGAAAATCCAATTGCAAAGTATGTAGCGCTCCACATTTGGTCACAGATATTGATGGCAACGAAGGTGTGGATGGGGTGACCTAGAATTGAGATATCCCTCTTATTTCAGGTCGCCAGGGGACCAGAACAACAAAGTGTGTCCAGACACTGTGTAGTGGTGTCATTGGCCACTCATGCAGAAAAAGTACATGTATGCGACACAAAACTGATATTTGGATGCTGAACAAAGGCAAGAGGTAAGCAGTGTGCTGGTTTGCAACCCGCAGGACGGAGTTGGATGTGTTCTCATCCACAGTGACATAAATAACTGCTGCTGTAATGATGGCCTACATTAGGCCAGAACTCATGACCCTCGCGTCATCAGCACGTTGCTTTTAATGCAGATTGAATGATTCAATGTTATTTTATAACTCTATCAGTATATTTTTATTGAATTGAAAATAAATACTCAGAAAAGAATCATTCAAGTTCTAGAACATTTCATTTATAGAATTTATTACAAAATTGTATGGTCGTACCTAGAAGGGGGCGTCAAGAATGTATGTGTGCAAATTGATGAGAGATAATTATATATAACAAGGAGATTAACCATGTATTTGTATAGTGTGGACTCAGTTTCTTTTCCCGCTGTTGCAAAATTGACTGTGGATTAGAATGGCTGCATTTTGATAACAAATTTGCATGAAAAATAAACCTAGCACCACTCAGATACTAGCCAAAGTGTCCTTTGCTCATCTATCTTTGCACAAACTTATACTCATGTATTATACAGAACAAAATGAGTCAAAGCCAAATTATGTCATAAGCCATATAATATCTCCATCTCATAGTTATGCTTTATTGATTGAGTGCCTTTAGAAACTATAATAGATGTCAAACACAGATCATTGTCTTTACAAAGTCAAGACTGGCTTATGAAATTTGACAATACTGTGGTGCTGTTTCATGCGTTACAAGAAGGTTATGATTGAATGTGACTGTATTTTTGGCATATACATTGAAAGAACAGTACACAGTATCTGTTGTGTACAGTATATATTAGCTCATGTCAAAATTGCGTGTGCCCTACCTCTGAAGAGCTATATTGTGTATGTACTATATTTGGAATATGTTTTATACATCTTATGTTCATAGAGAAAATAGTCTAAGAACTATATATATAGTATGTGAGATGTGCTAGGCATAGGTTTATCTGTGATGTGTTTGCTCAAATTTAGATATTCAGGAGACACGGCAACCCACTGTGGTGTAATGAATAAAATATAACCACCATGCATTATTAAAATATATATTCAAATATATTCCACTCAGTCATGGATTTATTGTAGGAGGTATAAAGATTCTACGATCAGTGAATTCCTCACTATTTGCTGCAAATATTGGACTTTGCAGTAATTCAACTTGTGCACTGCTTCATTGATGATTAGTAAACAGGAAATCATGTGTTGGTTTATGCATGATTTCCATTTACAGAATAAGAAATAAGACCTTTGATCTCTGTACATTTACCCATGCCATGATATAGCCTTACAGTCCCAGTTTTCCGGAATGAAGATGTGATTCTGCTCATCAGGGGTAAGAGAATGAGATGCGTAGGCAATGTCGCAAAGCTTGTCGTCTTCTTTGTGGTACAGCACTGTTCCCTTGAGCCCTATGACAGTTTTTCCAAAATCTGGGTAGGCCATGATGAGAGCTTGTAGCAAGTTGGTTGATCAGGGATGAGAGTGCATTGTGGTGACGTTCTTTCCATTCTATTGGCGAACTGGATGGAAGGGAGTTGATCACTTTCTGCCTCGCATTTCTTCTCTTGACATGTTTGGCAGGGTGTAGTTTGCTGATAGAAGTTGGTCAAGGCATGCAGCTCGCTGGGAAAAGTTTGTGATATATCTATGATGATATTCCACTAATCCAAACAGCTTTCAGAGTTCTCCGCTGTGGCTGGTGTTTTCTTTAGGATTTGCACCGCTTCTGTGTCATCTGGGTCTGTGTGTTGTCTGCGTCATGGCGCCGTCCTTCCACAGGTCCATACATGTTTGCTATCAGTCCATTTGGCGTAGTGACAGCCTGATATTTGAGGGAGTGAACACGCTTGTGACCATTGTATACAACTTGTTGGTGTTCTCCAGGTCTGCAAATTGGGCGTACGGTCCCGTCCACAAAACCCCAGCAGTTGTTTAATGGTGCCCCTTTGTGATGAATAGCATCGGCAAAAGTTCTCAGCTGCTGAGGGGCCAGCCACTCCTGCTCCATGGTTGTCAGTCTGTGCTTGTGGGCATCATGGATGAAGTTGGTCACCCAGTTGAAAGCCAAGCAGGGCTGGGGAACTGGTCATCCATAGTCCTTGAGTAAATCACCGTATCGGCACGGATAGGCATAGCTTTGGAGACCAATGCAGAGAACCTCCAGTCCATCCAGTCTTGACCTGTTTGGCAAGGTGATTCTGTTAGGAATGCCTAAAGAATGTTTGAGCCGATATATGTCATCTTTCTGGATTCTGTAAAATGCACAAAAACAATGAAAGAACCAGTACATCATCTTTGAATTTCCATTTCCTTTAGTGGTGATTTTTTTTGTTTTTTATTGGGGGGGGGGGGGGATGCAAAAGGTCACCTAGTCAGATTTTTAAAATCCATATTGTCTTGTGACCAAAGCATGTGAAATTCCTGTACATGTTCACTGTTCGATATGTGCTCTTTTATGCAAATTTTCATCATTCATGCAATTTAACTTAAGAAATAAATTAATGATAAAAAAAACTTCATAGAAATTTGTGTTTCACACTCCTACTCCCTTTGCTATCTCCTGTAGTGTAAAGCATGTTATGCATAATATCCCTATCAGTATCATGCTGTGGCCATTTTTGGTACAAAGAAATTGTATTTGGAGCATTCTTGGTTTTAAAAAAAAAACTGTTAAATGTCACTTTTGATTATTGAATTCGAGTTTAAACTACCAAATATTCAGATTTGATATTGATAATATTAAGATATTAGTTTGGATTTTTGATACCACATGGACAACTATCGAAAAGGATAAATTTAGAGGCAAAAATGACGTGTCAACAGTCAATTTGTTTTACAATACAGGAGATAATCTACCAATGCCTTTGGCAGTAAGTTAGGTGTGATGTTTAATTAGATTAGTTTCACATGTATACATTTTGCCATTTTAGGGATTTTTTTCGCATGTAATCTTATAGTACCTTTTCAAGTATTTTTCAGTATCCCAAGGTATGATTTCTAGTATGGCAGATAGGTGAAGAATTGTGGGTTTGGTGAAACAAGCATGGAATTTGGTAGACTATGCCCCAGTGATGATTTTTAGATAAAAGGCCATCACAGATTCGACCTGTGACAAAAATGGCCGCCATTGCTCACCTGAAAGTTGATAATATTGTAGGTTAGATTGATTCTTTGGATGGAAATCTTTTTCCATTACAAACCATACATCAGTTGTTCAACAGTCCAGATGATCTCAAAGTCGACTTGTTTCAAAATGGAAACCATTTATAAAGATGATGGCCGTAGCTAATTTGAAAATCGTTACTAGGGGTGAAAATCTTCTTTAATTGCATAAAAAAAAACTCTGTCAGTAAATTTACTGCTCACAAAACATCGGATTCAATCTGTGGCAAAAATGGCTGGCAATTTTGATTGATATTACCTAGTTGATATTGTAGGTTAGAAAAACTCTAGGCGTGGACATTTTTTTCCATTGCAATCTAAATCATACGTCATTAGTTTTACTGTCCACATGACATCTATTATTTGACATGTAACAAATATGTAGGCAGTCTTTAAGATGGCTGCCATCGCTCATGTAAGTGTCCACAAACCAGATCAGATTCAATGGTAAAAATGGCCGCCTTTGTGAAGATGGCAGCCAGCACTTTTCCCTGTGAGCCCTGTCACTCAAGACACTATCCACCGCACTGACAAAGTGCTGTACACTGAAGAGCCGCCTTCTGGCATTTGCAGCATCCTCTGCAGGTGTTTTTGCAGCTACATCACAAGAGTTCCATGTGAGCTTCTGATGCTTCTGGAAGGGTTGTCCAGGTTATATACTCCACCACTAGGCTTCTTGTTCCAGCCCCATTCACTTAGTGATGGAAACTCTGGAGCAGGGGTCATTATTTAATTGGGCCCAACAGTGACCAGCCTGATAGGCAGCTCTCTTGGTGTATTGGATGAGTGCAGCCTGTGTAGGAGGCAGACCATCAATAGATCTGCCTCTCTTGGGGAAAAACTGTTTTCTCGCCTGATTCACACCCTCCTCTGTGCTTGTGCGATCGTACAGCAGGACCACAAATCTCTTTAGTAACGGCATCCATTCTTCAACGGCACCTGGGTGTGGAATTGCACCAAAGGTGCAGAGTGCTGGTGTGATGTCTCCATAGGTGGTCCAGGTGTTCCATGCAGTCTTCCTGCCCCTGCCGCCAAATCAGAACACAGTACATGTCACAGCCAGTGAAGATATGGAACATTGGCAAGACTGCACATTGGTCAGGACCGAGAGGTTTAGTGATATCATGAGCAGCGATGAACCTGAAACTCTTCCTAGTTCCAAAGGAAATCCACAGTACAGAGATGTTGAGGAGATTGACTGATGCTATGGCATGGACTATGACATCTGTATCAACTGTGCATATGGACACTTTGCTGAAACCCTGTTGAACAGCATCCTGTTCGCTCAGTACAAAGGGTACTATGTATGCGTTATCTCCTTTTGTTTGATGCAATCATCTCATGAGAAGTACACTTTATGTGATTGTTTTATGTTCTACCGTTGACATTGAAATTTTACCCTCCAATTGATCTTGCTCCTGCTTCAATGGTTTTATGATGTTCACCTGGTTTTACAGACAGATCTGTAGCTGGTATTTGGTCGGTAGTTCGGTCGTCGATGGTGGATTTGGGTAAGGCCGGTTACCATCCTCGTCTGGGTCTGGCTCAACATCACCTAATTCCTGGAGCATCATTGCCAGTGATTTGCCCGTCACTGTTGGCAATGTTGAGATAGGGGAGCAGTCCAAGGGGGTGATTTCCCTCTTGGGGTAGCTGATGATGGGTGGTGGTGGGGACGGGGGGAACTGCTCTTCCCCCTACTGTCGGGCTGCCTTGCACATGGTAGATGTGTCTCTTTATTTGCTTGACTTGTTAGATAAGGACACTGGCGGCAGTCATATCCACACTTATTGTAGTGGCACTGCCTCAAGTGGCTGTACAGGCCCTCTCTGTTTTTACACACCCTGCCGCGTATTTGCAACAGGTAATCACCCTCCTGTGGCAGCTATCATTGTAGTCAGCCAACTAGCAAGGGTAAAGCACATAGTCCCTTTTAGTCCCCAGCAGTTCACTGCAAAAGCTTTACCATACTATTTACACACTTCATCTAAGCATAAATTACATCACTGGTCTCTGCTCTTATTGAAATATTCTGATCTTCGTCTGGAAAAACAGTGATTTTCATCAACATTGTCACTTTCAATTCAGAAAGGAGTCTGAGAGGAAATATTTGTCGTGTTTGATTGCGACTGTTTCAAATCCTTGACAGTGTCGGATTCATCTTGTGATGACGCTGCCTTGGCCTCATCATTATCTTTCTGTTTTTTTAAGCCACTGATTGAGGCCTTTTCAGGCACCATGCAGTTAGTTTCTCCTCTTCTTATGATTTGAGTTGGTCACTGTGAACCACAAAAGATTTTGCTCGTGGGGAGGCTTGTATGCTGAAAAACTACATCAGATAGTGGAGTAATGATCAGAAACAGACCTTTACTGCAAAATTGCACCTTGGGTGTAGCACCATTTCTTTTGGAGGGATCATATAGCACTCAAAGTCACCTTCATACAGACCTGGAGCGTTGGTACTTTCTCCTGTCATAGTTCCTTTCCTGACACACTGCGCTTTTGCCTAAGCATGCTGCTCTTCTTATGCATATGCACAGTGCAGCTACATATAGTCCTCCAGTTCCTCTTCAATCTTTTCTCACTGTGAATACTTTTTCAATGAGGCGCTCGCCTTGAACTAAGCCAGAGCATTTGTGAACTGAAATGGCATAACTTTCAACTTGTGGAGACCATCTCTTACGATGAATGATGTGTGTCTTGTGCATTGATCGAAGTTAAGCAATACCTGCTAGTAGCCTGAATAGAGGTTTGGTGTCAGAAAATCACTCACAGTTGATAAAAAGTTCCTCGATGTGGAGACTGGTAATGGCATGTACAAAGTCACAGGAGTCTCAAGTAGATCAGATCATGGGGGCATTTCATGAAGGAACTTGTCGGATACTTGTCGGATAAAATATCTGATAAGTCAATTATATCCAACAAGTTTTGAGAAATTCTTTAGTCTGATTGGCTGATTTCTCTGAACTTGTCGGACATTTTATCCGACAAGTTCCTTCATGAAATGCCCCCCAGATATCTGAGAGGTGGGCAACTTGTTAGCCATAGGACGTTTCAAGGGAAGACACGTGGAGGTTTTGTCTGTTTGAGGTACAGGGGAATCCCGTTATAACGAGATGCAATAAGCCATTTTCAATCTTCAGATATATATGACATCACTCCAAATAGATAGGGCTTATGATGATGTTTAACTTCACTTTTTTGTGAATCCTCTTTCTCACTCTTCCATTTTGAGCATGTGCTCTGTCACCGAGGGCATAGAGGGAAGAGTAGCTTGCCCTCTTTCTGCCTCTATGGCCAGTCTTGGTTCCCTGTTTGATAAAATCAGTGGCACTTGACGTGGAGGTTTGTCTGTTTAAGGTACAGGGGAATCCTGTTATAACGAGATGCAATGAGCCATTTTCAATCTTCAGATACATATATATACAACATCACTCCAAATAAATAGGGCTTATTGAAAGTTACTTACTTACCCTGGAAATTGTTTGTCTCGGTTCAGTTAAAATTCTTACCTGACAGAGGTGCTGTTTGTCATGATACTCCTTCTGCCTCTTCTGGGCATTAATGATGTTCAACTTCACTTTTTTTTGTGAATCGTCTTTCTCACTTCCTCCATTTTGAGCATGTGCTCTGTCACTGAGGGCATAGAGGGAAGAATCAATGCACACTCTTTAAAGCCATCTTTCTTTTTGACTAGCATGATGTCTGTTTACTGCCCAAGAACTTTCCGATGGTTTGATTACTCCACGATCCCACATGTCTCTTGTACTGGTCCTTCTATTTCTTGCTGGCTGCACAGCGGGAACTTTCTTGTTTTCTGCTTCACTGATTTTATATCACCAGTTTTGATGCTGTGTTGTACAATGTACTATGTCTGCAACCAATGTCTTGACTGGTTTTTTAATTTTTTTTTTAGAACACATCTGCATTTTTCATGAGACACATTTTTACCTGCTGATGGTATTGTGGATCTTAAACCAGATTCTCGATGCTTCGCTCATACAAGTCCCGTACATGGGGAGGAAGTTCATCAGAGTCAAAGCTCAAGGAACCCCCCTCTTTATAACGAGATGCAATAGGCCATTTTCAATCTTCAGATATACGACATCATTCCAAATATATAGAGCTTATTGAAAAATACTCACCGTGGAAATCGTTTGTCTCAGTTCAGTCAAAATTCTTACCTGACAGAGGTGCTGTTTGTCATGGTATTCCTTCTGCCTCTTCTGGGCATTAATGATGTTCAACTTCACTTTTTTGTGGATCGTCTTTCTGACTTCCTCCATTTTGCGCATGTGCTCTGTCACCGAGGGCATAGAGGGAAGAGTAGTTTGCCCTCGTTCTACCTCTATTGGCAGTCTTGGTTCCCTGTTTGATAAAATCATTGACACTTGACGTGGAGGTTTGTCTGTGTGAGGTACAGGGGAATCCTGTTATAACGAGATGCAATGAGCCATTTTCAATCTTCAGATACATGTATATACGACATCACTCCAAATATATAGGGCTTATAGAAGTTACTTACTTATTGTGGAAATCGTTTGTCTCAGTTCAGTTAAAATTCTTACCTGACAGAGGTGCTGTTTGTCATGATACTCCTTCTGCCTCTTCTGGGCATTGATGATATTTAACTTCACTTTTTTGTGAATCGTCTTTCTCACTTCCTCCATTTTGTGCATGTGCTCTGTCACTGAGGGCATAGAGGGAAGAATAGTTTGCCCTCGTTCTACCTCTATGGGTAGTCTTGGTTTCCTGTTTGATAAAATCATTGACACTTATATAATCAATAGAGAGAGTGTATAGGATAGGCATCACTTATCTTCACTTCGTTTAAGTTGCAGTCATCAATGCACACTCTTTTAAAGCTATCTTTCTTTTTGACCAGCACGATGTCTGTTTACCTCCCAAGAACTTTCTGAGGGTTCAAGTACTCCACGATCCCACAGGTCTTGTACTGGTCCTTCTATTTCTTGCTGGCTGCACAGCGGGAACTTTCTTGTTTTCTGCTTCACTAATTTTGCATCACGTAGCTGTGATGCTGTGTTGCACTATGTCTGTGCAGCCAATGTCTTGACTGTTTGTTGTTGTTTTTTAGAACACATCTGCATTTCCCATTAGACACATTTTTACCTGCTGGTGGTATTGTGGACCTTAAGCCAGATTCTCGATGCTTCACTCATACAGGTCCCGTACGCGCATTTCCGTTTTACACCTTGGTCTAGGCAATTTCGCCAATAATTGTAACAAACCGACTGGTGGACATAGTCTATACATATCCCTTATCAGCTGTCATGCATGTGCATTGAGCACCTGAAAAAAAATGCGTCATCCTGCATGGAATTGCAGTCTGTCAATCACTCATTATTTATACACATTTATCACTTCTCTCTCTTTCAACTCAGGCTCCGTTTATCAGCCTACTAAAATAAACGTAACATTATGAATCAATCTGGGCAAATCGCATGAACTTATGCAAAAGTCATGCTACAACAAAACAAAAAATGAAAATAATATATAAATATGTAAATAAAAAGTAATACATAATAAAGAAATACAAAGGTTAATGAGAATTATAAAGGCCTAATAATTACTATAATTTTTATGAGAAGGAAAATGAGGAAAATATATGTAGTATTGAATTTTTATTTTATCATCTACAAAATTGTCAAAAATATCTGTTCAAAGTTCAGCTTCCCTTGGAAGGATTTCATTTCAAAATTTGAAAACGATGGTTACAATGGCAACATAACAATAACATCAATGGTTATAAAACAATAGTAGTAATTATAATAAAAGTAATAATAATAATAACAAAAATGATAAAATAATAATAATCATCATCATAAGGTAATATAATTTTTACAATAACATTAATCATGTCTGATAACTGTAGTAGGTTATTAACTTATTATTATTATCAGGCTTATTATTATTATTATTATTATTATTAATATAATAATAATAATAGAAATAGTAATCATCATAAGGTAATATAATTTTTACAATAACATTAATCATGTCTGATAACTATAGTAGGTTATTAACTTATTATTATTATTACTGTTATTATTATTCTTGATAATCATATTTACTGATCCAGTAAAGAAAATGTCAATTTATGCCATACAGGTTACGCCATCATTTTAACCCCCCCCCCCCCCCTTGTGAGTGCGTGCATGCACACACACACACATGCATACACACACACACACACACACACACACAATCATGGGGGGGGGGGTCCTGCAAATGTCAAATGTAAAACTATGTTGAATTCATTGCAATTATGTGACTCTTGACTGATTTTTTTTTTGAAGCTCATATCTTCATCATTCCATGTATTCTTCTGACATCAAAGTTATCTCTAGTTCGAAGTAATTTATATCCAATTATACAAAACAATGAAATAAACATATGAATAAAAAATAACAATGAAGTCACTGTACTGACCTATAACAAAACTTCAAATCTGGGCAGAGAGACCTGTCTGCAGAATTCAGGACATACTCCTCTGGAGACTCTTCTTGAAGCTCCAATTCAAGTAGATTTAGAGCACTGGCTGGAGAATGTCCCCTTCGGTACAAATCCTCCAGTTTGTGGCAGGTGTTGGAGCTCACATCCCTGAATTTCAGTGCTGCAGGGATGGAGATGGCATGGTTGTGCACCCAACTGATGGTGACAAGAGTTGGGAGCAACTCCAAATGGAGATCTGAGTTTCTGTAAGGAGAGAATGGGGTGAGGTAAGAAGAATGACATCCTTCGCTGCATCCACCCAGGTCCTGCCATCTTCCTTTGATGCTACTTTCCCACCATTCTGTAGTGGTTCAATGACAGCTGTTCCTGTCATGTTCATCCCTTTATCAGATATCTGTCCTGGGGCAATGGCCTCATGTCCCGCAGGTATGGTCGTTGTGCTTTACACAACTTTGACCTCTGCTACAATAGTTTCGTCTCTCTCTCTCTATTATGCACTGTATCTCTTGACCATTTATTCATAGGGTGCATCTTTGGAAGTCCAAATTACCTTGAGCAGAAAGGAAGCAATCCATCAGCTGGATTTCTTTACAAAATGTCTGCAAATAGCATTTTATCTGATTGGATTTTCTTTCCAACTCAGACATGTATAGGTCTACCAATGCTGTACCAAGAGCATAGGGCACTTCCTTCAACTTGCTGAATTCATTAAGTCAATGGGAAAAGCTCTGGCTGATCTTTCTTGTCCATTTGATGGTAAATACATGCACTTATAGTATCAGTAGGACAAGTATCAATAAAAAAATCTATATTTTGTTGACCTTACTGTTCCACTAACATACAATTCCTGCTTTGCATCCAACACTATGTTAGGGATAATGTTGCTTGGCTCTTGGGTTATTGGTTGTTTTCCACTGGCGTGTTTAGTGTCTGCTGATTCTTTGGGTTTTCTAGCCTGCCATTGGGCCTTCTGGCTGGTTTTCCTGCATTTGCCAGCATTTTATCTTTCTTCTTCTTGAGAGGACAATAGTGAATGAAATTCCTTATCTCTTTACACTTGTAGCATCTCCTCTTTTCTCAGGGTTATCAGAATTGCTGTTAAAGGGGAGCGTGGTTGGTTGGTTCCTGCCCTCTTTAGTGGGGCATTCATGTTCACATTGGCCAACATTTCCGTGATACGATCTTGTATCTGGTTCATTCGCTGTGTCAATGTATCCTCCAGTTTCTGAAGGCCTACATCTTCTTCATTAAAGGCCTCATGCATATCTACCAGACCTGAGACGCTCATTTCTCCTTTACATTTCTACCCTCTCAAAATTTTGTGTTTCCAGTGCTACTCTGACAGCTTCATCTATATAAGACGGTGGCGCTCGGGGATTTCCTCACAGATTGTTTGGCTGTCCACAGCATCAATGTAGTGGTTTCTTTCCAGCCTTTCCCTTGCATATGTTGGGATTTTCAGGTATGCTTTTATTGCATGTTCATGATTTGCCTGTCCCAGTTCTTACAAAGTTTCTCTTGGGCCTTGCCTTCTGTGTCTTCGCTCTGCCAGGAAGTTCTCACCTTGTTGACCTACATCAAATCTGTGACCAAGTTTTCTCAGTTGCTCATGGTACGAACATCTCACATTTCTGCCCATACGACTAACGCCTTGTAGCACCCCGGCCTGCAGACTTGCAATAAAAAATGAGGCTGCCTCTAGGTCATTCCTCCCATTCACTTCCTTGCAAGCTTCGAGGTGATGTTGGTAATCCATCCATGTGCCTTTGCCATTCTATTCCTATCTGGTACCAAGAGAAATCGATGTGACTTCACATTTCTATGTGTGCCATATGGAGCATGCGACCTCATGGTTGACATTGGGTCCTGATTGAATTCTGACTGCATTGATTTTGTTCTTGCCCAATTGTGCTGCATGAAAATCTTGTGGAGTCAATGAAATATGGAAAAACCCTGCTGCTGTAATGCGAAGGTAACAATTCCCATCCACTGGAACTGCTGGAGCATCTGAATAATACCCAATAGTTTCTTCTTGAGTCTAGGGAATACCAGGTACCATAAAGCTAACCTCAGATCCTGTGTCACGATACTAAACCTGTGTCATCGGGACAGGCCGTCACAGACTTGCCAGGTTCCTCCTGAGCACTTCGGGTTCATTTCTGTAGTGCTGACGCTTCGGGTATCGAGGGCACGAGTGGTCGCGTCAGAGAAGATAGTCGCTGGGCTTGCGGCCTTTGTGGTGGCTACGATCCATGAGGAGATCGTGTCACGGGAAGCGGGGGAGAACGCCTCTTTGGAGATGATGAAGAGCTGTTGGCCTTGGCGTTTGTGCTTGGTGCATTGTTGGAAATTAGACCTTGTGACGTGTTACATGTGACAAGATGTCATTATCGTCATGTAGCAGGATTGCGCACCAAACACACTCTCGTCATACTATACTGCCATATTCCAACTTCCTGAGCTATGACTCCACTCGATTTACCAATAATGGTCGTTGACATTTGAATATTACGTTCAATTATTAATATACACATTTTATTGTTGTGTACATTATGTATCACATGCAGGTGATAATTATGGGCTGCTTTCAACAGTATTATTGATTAATCAGTGAGTTGATTGATTATACAACCCTCAATGTGAATATAACCGCATCACTTGTATCTGCTCAAACTGAGGTTTTAAACTTGAGGGGACATGATAGTTATATTAAGAGATGTAAAGGAGCGGCAATTGCAAATAGGTGTACAAGGTACGAACCACAGCGACAGTCCGAGTAGAGTCCCAGGTCGCCTTGGTGAAATATTGTTGGGACCGCCGACTTGGTACCCAAGACAGTTAGAGTTAAACTCTAAAGGACACAAGAAGAAACCAGGCACCCAGTCATTTTGATGGTTCATGTCTCAAAAGTGTTTTATTCAAGCTCGTAAGACTACATGACTGTCATACGCCAGTGCTCATTCCAAGACTGACTTTTACTCCAGTCAGCGTCCCAAGATATACTCCTCAAGACTGACTCTTAATTTCTTACAACAGCAAGGCATCCTTCATCACCTTCTTGTATACAATGAACTACTTTAAGAACAATGACTGCATTCTACAGTGACCGTGTCTGGTCTGAGGACAGAGAGTCTACTTGGGGGTGATAAACTCTAGGGGCTCGTCCATGGTAAGGAGAAAGGGAGAACCGCAGATACAAACAATGTTCTCAGTTAATGTGTCCGCCCATAAGACTTGCCCTACCAACTTTCAAGTGGAGTCCCAATTTGCCTAACTCTGGGACCGTAACAATTTGTTATACTGTATGTCACTGGGCCTCGATCGCGATCATAAAACTGCAGTGCGCACTGCCACCAACGAGCTCCAGGTCGAGATGCCGACGTGTACTGTCTGGAACGGGTGTTCGCCGTCTGGTCGTCGTCTGGAACTCACATAGCGTTGAAACTATAATAGTGCGATCTTAATGATGTGGTCCCATGTGGAAGATGCACATTTACGCTAATTTGTCGTGAGCATGAGTTTGATAAAGTTCACCCTCAGTGATTAACGGCGAGGTTGACGAATGAGAGGAGCTGCGAATCGACCTCTGATGCAATAGCCTCAGTGTCCACATATGTAACAGAAAGGCAACTTCTCCTCTTTGATAATTGTTCCAAAACTATTTAAATGTTGCTGGAACCGAGCACCTCACCGATATGGTGTAATACGTATGAACTTCAAGAATTATAACAAAACCACCTCAACAAGGAATGGAATTGACTCTGGAAAATTGCTTGTCCCTTTTGTAGTGGACGCAGGAGAGCGATGGTCTTATGTCCATCCCCTTTGGAGGTTTAGGAGCCAGAGTGAGAGTTAGAGCTCTGTCCACAGGTAATGTTGGGAAAAGGGGGCTATGTGGCAAGTATTATGGGATAAGCCTACGTGTACCTTTTAACATAACCATGGTCAAAAGACTGGTCAGCAAAAATTACCTCTTTTGTTTCTTTTTGCAATCGGAACAGCATCCAGAGAGAGTAACATAATTATAATACCGACTGAAATGGCTCCCTGTCTCAGCCAGGGACTTATTGTCAAACAAACAGGGTACATGCTGCTACAGCATCATGTCTTGTCCTCCAGCACTAAATACAAGGCTGACAGAAGTTGGAGGATAATTTCTATCAGTTTGGAGTTGACTGTTAGATTTTTAGCAAGAAAGTTAGGGCGAGGGATGAGTCGCACTCCGTTTCGCTCCCACGAATGTCTCCACAGGCCTCTACAATGAGTTTGCAATTCAAGTTTCTTAAACCAGCAAATAGCAGATCATGCCAATGAATTGAGCTACAGTATAGTAGCAAAGCGGGGTAGCATTTCGAGCCCGCAATTCGAGCTTCCTATTCCAGCTCACAGAACAAGCCACCAAAATGAGCTAGCAGATATTCTTGAAAGGGTGTCTGTATACCAATTTGTCACAACATGCTATAACTCTCGTGGCTTGAAAGTACACTGTATTCAATTCTTGTCTATAGGTCCAGTACATACAAGTAAAAGTTAGACAGCCCGTATGCAGTTTCAAGGCTCATTCAGATGTTGGCCTCCAGCTTAGACTTGTTTTGAATCAATGTGTTCTTTGATACTTGCACATATTCATGTGATTGCAGCATTAATTATCACCATCATTCCGTCATAATCATGTATGTGCATACCCATGACATGTGCACAATGCTTCTGCCTAGAGACCACTTGCCTGTTGTCCATAAAATCACTAGATGTCTACTGACTTGGTAAACAGAGAAAAGAGTGAACTTGTTTGTTATATTTTATGTCGACCCTGAAGAAGACGCATGCATGCGTTGAAAATTTGGTACATGTATTAATAAATAATATCATTGTTTGAGGAAATGCAACACTTCTCTACTTTGTCATCTTTTCTACGTAGAAACATCAGGGCTTGACACTAGCTTTTTGTTGTTGTTGTCAGGTGTCCTGTTTGGGCCACTAACATTTTTGAAGCTAGAATTTTGGTGACTTGAAATATGGAAACATTATATATATATATATATATATATATATATATATATATATATAATTCACACATATATGTTATGTAATATGTACTTTGTATACATATATATATATATATATACATATATATATTCACACATATGTTATACAATATGTACTTTGTATATATATATATATATGTATATATATATATATATATATACACTCTGCAAAAAAAAAGGGAAAGTAAATGCTTTTTCAAGTTTATATTTCTCATAGAATATGTGGCTGAAAGCTAATGTATCATATACCATATTAGAAGTAATTTAATTGGCTATCAACCTGGTAGGTCACAAAAAAAGGGAAATTTTACGCATGAGTGAACACCTTTGTTTTTCTCTTCCAGGGCACAAAAGTACAAATTGCAATACTGAACAAGTTGTCATTCATGCGTATGTGCTCTCCCATAGATCAATAAGAATAAATTTACACAAAACTGAACATGAAATAATGAATAAAATGAATTATTCCCTATATCATTTGAAGTTTAACTCGACAGAAAATTTTTATTCCCCCTTTAGTTGCCCACTTTGATTTTCTTAGAGGTTATAAAGAGATAAATAGAATAAAAACTTTCTTTTTCTTTTTCATTTGTTGTCAATGTTATCGTGAAGGGCATTTGCAAATGAAACTGGAAAAGAGAATATGTCAATTTTTTGCAATTTTTAATTCTGTGCCTTGGAGGACAAAAACGAATCTACTCACCCATGCATAAAATTTCCCTTATGATTAACCTATGAGCGTAATAGTTGATTAAACTAACTTTAATATGGTTTATGATACACTGATTCATCAAAATCTTCTATGACAACATATGACCTCGAAGAAGTGTTTACTTTCTTGTTTTGCTGAGTGTATATATCTGTATACTTTTTACAGATATTGACATTTTATGGCATAAACTAGCACGTGATTATGCTAGCGATCCAGAACACAATATGATTGCTTGAAGTGTCAAATAGATTGCTCCGAAATTATTTGAATGCTGGAATTGGCATTCCTCAGTCACCTCCCCGTCTCTCGCTAAATTGACTGAGCGCTTCGCGAAGTTGGGGTACTTTCTATACTGTACGAATTTGAATGGCAGCATTTCAGATTTCATTGATACGAAAACAGATTCAACTGATCGAAAATGAATTTGAACGTCGAAGCGGCCGTGTGTGGCCGAAACTAAAATAGTACATACATGTACAGTGGCGGATCCAGAGGGGGGCGCAACCGGCGCACGCCCCCCTTTATTTTTCGTCAAAAACAAAAGAAATAAAAAGAAAAAAAAATGAAATGAAACCCGGAAGTGGCACCAGAAATATTAGTCACGCCCCCCCCCCCCTTTACAGAATTCCTGGATCCGCCCCTGATGTACGTCATCTTCATCACCTTTCTCTAAAAACGTGCCACTCATGTGATACTTCATACACGCACTCGTAACATTCAAAGTACACTGAAGTCATTATACATGCCACATTCACAACCTTTATGATGCTAATATTATGACACTTGACACTTTGATGTTTATGGCTATTTTATGCCAATAGAAAACCCGTTGTCACGCCTCTAAATGCGTGTCTGTGATATTCACGAAGGCTGAGAATGCTTGCACGTTCACAAAATCATCGCATGTTTAGCTGCAGTTAACTCCTGCTAGCTACCGAGAAGGTCATAACTCCAGCATTCAGCGTTCGCGTGAATAGGAACTGATAGATAAAATGGCGATTGAGTCAAGACGAATTTGCCGAGAAGTCTGTAAAAATTGGCGATACCTTGTCTGTGTCACCGTACCCATTGTATTCTGTCCAATCGCGATAATATTCAACAATCAGGTAAGTTGATATTGTGCTCATTATTGTCCCCTTTTCTTAGATGTTTTATTCACGTATGTTATACTCGCGGGACACATTTTTTCTTCTCTCCTTTGTCATTTGATTGTCAAAGTGATACAGAAGGTCAAAAAAAGAAAAAAAAAGAAAAAAAAGAAAAGAAACATGTCTCATAGAAAGCTTGTGAACACTGATGGAAACACGGTAGCTATATTGGATCAATCCGAAACCATTTACTGATCTCAATGCATTGGCTTAACATCTCCCCCCCCCCCTCCAAAAAAAAAAGGCGACCTTACAAGAGGTTCTTCCTCCCCCCGTTTATTAAGGAGCATTATCTGATAAATACGTCGCGATGATAAAGATTCGGTTACAGCTCGTTATTCCGAAGGTTCGTTATTCCGAAGGTTAATTAATCCGAAAATGAAATAGGGTTTGTTATTCCGAAGGTTCATTAATCCGAAAATGAAATAAGGTTCGTTATTCCGAAGGTTCGTTAATCCGAAAATGAAACAAAGCTCGTTGTTCCGAAGGTTCGTTACGGACCCTATATCACTTCGGATCAACGAACCTTCGGAATAAAGAACCCTATTTCATTTTCGGATTAACGAACCTTCGGAATAGCGAACAGCACCCAAAGATTCTAGCCATGTAGTTTTGACAACGAAGCGTGAAGTGCACGGGATTATTTTATTGCTCTTATCCAATTTCTTTGATAGTTTCTGTTTTCTTGTTGACTCCAAGATAAAATAGATACAGTGGACATTTTTTTTTTTGTCGAAAGAAAAAATAGATTGAAATAAGTCAAAGTAATATCATACCCCGGATAGACGTGATAAATTAGCTATTTTATAAGTCGACATTCATTGATATGATATCCGGTTGCTTTGGATTCGACTAAAGCGAGATTGAAGGTATGCAAAGCAGATCGAGGCTCAAACACCATAACAATGTTGAATTATTTTACATTAAATAATATCAGCTTAAAATCAGGGATAACGCTAAGTAAGATTATGCATATAAAATCTAATGGGTATATGCGAATACATGTATGTGTAATGTAGATTTGTTGTTACCTTATCGGATGCTGTTCGTTATTCCGAAGGTTCGTTAATCCGAAACACACAAATTCCCTATATCTAGAGGTTCGTTAATCCGAAAATGAAAAAGGGTTCGTTAATCCGAACATTTGTGGCGTTATTCCGAAGGTTCGTTATTCCGAAGGTTCGTTGATCCGAAATGATATAGGGTCCGTAACAAACCTTCGGAATAACGAACTTTGTTTCATTTTCGGATTAACGAACCTTCGGAATAACAAACCTTATTTCATTTTCGGATTAATGAACCTTCGGAATAACAAACCTCATCACATTTTCGGATTAACGAACCTTCGAAATAACGAATCTTCTGAATAACGAACCTTCGGAATAACGAACCTTCGGACTAAAGAACCTTTGGAATAACGAACCTTCGGAATAACGAGCTGCAACCAAAATTATCATAGGGCCACTTGCCTCTGTGAACTGTGTAGGCACTATTATAATAATCTCCTCGGGGAATATCACTATCAGCGGACGTGATCATGAATATTATTATCTTTATTTACCAGTGATAAATGCTTCTATAAGTGCAATAAAACTTGGTCAATTGTCCAGACTGCAATAAATAAGTGAGGATGATTGGGGAAGAGGAAATGGCAATGGTTATAATCAATATGAGTCTTCCAAGAAAATGAATAAAACACTGCTGGTGCCTTTAGGCAATCGATTTTTTTTTTTCCCCATGGAGATTCAGAGACATTTTCACGAACCTTGACACTCACTTTGGAATTTTGTTTCTCTTTTTATACGTCATGATCGTGGTGGTGTATTCAATTGCGACTTAGCGCTCATTTTATTTCAAGTTCATAAACTGATCAAGAGATAACATACAGAGTATCACCAAAATCTACTCCACAACAACAAAATATATATATATATATATCATTGCGATTGTTAACTCCTTTGCAACAGACTGGATACATGGCCTACTCGATCTCGGTGATGGCGATCTACTGGATGACAGAGTGTATTCCGCTGGCCGCCACCGCCTGTCTCCCTTTCGTTCTCTTTCCCCTCTTCGGTATCATGAAGGGGAGTATCGTGTGCACCAAATACCTCAGCGACACCAATGCCCTCTTCGTTGGCAGCCTCATAGCCGCGATCGCAGTCGAACGATGGAATCTGCACAAGCGTATTGCACTGCGAGTACTCATGCTGGTCGGGACAAAGCCGAGATGGTAGGTATGATAGTTTTCTCATATTTTCTGTCACATTCATCTGTGTTGCTTATCTTTAAGTGATTGCATATTCTGTAATCTGATTGGTCAATCTGCGGCGTAATATTCCCGTATGTCGTAAATGAGGTCATTGCCCCCGTTGGATTTTTGTGTTTTGCATCGTGCCTTCAGTCAGTGGGCAAATAAACCGTTTTTGTATTTACAATTCATGGATGTTTCTCATTAATTTTTCTGTACAGCAATGAGTAACAAAGCATTTCATTTACCTGCTCCCTCGAATGAAGTTCCTTAGTTAAACATTTACTTATAGTTGCTGAGAGGTATAGGGCAAAAGCATCTGGCAAGTTTTGTGGCTGCTAAGGACAACTTTTGAGAACAAAGCATGCATGGAGTTTGACTTCGTTGCTACTGTTCACAATCTAGATGAGAATGTGTATCAACGACACCAGCAGGCCCACATTCTTTGCCGAAGCTGGAACTGCTTGAGCAGGATGTACCGCAGAATTCATCTAGATCTACACACCAAAATATAAAATCGTTACAGCATGCTTGTTCTCAAGAAATACGGGAAATAGCTATGGTTTGGTGCCGTCTATATTCTATTCGGCGTCCGGCCTAATGGAAAGAATAAAACACCATGTGTTTAATACCCTTCCTCTATTATACTCTTAGGTGCTGAACTAAACGAATCAAATTGTCAAATTGTGTGATGACGTGTTAGGAGACCGAGATCAAGGACAGCATCTTTGACGTCACAATATTACGCAAGCAGTGGTTTAATTATAAGGTGGCGGAACTTAAAGTCATTTGGACCCTCCTTGTACGACAGGCTGGTGTTCGGTTTCATGGCGACCACGGCGTTTCTCTCCATGTGGTTGTGCAACGCGGCAACGACGTCGATGATGATTCCCATTGCGCAGGGCGTCCTCGAGCAAATAAAGGAAGCCGCCGGTTCTGCAGACGATCCCCCCGATGATCACGAGAAGACAGAGGAACAGGTAACAAAGAGGAGTAATACCAAACCCAAAATGAAACAATATTTTATTTTCTGGACTCTGAATCTTTAGGTCTACGGTTCGAGTCCAATTGAGCAGCAGCTGTTTATAGCTCCTATTTCAACAAGACACTTCATGCTCACTGCTAAATGTAGGCCTATAGCCCGAACAGATGCTTGTTTACATTATGAAAACACTTTATAAAAGCATATACAGTATTACTGCTTCGACAGTAGACACAAAACATAATATGCATCTTGAACATCTGAATACTGCACGTACAATGCCAAGCACAATACATATATAAAAAGGTTGTTGTCTTAGAAAAAAGAAAAAAAAATTGGGCGCCTTAGAATATGGAGATGAGCAAAGTACGTCTAATCAGGCCTACATCTCGATTCTTCGGGAGTGAAAAAGCCATCATAAAGCTTTACTTTAAAGGAGCAATAACGATTTATGCAATTTGATATGCATAGTCTCTTTTTTTCTCTCTCTTTAATCACTTTTCCTCGCATTAAAAACGACAGAAAATGAAGGAAACGACGAACAATGAGATACCCCTGACCAGCATCCATCACCACAGCGACAACAGGTAAAATTTTCACTCTGTCGGTCGAGCATCTGCAACAAAACTGCCTGATTTTAACTTAGTATTTATTTTTACTTTTTGATGAAATTCTAATTATCATTGTTTCTGTTCACACAGTTCTTTACGTTTCTCGCGAAAGCGTTTCGACCTGTCGTGTAACTCATCTATTCTAAATATTTCATTTGGGTTTCTGCTTTTACTTGACATGCAACATCAGTTTCCAGATTATGTTTCAAAATATTAACAGTTATATGATTAATCGTCTGTGGAATTGCAGCCGTTGGTTTTGTGTGAAAGACCATGTATCCGACATTTTGTGTTTTTTCCACATTTCAGCGGATGCGAAATCGAGCCAGACGATTCGGCCGTTGTTGTCCATAGAGACGAGTTGCCGAGTAATGATCCTGGCTACGAAACCGGGTCGGAAAATCCTCCCGCGATTAACGGCACTCCAACGCCTCCCGACCCCGACGTCGCAGACGATCGGCCAAGGGCATTCAGCAATCGCGGCTACGAAGCCGCACCGGGAGATCAGACCGATGTCATCAAACGGGTACCGAACCGATCTGAGGCAAGCGCGGAAATGGGAGAACCGGAAAGCGACAACGACCTTTTCAGCAGGGCCGTAATCCTGTGCATCCCATTTGCTGCGAATATCGGCGGCACAGCGACTCTCATAGGAACGAGCGCCAACTTGGTTCTCAGCTCACAGGTAGAAAGGTATATATACCTGTATACCTGAGAGAAATATTCCTGCCCCCCCCAAAAAAAAAGTAACATCATGTATGACATTCTGTATTGGCTTTCTTTCTTTCTTTCTTTCTTTCTTTAAAGGGGTGATGTTTGAAGGATTTCGGCATAATGATAAATGAGTTTTAAACTTCTGAACTTCTTAAAACCAAGGTCCAATTTCCCTTCATGGACTCTCTTAAAAGACTTTCATGATAGTTTGTATTTTTTTCCTCTCGTATCCATCACTTAGTTTAAAAACCAAGTAATGTATTACAGAGAGATATGAAGAGGAGAAAGAATGCATACAAGTATTTGCAAATAATTGTAAGTATGTATGCATATTGTGTGTTTGTGTGTTCATAAACAATCGTCCATAACACCGATGGCATATCTTTATGTCATATTAACCTCCTGTAAAAGTTGTCATAAATGTTATACAGACCTGTATTTCTATTATTATTGTCAATCACTTTTTGGACACCATCCCTCGGTTAGTCTGTACGGCTCGCAGGCAGGGCTGAACTTCGGAACGTGGCTGGCATACGCCCTCCCCGAGGTGCTCGTCAGTCTCGTACTCTGCTGGGTCTGGATAGAAGTCGTATACCTCGGTTGTTTGTGAGTAAACATCATAAAATAACCTTCTACTTACACAGCGAAAGACATCAACTGCCTGAATAGGAAATAAATAGACAGTATTGATAAAAATGATATCAGATTTGAAAATGGGTAGTGATGGACCATGCCCTGATGGCGATGTCACTGGAGGTCATCACGCCATGTACACGACATAACTTTACTACATTAAATAAAACCATAAATGTTATAGATTTACGACAAGGGCATGGTATTCCAAATTCTGTCATCTTGATATTCGATATTTTCTAGATTACATTAGCAGATGGCCACATTGTGTTGCTTTGCAAAATCTTCGCTTTTTAAATGTATCATAGAACTCGTTTTAATACCTATAACAGGTATTTAAGCTGAAGTGAATTGTTGTCAGCATTTTTCGTATCTAACGAAGCCCAAGCAAAAAACAACAAAAAACAAACAAAACAAAACAAAGCAAAAAAACAAAAACAAAAAACAAACACCTACATATATCAGATATATTAAATAGCTAAACCCTGACGTTGATGCCACGATTGATAATACATACTTACAGCAAGAACTCGATGTAGGACGTTTGGTACTATGTCTCTTTTGCCGTTTAAGTTTTTACCATGTTTGTACCACAAGGTGGCAAAAGGTACCGATTGACGGTACATTATTTTGTATCATATAGTTATTTTTACATAGTATATTATTTTCTTTGATATAGTTACCAGCACATAACCCTCAAGGTGAAATTGAATTATTGTGCATTTAGGAGTTTGCATCATAATGTCATAAGTAGCAATAACCGTCAGTGGGGAATTTCTAATTTTACATAACTCTTATCGTATTCTGCTTTATTCATCGCAATATGAGAAAAATTCCCTATCTCTGTTAGTTTCATCTTAAAGACTATTACTCCGATGCTACTTCTACTCTGTTTGTCAATGACAAAGATTGACGACAGCATGCTACAAATCAGTGACAAGATCAACAATGCCTTCTATTTTAGCATATCCTGCTACCATACTTCTCCATTTCCACCACTCCCTCAGCCATTACATTTGCTACTACTGCTACTACTGCTACTACTGCTACTACTGCTACTAGACTACTGCTGCTGCTGCTGCTGCTGCTGCTACTACTAATGCTACTACTACTACTACTACTAATACTAATACTAATACTACTACTACTACTACTACTATTACTACTACTACTTCAGCTACAACTATACTGCCATTACTACTGCGTAGTGTTTTAGTGGTAGCCGTGATTAAAAAAAAATCCTGTTCGAGTATCATGTACGCCCATGAATCTTTAATCATTGCCACTACTAAAACACTGATCAGTTCAGTGCTTATTTACGTCGATGTAGAGCAATTTGTCAACCAGTTGCAACTATCCCCACTACTACATTTATTGCCGCTCCTGTCATGTAATATAGCGACTATTGCCACGAGTCTCACGGCATACTCGCCTATTGTTCTGCCATAGCATACTTCGACCCACACCTTCATTTACAGTCTTCTACTAAAATCTTGTTGACATATTTTGATAAGAATCAAAGTAAAGATAACTTTATGATATTTGACTCATACTCAGCAACCTATCACCTCATATAGTAATAAAGATATCATTCGTTAAGACAATGACGACACGAGATGAAGATCATGCCTTTATGTTGTGTAGGCTCTACTTGCTTTTGACCGTGCAAAACCAGAGAATCATAAGAATGTGGACTGTTTGTTGTTGTTGTTGTTGTTGTTTTTCCTTTGAGACCGGGCTAACGAAGATTTGCATGCATAATTTCTCCATCGAATAAAAATGAATGCATGTAATCTTGAAAAGCTTCTGGAAGGAAACTTACAAATCAAAGGAATACAGCCTTCGGCAATAGTGTATTAGTTAAAGAAAAGCTTAGGGTAACGTCTGTAGACAGTTATTCCTTTAAACTTCTAAGGACCTCCACGTAAAATATGCAAATGACTTATCTATAAAAGGTCGACATTGGTTTAAACAGAGTTAAAGCAGGATCGAACTATCATCAAAGTTTTTGACGGTATATGTCACTGTCCGGCATTAACAACCATCTGTCAAGAAAGGAAACCAACCTCTTTTTTAAAAGAACAAAAATCCAGAATGCACCTTTTAGTGTGCTTATACTCTTCTCCCAATGAAAATCCTTCCACAGCGGTCTAAAAACAAGGAAGGTGACAAACACAGATAATGCTCGGGAGGATCGCATCAGAGCCGCCATCAAGACGTCCAGTGCTGCTCTCGGTCCGATGTCGTGAGTTTGCTGCCATGAAAACATGTGTGTGTGTGTGTGTGTGTGTGTGTGTGTGTGTGTGTGTGTGTGTGTGTGTGTGTGTGTGTGCGTGTGTGTGTTGTTATTTTTGTTGATGTTTCTTTGTTTTCTTTGTTTTTACTTTATTTCTGTGTTTGTTTTGATGTTAAAGTGGTGTGTCATTAATTTTGTGATGTTTACGGTGATCTATTGTGTGTCTTTGTGTGTGTGTGTGTGTGTGTGACAGTGTGTGTGTGCAAGAGTGTGTACATGGCACGGATTGTGTGCATGCGTATCGTATACGCATACACGTTGAGATTTTAAATAAAGTTTATATGATTTTACAATAGTGCATTGTTGTTACATTGACAAGCTTGTCAGCTGTTCTTTAATGAAACCCAAATTATAACTCAGAGATCAATAACCTGTTCAAATATTGTTCTTGCCTCTGTATAGGCCAGAAGCACGCATGATACTGAAAATGTGTATAAGAGCAATAAAGATAACAGTTAAAAGAGTCCAAAGAGTGCACGAGCAACACCACGTGTTCCCTCTCAAAATAATCGTGTTTCCCTGGCAAAACGCCACAAATATCTCCCCTCTTTTACTCCATCTACATAATGACAGACCGTTTTTATATAGAACTCGGGGTAGCCTCCAGAGAACGCTCGGAAAAGATTGTTATACTTTAAATGTATGATCTATAACACGCCTCACTACGAGTGCAATGGTTTCACATGCAAAATGCAAAATGAGTGCATATTATTATGCCTTTTTTTTTAATAATGGAAGTTGGTTAGGCCTACAGTGGTGATACAAGCAACATAAACGTCACTGATCATGATTGTTTGATTTTATTTGATTTTATTTTATTGTTCCACATCTCAAACACAAATAAAATGAACCAATCGATTGAACATTAGACTGGACATAGCGTCGTAATTACGAAGAATACAAGAGCAGACAATTTTACAAACATGAAATGTGGGGAACCTACTAAAAAGCAGAGCTTGTAATAGGTCCCTATTGTAATGTAAGGTCCCTATTGATTGGGACGGCAGTCTGGCAATAATGACAGGGATATAACATATTCCACGAAATGAACCTTAGTTAACTAACACACGCCTGTAACTGAGTGTTTGATTCCCTCTTACACTTCGACGAGGATATGACCTGAAATTGGAGAGTGATAATGATAACAAGATTTAACATTATAAATCAAAGTAGAATAGCACTAATGACTTTAATTTTTCCTTTGCGAATTCAACATAGATTTGCGGAATGGGTGATCGTCTGCCACTTTGTAGTTCTAATTCTCCTCTGGCTGACGAGGGATCCCAAGTTTGTCACTGGTTGGTCGGTAGCGTTTGGCAGCAGGTAAGTAGGCAAGGAAAACAATCATTTCACGGAGAAAAATGAGACGTCTAATATCAATATAAAGGTGCTCAAAGACTGAACATAATTGTGTAATTTGCCAAATGTAATTTTGTACTATTTTTGTACTATTTTGTACTGTTTTGGGTGGAAATGAAATAGAATTGAATTTAAATAAGTAGGCCCCTACCGGCGTTCATTACTTCCACTTCCAGTTTAGCTGAATTAGAGCTCTCATTATATGCCTGATAGTTATATCCATTTAATCTTAGATATTGTCTCCTTGCTTTCACTAACAAACTGTCGTTATTTAGAGGTCATTTGGTCACAATACCTAGTGCCCATATGACACGCTACTGATACCACCGCCTTCTCTCTATTTCGTTTTCATGGTTTGAATTTGCTCAGGATCATAAACTGCAAAGTTGTTGACCATACGGCACATCTCGAGAAAACTTAAAGCAATTCTCTGGTTTGTCGTGAATGATGTATCGATTTCATTCTTCTTTTGATTGTGTGTATGTGTGTGTGTGTGTGTGTGTGTGTGTGTGTGTGTGTGTGTGTGTGTGTGTGTGAAGAAGGCACAAGACTTGATTGCATTCGTGATGCTGCATGTGTGTTATTTTTCTCTTGAATAATGATCTTTTCAGCTACGTCACTGATGCGACTTGCGCCGTCCTCGTCGCCCTTCTGTTCTTCATGTGGCCCTCCAGAGCTCCCTACTTCTTCACCAAGAAAAGGCGAAATGGTGACTTTCTAGATCACTTATTAACGTGTGACACGTTTCTATAGAAATGCACTTACAATGAAGGTACTCGCAGGCTCGAGTGTGTTTGAGACAATGTAAACCATGAAATGAAATCACAACAAATTAGATTGGACCTGACAGTAGTTATATAGATATATAGCCAAAAGAAATAAAGGGAAAAAAAGAACAAAAGAGCTGCCTAATCGTTAAATATAGCAATGATTTCACCCACACAAGTGCGATGCTCTAACCCATGATCTGCCAAATATGTGAGCATTTGAAAGAAAGTCTCATGGATGCCTATTTTAGAGACGTGCATAAATTATGATGCCATTTTTGTCAACACCCGTGTGGTATCCTATTCTCCAGACCCGAGCAAAATACCAAAGAAAATCCCTCGTATTCTGACGTGGCCTGTGGTTCAGAAGAAGATGGCGTGGCATGTTTTGCTGCTCATCGGGGCTGGGTCAGCTTTGGCCGAAGCTTGCCAGGTGAGGATGTTCACAACAACAAAATGCAGTCATATTCATACAGCAGTCCATTATGAATACGCACCACGAAGATTTAGTCAGTGCACCCATTATGATATATCGCTCATCGGAACATTACGTCACGTATAACACGATGAAATGAAGCACTCAATTATAAAGAACAATAAGACCGAATTGAAAATGACCTAGTGTATCCATGGGAATTAAATGACGTACACAAATGAACTTATTTGAGTTGTTACTGTTTTGAAAATGTTTCGTGTGAAGAGTCCAACTTGCAGCAAGCAACCACGACAACGGACTAGAGCTCTTTAGAGCTTTTTTGTTTATTTTGCTTTGTTTTGTTTTGTCTTGTTTTTTTGCTGAGGAGCTGGTACATACAAGTACATAGTACATTTATTACACTGCAGAGAAAATAAATAGATTTATAAATACATAGATAAATAAATGCTTTTTGGGCAAACGTCAAACAGAGCAATCGAAGAACTGCAAAAATTTCCGAGAAATTATTAGTATATACAGACAAATCAATTTCAAATAAAATCCGTATTATCATAAAGGAGAAATTCGATCAATTTGCACAGGGGTAGTGAACCACAAATAAATACGATATGATTGAATTTCGCAAAAGCAATCTGGAATACAATGTGATAAATTTTAATCTGAAGAAAAACATCGATTTTATAGAATTTTATTGATTGGAAAAGCATGATTCATCGTTTGTATTGATTCAAATTATAACGGAGGGTTTCTATGTGTTTCTCTGTGTATAACTGTGTGAATGATGTGTGGGAGCCGGACGTAGTTGAATGTTTCTACAGATAAATGGCAATATAATATAAATGTTGTTTCATTGTCACCACCACTACCACCACCACCACCATCATCATCATCATCGTCGTCGTCGTCGTCGTCATCATCATCATCATCATCATCTCTCAGGAATCGGGTTTATCAGCTTGGCTCGGAGACCAGTTCGTTGTCTTCGGCGATCTCTCTCCGGGAGTCGTGGCCCTAATCATTTCGATAATTGTGGCTATCTTCACCGAGGTCACTAGCAACGCTGCCGCAGCGACGGTGTTTCTTCCCATCATCGCCGAGATGGTAGGGATTTTTCATTCTTCTTTTTGTCCACTAAAAGTTTGCGCCGCTTTTTCATGCCAGATTTTGCAGACGACAGCTCTCCTTGTATTTAGATGATGCTAATGCTAATGCTAATGCTAAAATGCGTAGCACATGCTTAGGGTAACAATAGTTGTACTTACGATGATTGTATTCATAATTAGCATAATAACAATAATAATGATAGTGATGATGCTTATGATAATGAAAGTAGTACCGAGAACCGTATCTATAATCGCAACAATCATAATGATGACAATGATCATAGAGAAAATAAAAAAAAAGATAAAAAAAGAGATGCCATTGCTTCTGAAATAACACCAGCGCCAGAAGGAGCAGGCGCCAGCATTGGTAAGCCTTCTAATTTTTAGCAGAATATTTTCCTTATATCATCATCGTTCATAGTGTCATTGAATATTTAAAAATATTTGGTGGGATTGATTTGATTTCAAGCATTTTGATTTAAGGTGCTCGGAAAATGTAGTTTTACGAATGGACATTCAGAAACACTTTCTTCAAACTAAAATGAAACTCGCGAACACTAATACTACATTCTTTTTTTTCTCTTTATGTTTTGTTTTCAGAGCTCTAGTCTACATGTTAATCCTCTATATTTGATGCTCCCAGCGGCCACTGCGTGCTCTTTCGCCTTCATACTTCCGGCAGCCACACCTCCAAATGCGATTGCCTTCGCTAGCGGGCAACTTCCAGCTGTTGATATGGTAAGTCATTTTGACCATGAACTAAACAAATGTTTGGAAGTGTAAGCTAAGATATAAATGCTTCTATCGCCAATAAGAATAAGTATTTTTTATGTCAAGCTCTGCATGAATAAATAAATCAAGAAGTATACAATACCGGTAATTTCAGCAAATCTCCAAGTAAATAAACCAATATTTATGATATATATGTATTTATCCCTGTATATCATATAAATTTAATTTTTCATATCATTTAAAGATATGGATTCATTGGGAAGTCATAACGATGTAAAAGGAATTTGAATCATGCTCCTGGATACGTATCTCTCTTCTTTGTATTTCGTAAGACAACAGACTTGTCTGTTTGTATGTCCGTTTCTATCTGTCTGTCTATATATATATATATATATATATATATATATATATATATATATATATATATATATATATTTATATGTGTGTGTCTGTCTGTCTGTCTGTCTTCCTACACATTCAAATAGTCACACACACTCACTAACTGGAAAGCACACATGTCCACAAAATTACAGAAAATAGTTTCCTGTTTTGAATACAAATGTTTTCATTTACATTATCATGTTATTATTCCTTCATCATTTCAGGCAAAGACGGGACTAGTCATGACCATCGCAGGCATCATACTTTCCAACATAAGTCTGCACACGCTGGGCGTTTGGATCTTTGATGTGAAATCCTTCCCAGACTGGGCAAGCAATAACACTGCCCAAGCATTGTAGTTTTTGGTCAAAGTCAACAAACAAACACACAAACAAGTAAACATAGGTGAAGAATGTAAGGCTTTGCATTGTATGCTGTATATTCCAATTTTGTGCCGAACAAAATTATTTATATCGCACAGTCTGGCAATGCTTCAGCCAGCACTATGTCGTGTATAGTTTCCATCAAATACTTCACGGAAAGACCATCCTGATTTTATGTTGCATTGTATGAAAACAGACAAATCAGAGAAGTAGATCACAGAAAATTCCGGGGGAAAAAAAATGGACACACAAAAAAGTTATAAACTGATAAAGTTCAGAAAGTAAGACAAACTGGAAACTCTGTGTGATGTAGGTTATGAGCAGACTGATCTCCATTTGTTTTGTACTCAAATTTCACTAATTTTCATTAGAAAATTTGTTCTCAAATATTTTGGCACAGGCAGAACTTATCCACTGAGAAGGACATGCAAAACTGCATTATTCTTATCATATACCAAGAACAGATCTCATTTTTTTCCTCCTGAGAAAATGAAAATGTGTGACTTTTTGTGTACAAATGGAAAGGAGAGCTGTTACTAACATCTACGGTATGTCACACAGTTGCTAATTTGCCTTCCTCTCTTTAGACTTTTATAGTTCATACCTTTGTGTGTGTGTGTGTGTGTGTGTGTGTGTGTGTGTTTTGCTGATCTACTTTTCTAATTTTTCTTTTTCATACAAAGCAATATGATAATTATCAAGATAGAATTCCCTTTGAAAGTAAGAAATGCAATGCAAGGAGTCAGGGACAACATGGCTTTTCACTAACTTGGATTGATTTATTATCATTCATCATACACATTGTTTTCAGTGAGGCCATAATTATTACATCAGCGGACCACCATCAGGAATATGAACAAAGAAAAAAAAATATTTCATCACTCTCAACTTCTGAATCCAATGGGAAACAAAAATGATTGAATACGATATAATCATATTTGGGGCCATTTCACAGCTAAATGTTTAAGCAACTTTTATACCATTAATGTTGTGTATTGTCAAAACTGCCTGTCATACTCTGTAGTCATGTTGGTTGGTTCCTCAGACTACAGAGCAGCACTCGGAATATTTTAGATAACATCGGTTGTTACAGTACATAGATAAAATGACACCATTACTTCATAAATCTACTTTCCTGCACCTCTTTAGGTCGTATGAAATTTATGATCACTCAACAAAACTGAGGTAAGGGAAACTGCAGGGGGCCAACACAATTCATTTGATATATTTTCACCATGTTGCATTGATAAGTAGCTACTTCACTATTAAGTCCATAACCGAGTCACCCTACACAAACTGAAATATGATTTAATTAAAAGAAAAAGACAAAAGCAATGACTTACACTCGTTCATTGTTGAGCTAACTTTTAGAATCAGAATAATTCCATATGCTATTGGTGGCACTGTCTAAACTTGCAACGGATATTTGGAAAACGCCTGTCTGTCACCCTAGGACTGTTTGGATTCACCATTTGAGTAAATGCTTATTTCAATCACTATGACATCCTCTTTATTTCAACCAGCATGCACAACTATTACATGGATTTCATCACTTTGAATACAACGACAGATCATCATTAAGATCTAGACTCGATTCGGCATAGAATACCTTAAAAGTGGTGGGAAACCAGCTTCCAGTCTATAAATAGAAATCATAGGCACGATTAACATGCTATCCATATATGCACTGCACTGAGAGGTATGAGTAATCCAATTCACAGGTAATTTCTTCAACTTAAATTTCTAGGAACATTCATATCTCTATCGGTACTATGCATACATCAATATGCAAATAGAAATGTTACTGTTCATCTAGCATGGTATTGTTTCTTAGAATGCCAGCATTTTGTTAATATTAACACAAAAAAAGGTTCATAAATATAGGTTATGTGATCAACACATATCTTCTCTTTACGTAAAATAAAGATTCTCGTACTGTTTCTTGCTTTAGTTTTTTAGTGACGCTACCACAAATGAAAATCAATCAATAAATACATTGTCGAGAGCAATGTTCCCGTCTCCTGACGTTATCACATCATTTTTTTGTCTTGCATTCTTTCTCTTACATCAATCTTGACACACATTATTTTGCAATAACTTCATTCTGACTAACAATATCTGACTGATATGGACCATTTCAAAACTGACTTATTAGCAACTGCACTCAGACCCTAAACCATGCTCTATTTTCCATCCAATCAATAGCTTTAGTAAAACATTTAAGTCACATTAACCTCACAGGATGTAGAGAAAGAGCAATATCTCCACAACCAATGTGAACCAGTCTGCAGTTCTGGATTGCTTCATCTGCTGTTTGCATTATTTCATTTGACACAATGTATCATAAACATTCCACAAGGAATCACTGAAACAAATGACAGTTTTTCTTTCTTTTAGTCACCATGACAAATACATACAGCATTTTCATGTTCATGTGGGCATTTGTTGTTTGCTGTTTTTCCTTTAATATCGTCATCCCTTATCTTTCCTCTCCCTTGAGAGGCTGAAGGCTCTTAACTTATTTCTGAATGGTGCTCCCAAAGTCTACCCTGATTTAATCCAATCTTAGCCTGTACAGATCCAAACTTTTCACTTTTGTCTAGTGAATAGCACACGCTGTAAGCTCATTGGGAAGCACCATTGCTGCATACTGTGATCCATAGGTTCAATTCTGATCTTTAGCACAAGAGTTTCTCCCCCTACAAATTTACTACTAGTAACCCTTGACCTTCATTCACAATGAAGTCTGTTCTAACATTTGAACAGCTTCGTCCCAAGCCATCAAGACGAGGTAAAGCATTTCCAGTTATCAGGACAAATTAACGCTGATCTTCCTTCCAACCCCTTCCGTGGCATGCCACTGTTGGAAAGATCCAACATTACTCTTCGCCTTCTCAGCATAATCAACAACTCTTTCCTCTTTTTTCAGGGGGACATGACCTCCACTCTACACACATGGTATGCCATCAGTAAATATACTGTCACTGTCGCTACCAAACATTGAGGAAAGTCGACATGCACGTCATGCAGTCACATACAGTTTCTATGGGAACACAGTAACGTGCACTGGTCAAACTGTCATGTGGCAAAATCTGGCATGTCAATGACATCGATGATGATGACGATGACAATGCAATGACAGACTTAATAGATGACAGAATTAATTTGACTTTGATTTTAACATTTAGCTTGATCTGAAGTATCTTTTCACATCACAACAGATCTTAATTAAAATGTTAGTTTAAGAAAATCTAGTACTAAGCAGTTTACGATTCATTTCTAATCAGCATTGCATTCATAAGTCAGAGGATAGGTGGAAGGATACTATTATTCATAAAGAGTCAGTGTCATATATGATAACTTCATTTGCACATGCTGCCTAATGAATAATGATACAAAAGAGATTAGGAAGTACTAAGAGAATGGATAATTCCTACCCAACCCTACGTGTCCTCTACATAGCAAAATTGACTCTAGTCTTTCTTTCTCACCGACAAAGAAATGGAAAGAGGAGAATTAGAAAGGGACAAAATGTTTTTTGTTTTTTTCATATTACAGTCCTCAGTTGCAAGCTTTCCTGATTTTGACAGGATTCCATTTAAAAATATCACATTGCAGAGAAAATAACACCACATCTATGCTGATATTGTTAGCACGAAAAGGTGAAAACGAATTTTCAGCCATGTTCTTGAAATTGAGATTCTGAAGAATCACACATCTTGTTGAATGTAACACCTTGGCCAGGCAGTGTTGAACTTTGTGTACTGAGCATAATTTTTTAACGGTAAATGAAGAAGCCCCAAAATACCGACAGATTGTTAGCAGCTTGCCCTACAAGAAGTAGGCTTACTGCACTTGAAGATTATGATGTGTGTCAAAAATTTGTCAAATCATCAGGTGTGATATGAATATTGCCTTCATAGATTAGACCGAGTGATACCCAGGGTGGCTGAAAATGGGTGCCAACCGTTCAGAGACCTAACATATAGCACTGGAAATAAGCCATGTGTTGCTTTACGAAAGGTCTTCCTTTTTTTTCATTGTCTGACACATGTAGAAGCTATCATGGCAGAAATACTTGACTCATACCGTAAGAAAAAATTGGGGTTATTCTACCAAAATTGGGAGAGTTTGCAAATGAGAGACTACTAACTCTAAAATTAGTGAGAACGAAAATGAGAGAGAGAGAGAGATAGAAAGATAGAAAGAGAGAGAGAGAGAGAGATGATGCTACTTTGTGTCTATTTTGTTTGATTATTTAGCTGCCCAGTGGAGTGTATGTTCTTCTTCTAAGCTACACCTGCCAGAACATGGCTCACTTATTCTGTGAATTACAGCGCTCTTATAGAGACTCGAACATCCCCAAATTTCCATTCAAACGCAAAGTTCCAACTCCAGGCGAACTTTGGTAGTATGACTCAATTAGTTAGCAATGTGTTCAAATACACTACACTTTTTAAAAAAAAGAGGGGGGGGGGGAGAGAAACATCAGGACACAAATCTGTAATTCAACAAAACTTATACCAAATACTCCCTCTGCATGAATGTCATTTTCTCATATAATAAAAGTTGGGTTGATCAGATGAGTGAAAACTTTTTGGTAGTTGTTCCAGAGGGGAGAAAAATGAGCTTAATCGAAGCAAAATGACAGGGCCAACCTACTCTTCCATGGAAACATGAGCACCTGCTGTCTGCAGAATAAGTGAGCCATGCCTTTCATATACAACTTTGACTGTAATCCCAAATGCAAAATGAATCAACGAGCTGTCATACATGTGAGTGAATGGTTTACCTCCACGTTATCTCTCCTTTGTAATTGTTTGAAAAAGTCCAATATTAGACTATTCAAAAGGCGAGGATTTAATTCTGGCGAGCTCCAAAATGTTTAAGTCTTGGATTCTTGGTTTCCTTATTTCAAGGCGGCACCAAACCTGCGACAATGGTATTAAAAAAACTGCATGACTTTTTTGAGCTAATTCTATTTCAGGGATTGCTAGGGAGCGTGAAAGAGTATTTTGACCCTGGGGAGTACTCACATGTACGACAGTCATCATTTAGCACCTGACGAGGTAGATATTGGCTTGAGAGAAGGGGAAACTTATGGAACTGTGACAACATTGCTAAAAACTACAAACATTGCTTTCCAACACAGAATCAACTTAACTTGGGTCTGAGTTATTGGAGAATGAATAATTGTCAAAAAATGAGGTTGAAACCAGAGGTACTACTGAGCTGGGAAAGTGAAATTGTTCCTGTTCTATGCTAGTTGAAATGCAATGTTCAGCCATAACAGTTTTGTACGTCTTACCGTAACTTTAAGCTGTCTATGTGTCATTTAGGCTACACTATGCTGTGATGGCATTCATTAGTATTTTATCAGCTATGAAGCTATTTCAACAACTTATGAGGCTAATTAAATTTCCTCTTAACAAACTTTCAAAGGGTACTGAGCATTTCATAATCTCTTTGGAATCTAGTCTATTATGAATTTATAGTAAGTACTTGAGATTTACTTGACATCCTTATTCAGTTTAAGAAGGAATACAAAGTGTGAAAAGTCCACGATGAAATGTAAATACTACGTATTGTACAGCCTGCTTGACTGCTGAACTATTCTGCACCAGTGATTGATTGATCTATGGCATTACTTTACTTTTATACTACAAAAACTCTTTATCCCTGTATGATACATAAGACATGGATCTACAAAAACCTGACTTCTTGCAGTATTTCTCTTTACGGTGAGATCTACGAAACTTTTCTCTCAGAGAGGGGTCTCTTGTCACATAAGAGCCAGTTGAGATGGCTGTATGGAAAGTAAGATTGGCTTCTCAGTCTCCAAATTCATTTACCGGTACTGCATAAAAATAAAGATCACTGTATCAAAACGTACAATGAGCTATCTTCACACGTTACACGGTGGCACAACTCATTCTGCGTGATACAAAATTCTAGTTGTCTTGGACACTCTCTGCTATGGCAACCTGATTCAACATCATCATATCCAGATGAAGGAATCGCTCTACATTCCATTTATTAGACACCATTGACGTCACACAAATACTGTCATCAGCACCCTCTGATCGATATTTTCATCAGATCTGGCTAATTGGCTGATCGAATTTGGACGAGAAGTTTGAAGATCTTGTCACAATCCTCAATGGGGCAACTTTTCCCTTCTCCTAACACACACAGAATCTGAATCTTGAGCAGATGATGCTAAGATACAATCTTCACGTTCATCTGTCTTTCCTGCTGTCACTACCAGTAAGTCGGTAGTCAACCCTTCTTCATTCTCCATGGATATCATTCCTTATGTCTTGAACATGCAATGAATCAAGCATCATAAGTATCTTTGTGGTAGAAGGCCACACAATCTAGATCTTTCAAAGATCTATATGACCGCACGTGAGAAGAATCATAGAATTACAGTAAAAATAAAGCTCGTCATGAAGTACCACAGGTTGAGATCCAGCTCAAATATAAACTACAATACTGCCTCTTCAACAAGATACAAGCAGAAGTAACAGAAGAGCTATTACCATGCCTGGGAGCAAACACTAACGGAGTTTGCAAGTATGATATCTCAGCTAATTCATACCAATGTTATTTTTTTTTTTATTATTCTGGTTGCATGCAGATGGTGTACATGTGTGATCATGAGATTGTCTCACAATTTTATGAATCAAACATACTGTTGTGCAGAATTTCTTCTTATATAGTAGCTTAGCGGAAAAACACAGGTGCATGTCACATAGTTTTGAGCGCATGTACAAGCTGGCATAAACTCTTGAAACTTTCTTGCATGCATTTTGCCATAACGCATTTCACATCGACACAATTTTGCTTCCCTTTCTTTTAGTACGTTCCCCATGAAGAACACAATAGGTCCGTATTGGTTGTGAGCATCCCTTCACATTAGTATCACAAACACAGTAGCACCAACCTTATCAACGGTCAACACATGGACCTTAAATTGCATATAACTCTACCTCCTATACCGAAAGCATTGAACTAATTGATACAGATGGTGAAGATACGTCGACATTATTGTTGACAGCTGTGAGAGATCTATTCTTTCATTGCGTTGCTCTTTACTATTATCACTTCTCAAACAACAATTTTTACAATCACAAACTTTTTCCCTCAATTTAGTTGCTCACCTCAAATTCCTAACAGGATATTTAATAACAAGATGTGCTTTTACATGCCAAGAATAACACTTGGGGCTCTCTGTGTATCAATTTGCTGGAATTTCTTCTAAATGATGACATTTCTATCGTTAAACCCCGATACTACGATACCATTACTATAATTCCTGTGATTCCTATGGAAAGAAGTGTCTCCTAAACTTTTTGTTCATTCAATTTTTATCATTTTTTTTTCTAATCTTTCTGGAGAGATGATTATTGATCTACAAGGAATAATCCAGAATATATTCTTGTGCTGACATTTTGACACAGATATTAATCATCCATATCATAATATCTTCTGTGAAGCAACACAAATAATATGCAATGTGAATTGGTAATCACTAATTAATCTTATTTGTAGCAGACGGTTTGTTGATAACTCACAGATTCAATGGAGAAACCTAGCTGTAAGAAAGCTCATCTAAGAACACTCAATGGTTATGCTGCGAACAGAAACATCTCACTTTAAAACTGTATATTTCATCAGACTGCTTGACTATGCATCCATCAAATGTTTGTTAAATTTTGAATTGCAGTAGCAAAACATTTTTTTTTTTTTTCAGTTTGAGCATTGTGCAATAGAAATGGCTACTGTGTTTCAACTTTCAGTGGTCTTGCTGAATCACCCTGATTCCATACTACACCATATGTGGGATTAGAGGCTAATTTCCTCCAGAAATGTGATGAAAACAATTCTGTACACTACAACAAAAATAACAAGAGACCCGCGGGTCTAGCGCTCACCTGAGTATCGCAAGTTCACCTTTCACGCAGTCACTAACCTAAATTATTCACAGCTCTACCAAAATTTGACCAGGCATTCTCAAGTAGAAGATGAAAATGTACAATAAAGGCCCAATTTTTTTTAAGATTCCTTAATTTGGGGGGATTGGGGCCCCCTGGGGCCCTCTGGGTGGGGCATGGTGCCCATTTTGATAAATTGAGATCCTGACCCCCTAGGGATGCTACCTGCCAAGTTTGACAAAAATCCATCATGAGGTTTTCAGGAAGAAGATGAAAATGTACAATTCAGGCCCCCATTTGGACCCTTCCAACCACCCCCCCCCCCCCCCCCTACCCAAGAGGGGCACCCCTGGATCTCCTATGAACAAACTTGAAACTACAGTCATTAATGTACTCACTCATAGTATTATCTCAGCTCTATAACTTCTGATTCTAGAGAAGATTAATAAAGATTCCTTCATTTGGGGGGTTTGGGACCCTGGGGGCCCCCTGGGTGGGGCATGGTGCCCATTTTAACAAATTGAGATCCTAACCCCCTAGGGATGCTACCTGCCAAGTTTGGTGAAAATGGGTCATGGGGTTCTCAAGAAGATGATAAAAATGTACAATTTAGGCCCCATTAGGACCCCTCCTCACCCCCTCCCCTGGGTCCCAAGGGGGGCACCCCTGATTCTGCCATTAACAAACTTGAAACTACAGTCATCAATGTACTAACTCATAGTATTAACTAAGCACTATCACTTCTGGTTCTAGAGAAGAAGATTTTTGCAGAATCCTTAATTTTGGGGGGCTTGGGCCCCCTGAGGGCCCCCTGGGTGGGGCATGGTGCCCATTTTAACAAATTGAGTTCCTAACCCCCTAGGGATGCTACCTGCCAAGTTTGGTGAAAATGGGTCATGGGGTTCTCAAGAAGAAGATGAAAATGTACAATTTAGGCCCCATTAGAACCCTTCCCCACCCCCCTCCCCTGGGTCCCAAGGGGGGCACCCCTGATTCTGCCATGAACAAACTTGAAACTACAGTCATCAATGTACTAACTCATAGTATTAACTTAGCTCTATCACTTCTGGTTCTAGAGAAGAAGATTTTTACAGATTCCTTAATTTTGGGGGGTTTGGGCCCCCCTGGGGGCCCCCTGGGTGGGGCATGGTGCCCATTTTAACAAATTGAGTTCCTAACCCCCTAGGAATGCTACCTGCCAAGTTTGATGAAAATCGGTCTTGGGGTTTTCAAGAAGAAGATGAAAATGTAAAAAGTTTACGCACGACGCACGACGGACGACGGACGACGCACGACGCACGACGCACGACGCACGACGCACGACGGACGCCGGACGAAGGGCGATCGCAATAGCTCACTTGAGCCTTTGGCTCAGGTGAGCTAATAAACAACAATTATAGGGAAATCGAGTGAGCCGAGAAAAAAGTGTCCACTTATCATAACACACAGACAGCACATGTAGGTAGGTAAGCATGTGTAAAATTTCTTCTTTTTTTTTCTTAGCATCTTTGAGTTAAAGAGTGCTATTAGTGACATCTTATCTTATATCACTAGCATTTGTTCTATTCATCCCTATGGTAGTGAATATGTGAATTTAGCTGTGCATGAATGCTGAAATTATTCCAATGACACACCCACACATGCGCGCACACACATGCACACACACACAAACACACACAATAAATTCTTTACAGTGCAGTGATGACTGAAAAGGAGGTGACGAATCATTGTAGGAAAAGAAAATGCAGTGTGGTGAGATTACATTCGTGTTAACATATAGTAGGAAGTTGCACAATGACATGGTTTCAAGGTTCTCATAAGCTCCCATTGATTCACATAATTTGATATTCATAGCTGTATTCTTTCCTTTGACACTTGAACTATCACAATATTTTTTGATATGTTTTTTTAATAAATAAATAATTTTTAAACATAATTACAATGTACATTGATTAGTTTTGTTCTATGATACAGTCTATAAATAATTTGTTTTTCCATATCACATCTGATGAATATCCACAAACACCAATTATTTGCACAATGAGTCCTGATTGGTCAGTTGCTGATATTTACATCAATCTCCATATATGTTGGACAATGTCCACACAGTTCTAACTTTACATGAATGTGGAGATTTTGTTCAGACACGCTGGGTCAAAGGTCACGATGGGTGGCTCTGAATCTGACAGAAGCCATGACGACTCTCAACAGAGATGCCTTGTCCCGAAGATTGTCAAAAGAAAGGAACATTTCCAGCATCACAACATATCTCGAGAGCTGAAATTCTCTGATACGATGTAAAAACCTACATCTATCATGCATAAAATCCAGTCTTCAACTAATGTCTCCATATTTTGTCGTTTTTGTCTTTTTTTTCCCCTCTCCTTTCTCTTTCCTTTGGTCCTGCAATCTCTGGTTGTTCACATAAAGTATTCATCATTTTCCTGTAACTTTTCTTAAGTCTTAATGCAATCATATTACCATTGATAAACATTGTCCATTGCATGCAATGTCAGTCCATTTCGCTGACATTTATATTTCGTAAATATAATCTCTGTTCAATATATACACATGAAACGCAAAATCATCTCTTTAAAAACTGCACTTGATCAGGTATATTAAAAACCCACATATATTATGGTAAAGCAATATTCTTATAGGGAAAATGTTTGCTACATTTTGGTTAAAACTACCATTTCTTGTCTTAAGAAATGGTACTGGCCTAGAGACCTTAATTGATCCAATTTCATTCCTTAAAATGCAACATACGTCAGGAAAGATAATGGTGTTAAAAATTCTCTACCATTCTTCTTCATTTGTTTACAGATATTCTTGAGGCAGTCATCGAACATAACAAGTATATCAAATCTACTTTGATCTCGGTTTCAGGGATGAAACGTCACATATCGTTTTGAAGCTGAATTTACTGTACTGAACATTGTAGTTTCTTTTGATTTGAGAGGAACTTTCAACAATCTCTCTTTCTGAATACACCCAAGTGTAAATCTTTGATATTTTTTTTTGTTTTTACTCATGTGCACCTCTCTCTTTCATATGAGCAAGAAAAGATGAGTAGGGTCACTTTTTCACCAGACCACACGGTCAGACTTTCTTGCACTCTTGAATTTAGGTGCAACTGGGAACTATCAAAACATCATGCAGGTTTTCAAGTCCCCAAAATCCAGGAGAAAACCATTACAATCACAGATCCAAGCCTGTGATATGAGTTCAGCATATCTTGCACGACATGTCCGTCTGGCGATTTAATCGTTCTACGACCGAAGATGTGCGGAGGTTGATAGTGATCACTGACAGAGAGAGGCTGGGTGGCAGGCAGGAGCTGGTTTGGTTCTGCTTTCACACTTCAATGTCCATTCCAAAGAGTCAAGGATTCCTTACAGATAATACATCTCACTGTGATGCAGGTCAACCATTTCATCACTGACCGCTCACTCATTCGACCAGCAATATCATGCGACTCAGACTTGTCAGTTAAACAAGGGGGCAAATCTACCCACTTGCTAAAAAAAGAGGGAAAAACGGAGAGGTAAAATCACCAAGGAATTTGTGTTGATGATATTCTTGTCTGTCAAGGCGCAGCCTGTGAAGTCTTCGTGCTACAAAGACGTTGGGACGATAAATTCAATTTAGATATTTTTTTTTCACATCCATTGCGTCCCACAGATCTTTCCCGTATCACATTTAAAAATTGGTCACATGTGCGCTGTAGGCAGAGCCCGCTGCTAACAGCCTAACGGTGAGAGAGACTGGCATCACACTGCCGTCTCGTGGTTCTCCTTCAGTCGCTGGAATTGCTCGTGACCTGCAGGCAACACAGATAGGAAGAAGACAGAAATGAAAAAAAATTAGCATCTCCTTTGAAGACAACAGATCGTCACAACAGACAGCCCAAAAAGATTTCTTCAAGGAGCAGTTCATGACTTTCATACTCCCTTTTGCTTCTCATACCGCAGTGCATGAGATTCAAAGCACCTTTTGCTGTATCAATGAACATCTGCAGATAAATCTCATGTCAAACAGAGGAACTGTAAAGTGAGTTAGAAGGTCAAGACAGTTTTGTATATCGCATCTCGTGCATAAAATCTATGGGGTTTTTTTTAGCCATACTTCACGATTGATAGCCTCTTTAAGTGAAAAACAGTTTACTAAGAACTTTGAAAATCCTGGCAGCAATCCCAATATAGTATCATGAATCTACTGTCTTGTTTTACAAAGAGAAATTTTGCCCCTTCATTGATAACCTCGCAAGAGAATATTGTGAATCATCATTATACTGTCCAAATAGTTTCCTGATATAAAGATATGTCCAGATGACATTGCATCTGTTCTCAGATCCACATGCACATGCAGTGGAGAAAAGGACTTGAAAGTCACATTTCTCTTCCAAAACTCTGAAATATTTAGCCAGTGATATCAAGGGTTGCACTGTTTGATCAAAATATATTTCAATTCTCTGCTCCCAAGATAAAACAAAACAAAAACAAAACCATCAAATCTTTCCCATCAAAAATGGATGTAAAAGAACCCCAAAAAACTCTCTTTAGTTGCCAAAGAATGGATTCTACCATAGCATTTAAGGATTCTATCATTTTTATCTTGTTCATATCACATATTTTTTGTGCCTTTATAACATACAAATAATAGTACTTTCTTGGTTACAGAGAAAGTGTGGATTACATGATGACATAACACTTTACATAGAAAATAAAATCATAAGGACCATCACCATAAACAAAACAACAAAAAAAGAAAATTACATTGGATATATTCTAGATGGGAAGTACAGTAAAGGAGATGTTGACACAGAACAGGAACAGAAGATACAATAACACTGGATGAGGGCATGCACAACACAGTATAAGAATGTAAACACATAAACCAGGGATGGTGGGGAAGAGGTAATGGATACGGTTGCTATGGAAGATTATACGGCAGAAACATATGGCATCATCTCCCATCACCCCATGTTAATTTCACGTGGATGGTGGGAAGAAGTGGGGGAAGATCTCAGTTCACTTCCCACTTGGAAGACAAAACACACCAGAATTATCTCCAGTTTACATAAACCACAGTTATATGAAATGAATAGGATGACATTACAGTTGTACACACCACAAACAAGGAGCATTTTGTTGGAAGGATATTGCCGAACTAGGATGGGAGTCGTAATTGATAGGTATCTTAATTCCAAAAGCCCCTCTCATCACTCTTAACAATCAAGGAAGTTGTTTTCTTCTTAGACGGTGACATCTTTAGATTGTCTGCTATAGAAGGAAAAGAAAGTGAGAGCTTTTGAGTTTTTGGTGCTACGATAATGAGACAGTGGAAAGATAGTGGGATGTGTTTTGCAGAGGTCGTTTTTAGAGGAAGCATCGATAAAGTTTTAAGACAAAACTGTGAAAGATAATAAATGGTCGGATACAGGAATTCATCATAGAGACAACAGCGATAGCCTTGTAAGTAAAGTAGGATGGAAGATTTCAAAGAGGGCAATGATAATGATAATCTGCCTCATATGAAAGGCACCTACAGCAACAGAAGTACAAAATTATGTAGCAGCTTTGTTGTCATGGAGATAGATTACTGTAGCTACTGGAGATAAGATGCATCTAACATGCCATGAACATGGTCTAACTGATAAACCACTTATGAAATGATGACTGAATATGGAATGACACGGATGCATGCGTGTGAGGTTACACAAGCCACACTGCTAATGACCACAGAGGGTGATGATTGTGGTAATGACGGTTATGGTGTCGATGATGTCACAATAATGGTACATTTATTGATATGATGACAGTGATTATGAAGATGATAATGATGAAGAAAGATGCAAGTGACCTGTCAACATTGGTGCCTAACAAAATCTTGAAAATATCAACTTTTTGATTTTGGAATTTTTAAAACAATTAAAACTCCCAGCTTTCATTTCATTTGAAACCAAACCATACAGAAAAAAACATGCTCAAAAAAACGCCAAAAAAGCAGGCCAAAATTGAATAAAGTTTTGAGAAAGTTGGCTTTAAAGTTCAGATGCAGTAAAGCATGTAGGAGATTGGGAATTTAAATACAACATACAATTTAGATATTATAAAACATTGTAGTAACGTGTCAAAACGAGTGGGAAGTTTGAATATTGTAACATTCTTGACAATTTGAAAGTTAAAAGAGAACAAGGTAATAGAGATATCACACTTGATTTTGGAACCAATGTCACTTTTTTTTTAAACATAAAGTCAAATCATATCATTGCATCATTTACTAAGATCTGGCATCTGTAATTTTCTTTATCAGGGTAATGTGTTAAGGAGTCACATGCATCACCAACACACTGATGCTATTAAATGCACATCAATGGAGCATATGAGGTGTGTAATATGAAAGGGTTGAGAACAACTTAGAGTAAAATCTATTTTGGTGGATTGGATGCCCCTGGTAGTAAAAAATTACTTGGGGATGAAGAGTAACGACAGGTAGTTTTACAATTAAGATTTACAGAGTAGGAGAACTGGCTCTTCTGAAATTACTGAAATTGGATATTAAAAGCCCTGCAGCAAAGGAATAATGATAATAATAATTAAAAAAAAAGACCTGCATGTAACAAAATTTCACACATTTGGCTCTTGGAGATAATTAATGGACTGTAGGTACATGCAGGAAAATTATGTATGTTGCAAAAGTGCATTAAGAATTCAGTTATTAATTTATTGATCTCCAAAAAAAATCACAAACCCAACGACAACCAAAAATGAATGTGTTTAACAGGATGTGATAAATCCATTCTTTCAAGTCACCAATGCTCAGAGAAACATAAATGTGTTTGCCAGCATTCGACCAATGGATGCAAACTGGTACGTAGTGACTAAGCTATAAATGTTCACAATGCTTGAAAAAAAAAATTGACGGATATTGCACCTTGGTTCGAACAACCCACAAAGTCTGATGAAAGACAGCCACAAAATGCGTTTTTGGTTTATGTCAGGAGCGCAGATGAGAGAGAGTAGAAAGAAATGAGAGCTGAGAGTATTCAAAAAGGAAATTCTTCGGCCCAGGGCAGAAGGGACATGAAAAGTGGTGGTGGCGGTGGGGGGGGGGGGGGGGGGGGGGGGGTGGGGGAGAAGGGTGGGGGCAAGGGTAGAGGAATTGTATGATATATGCAGACAATGTTAGTCACCAAAGTCACCCAATGAAAACTTGTCATGCTATCACTGGCATAGATATGTCGTCTGGGGGTGGGGTGGGGTGGGTTATGATAATACCAGACTGGGTGGGAGGGAGGACACTGATAAAAGGACAACATGGCATGGCAAAACTCCCAACCTTGGAGAATCCTGCTTTCTCTCTCCCTCTCCTGCCAACACCCTTTTCTGTCAGTCTACGTAAAAACTATGTGGTAAGAAGACTCAGAGAAGATAAAATACAAAACAATTAAAGAGGAAGAACATCGAGCAACTGAAAAATCTCCCAAAACGTAGCTGTGTGTTCTCCCCAAACTTTGATAACGAAGATAATGAAGCACGAAGAAATAAATGCTTGCAGTTCATTGGAAAAAGAGAGAGATGAAAAAAAACAAGAAAAAATCTTGGGTGAAGGGCTCCCTCTTAGACGTCCGTCCAAGCAGCGGCCTCTTCCTTACTTTCAAGGTAGATCGCGAGCTCGTTGTCCTCGGCCTTGAGTGCCTGGCTTCGTGGGGTGTTGCCTTGGTAATCGGTGATGGTCAGCAGGGCTCCGGCCTCCACCAGCATGGCGCAAATCGTCCGCCTCATGTACCAGGCTGCCTTGTGCAGGGCCGTCTGTTGCTTCTCGATGTCCACACAGTCCAGTAGGTGCTTCGGACCTGTGTAGGGACAGTTAAGGACAGTGAACTATAGGTTGTATAGTCACCTTTCGTGCATGAATCTTGAGAAGATTCCCTGTGCAAGTAGGGTGATGCTTTGCATATCTTCATGTGATTTTTTAGTCCACATCAAACAAGTTGATTTGTGATAGTTCTCTATACCTACATAGCAGTATGACAACACGGAATTAAATCAGTTCAAATGGGCTTACTTGTGGAAATCACTTAGGGTACTCGTATGTGTTGTTATCATGCTACCTCGATGAGTGAAAATCTACACTGATATGATTAATTACCTATAATGTTAAATTCTTTAACTCTGTTACTTCAATTATCACTTGAAACCTGACTGGTCTTTGGCCTTCTGCAGTAGCCTACCTTTGACCTCATGCTCTATGAGCTACAAAATCTATCTGCCTATTCAAATGTCAATTGCAACAATAACTGTAGATGCAACAGTTAATGCAATTGCAACATTAAATGTAATTGCAATGATGTACCAGCATTTAGAATATTTTCGTGAACAGAACCCCAACAGATTTTCTTTATTTCGTTTGAATTTTTTTTTTGAAGTACCTTGCTGTGATTTGTTTACCAAATATACAAAGTATTAGTCACTGGATTATAACTACAACCTACCCTGCACTGATAACCACAAGTTCTCATTTGATCCACAGTTTTCAATACCGTACAGTAAGTACTCTTTTCTTTCTTTCGTTTTTCAGAAGGAAACATTTTAAAAAATATTAGCCCTAAAATGAAAATGTCAATCTGTGCAATGAAAGTAAGAAAAGTATGTTTTCAAAAGTAGACTTGAAGCTCTGTAGAACTAACCGTGCTCTATCAAGTACTGAACGATTTCTTTGTGTCCAAACCGAGCTGCGTGATGTAGACATGTCATCCCGTGCTGGTCCGTGGTTTCAAGGTTCGCCCCTTTGCGGTGCAGCTCGGCAAACTTGAGCGGGTCTCCACGTTTTGACACATCCATGAGCACTGGAAGAAAAATGAGAATGTCCAACAGATTTTGAGAACATGACTCTAACTTGCATAGTTGTGACTTCAGCATGAGTGGTTGTGAAAATTGGTAAAACTTGCTTTGTACTGGGGTACTACCTGGCAGCCGTCTGCCAGTGTTCTGGGCATCCTCACAATTGATTCCTAATATCTTTAATTCTATTGAATATCATATGAGATAATATTTCTTTCAAATATTCTATAGCACACATCTACTGATGACAAAAGGCATGTGCTTTTAATATTCTTGATTGAACTTTTCTTTTCGTTCCTTTAGTTGCCTGTAGTTGTCTGAATAGAAAGTGACCTAATTTGGCTGAATAAACAGATGTCATCATGCTTACAGAACAAACATCACTTTTGACCAAGGTCATCATTATCTTTGCCATCATCATCATCATTAAATCATGGTCAAAGAATTACAATGTTTACACCTGCAATCATCACTCTGTCATCACTACTTTTTTTTTTCAATAGACACTTCAAAGATCACTTCTCTGAAACTCACTCTTGTTGACCGGGTCAAGATGGGCGGTGTCTGACACGCCCATGACGATATCCCTCTTTGGAGGCTTGGGTGAGCTGGCTGAGTGGGAGGTGATGATTGCCTCACAGCTGGAGGAGACATAAGGACCAAGATAAGAAAAATCCTGACTTCATTGACAGACACTCATAGTTAAGAGGTGTATTGGGTGGTAACCTCCACTACTATTCTCTCCTTGATGTTAAACAAATGCAATTAAGGCATTTCAAAATCAAACTCATTTATGACAAATACTGGTAACATGGATCAATCATTTATTTGACTCGTATTTATGATTAGTAAAAGACAACATACAAAAGCTGCCACAAATGATGACAAGGAAAGAATTTCTGACAGACCCAATTTCTCGGCAGATTGATAAAAGGATGAAAGAGTAAAAAATCTTTCAAATATAAACTACAAGTATCACTGTGAAACATTTATCCAATCTAAATTTGCATTTATTGATATTCAAATTTCACTTTTAGTTTTTTTTTTCCTCATGATGAAAAATAATTTTACCTTCAAAATCAAAATGCAACAATAACAACAAAGCCACTACTTTCTACCACCTCTTAAAACCAAGTTTCAATGCAAAGCACATTGAAGAAAAGCTGGTATGATACACATATATAAGAAACATCAAAGTGTAGATTATATGACCCATCACCACCATCACCCTGACTGAACCTTAAAGCTGAGAAAACTGTTAGATGGGGTGATCTATTGGTAAAACCAATTTTTAGACATGAAATTCTTTTAAAAATCAAGAGTTTGATACTGTTAACTTCTTACTCCCTGTATTTTAATGTTTCTGTACATTTGAAATACAACACCTCTTTTTCTGCAGCATGTAGCTGAAGTGTTCTGAATTGATCCACACATTTGTATGACCAATCTAAATTGCATCCAACTTCATAACTATTTTTCTCAAAGCTGTATTTCATCTAGTGGTCTGCTCTTTTGCCCATTTCTGTGGAAGGTTTTCCAAAATATAATCTGAGAATCTAATTGCTACGTGATGGGTCACACGATTAAATATAGCCATAAAAGTCATGATAATGCAACAATTGATAATATAAACATAAGAGATCAAGGAAGTTTTCATGGAAGAAAACAGTAGATGGTCATCACTGTGACAAGGAACATAAAATTTGTAGTAAAAGAAAATACATGAAGATATGATTCAGCATACAAAGGAATAGCCTTTCATATTGATGACAAGACGTCAATTGCATTGAACTGCATGGCTGCAAAAACTTTCTTGTTGTATGTATGACTCTTCAGCATGTATAAAAATGAGCTAGTTCAAACACAAAGAATATTCCCTATCCTTACCACTGTACCACTGTAAAGTAATGAAAACAAGAAATATTTTAGTCAATTTTCATTGCAGTCTCTATATTTCATTGCAATTTCTTGTTTCATTTCTGGTCAATTCAAAGTTATAAAAAAATAAATAAATAAAAATAAAATCATATAAATGCAAAATACTAATTCCCTCTCCTTGATGAAGGTATTTACACTTTTTTCCATTGTTCCATTCTTAATTGGCATATCTAAAGCTATCTTTATTTGAAGGTGGACATATAACAATTCATACAATGTATACAGACAGGATAACTGCAAGTGTGCTGTTCTATTTTCGCTTTAGTGTATCAGCAGCAATCCATACGATGTAAATGAAAAGATGGGACCACTGAGCACCAACAGATTAAATGTCACAGTTACATAGGATACAAGGATGAAACTTGCATGCAGGCAGGTTTTAGAAAAGGCAGTGCCTTCCACTGCACACCTTCTCTATCAACCCTTTCGGTGCCAGAGACTATGGAGATTGAGTAGAATGCTGTAGGGTGTTCTCTGACAATCAGTGTTCAAAGCACACATTGGGTTAACAATTTCTGTGCCAGGGACTATGGAGATTGAGTAAAATGCGACAGGGTTTTCTGTGACAATTGGCACTCAAAGCACATAAAGGGTAAATGGTAAACAAAAACTTGGGCTAAATTTCATCTGCAAATGACACCACAGCATCCCACTCTAGGCTTGTGTCCTGATTTAGGAGAGAGTAAAGATAGCATTCCCAAACTGTTTTCCATTCTTGAGTGTTAATCTAGCACCTTTAAGTACTCGCTGGTCAAAAACAAGCAATTTCTCATGATTCTTCATATTTTGTACACACTGGCAGTATCAAGGGGAATGTGAGGTTTAAGTTTTGTATATACCACACAAAGCAATCTCTGATTAGACTTTGACTCTGCACAAGGAAATTGTATGGGTAATACAGACTGCTTACGACTCAGCGCCATTTTTTCTTGTTTTTACGAGCAAAATGATAATTTCTTCTAAAATTTTATTACTGTTTCTCTTGATTTGTGAAAGTGAAGTGCACATATTGAATGATAATCTCATTGTGTACCAAAAATGCTGTCAGAGCAGTCTACACATGGCAGTGAAACAGAGCGGTGACAAGTGTATGTATACATAAGGAGGCTTTGTGGTTCAGTGGAAAAGATCATAGACTCTCAACCATGAGGTCCCTGATTCAAGTCCACTGGTAGCAGCAGTTGTGCTCTTTGGAATGCACTCTATAATCATCGCCTAATCCTTTGGAGGGAACTTACACTGTAAATCCACTAGTCCTATGGTTATTTGATAGCAAGCATTAAAGTGCTTCCTTAGTCGCCATATTCAATTTATCTAAACAAACATAAATGTGGCGATGTACAATAAGTGTTTAATGTACAGGCCTATTATCCCCAAATTCAGTACTTGATGGTTTAAGCAAAAGTGGGGAAACACCCCTCCTATGCCCCTTCACCCTCCCTTCTCAATCACACTCCTCCCCCTCCCCCCATCACCACACACACACACACACATACATACATGACTTTGCAAATAAGGTATGTAGTAAAGGCCATTACTTTAACACTCAAAACATTCACATCCATACAAATGACAAATGACAAAGGAAAGCATTTTGGCAGATAGCACCAGCTTGTCATGCAGGATTACTAGATGACACTATACTGTGGCACAATATCTACATGACTGTCACGAACCAATACTATAAAGAGGGTAGAATATGCAATTTCACACCATGTTCACATCGGCTTTGATGAATAGAGTAAAATTGAATGAACAGAATGCGGAAGTGTGCTCAAAATTGGACACGAAATAAGAAGGTTAAGTTTATAGAAGTATAAAATTCCATATGTCTTCACAGAATAGTGATGTTACTGTCACAACATATGTTACATGCCTGACTTGCAAATGTGATTTGTTATATCTTTCTCACTGCTTTGTTGTGCACAAATCGATTGAGCACAAATATACATATACATTAGCATGCAACTACACCCCTTTCCCTATCCACTAAAAATTTGTAAGTGCTTGGTTATGCAGCACAACAAACATTTGGTGCACAGTATTAATCTTCTTTTTTCTTTGTTTCGTGTAAAAAAAAAGGGGGAAAACTGAGCAGAGGTTTGTGTGCAGATCAGCAGGGCCTTGTATAAAAGTTAAGATCAAACATAAGTTATAATATCAAACAAAGGTCTCAAAATACTCAATTCTGGTTGGCTGATACCTCACTTATGTTTGATTGCATGTTTTTGTGCAACAAGGCCCAGGAGACTTGTGAGGCCATGACAACATCACTATCTTATTTGCATAATGTGGTTGCTACGGATACCACTGTTTCTCGAAAGTGTGCCAGACTTTGATATATCATATCCTCTGTATCTTGTCCTTATTTCTTAATACCCTATTTCTTTATTATTTCCATTTATTACAGCCAGATCACTGCGGTGTGGGATACACTTGAAAGCAGATACAGTATACTCAGCTGCGCATAAAACTAGGTGTGCTTTTTATTTCAAAATTGCTATCATAAATTCAGTTGTGTACAATAGAGATGATCACTGTGCCATGCAAAGCAGATGTCTTCATTACCAATGAAAATCCAGACTATCACACAAAGCAATATGAGACGTATAGAACGTACAAAGAACTGATGAGGAAAAAAAGTGGTAGATGCTGTACATTGGTTTGGCAGTTTGGAAGCTTACATACACCAAAATGTACCTTTGTGAACCAAAGTTGTCTTATGTCATTCCAAAATATGATACAAATATATATCAATCAATTTGGTTGAAAGAAATGATACTTGGAAGACGGCATCGAAACAAAGAGAGAAAAAAAAGGGATATCATCTAAAAGACAACAACCACATATCTTATCTATGCACAATGAGTGAAAGGGCAGAGCAATACACCAAAAGAAGGGAATTGCAGTGAGAATATGCCATATGAAGCCTGCAGTAGCTACATATTTTTTTTTCTCCTAAGGACATTTATGCCAGCGAGATATATATATATGATATATAGAGAGAGATATAACGACTGGGTAACATAGGTACCTTGGCGACGTAATGGAGTGTCCACCATCCTCACTATCATAGCCAGTGAACTCATTATTACTGGCGCTTGCCAACACACTGGCATCTATCCCTTGCGTGATCTCCTCAACGCTGTCACTTCTCAGGGGGGCAAGCATGGGTTAGACGCAGAGGGTGAACCATGGATGGATGGATGGAAGTCGGATGGGGATGGGTGGGGGGGGGGGCAACAAGTGATGCAAAGGAAAGAGACAGAAACAGGGGTGGGGGAGAGGGGTGAATGGGGGAGTGGCATGCAAAGGGAGATTGCAAATGAGGGGGAGGGGGAGGTGAGGTGAGGGGTAGTGATGAATATGATGAGAAAAAGGAGGATGATACATTGAGTAGATGACAGAAAATGATAGGAGTGCAAATAAATGGATGCAGGGATATGAAAAGTTAAAGAAGGGATGGGGAAAGGAAGGAGCAATAAAAAGACAGGTGATGAAATGAAAGGCAATAAAGAATACAAAGAACAGAATGATGGGAAGGTGAGAAAGAAGAATTATTTAAAACGGAAAACCATGACAGAGAAGAGCCACACAAATGATATGAGGGTTATGAAAAGGATTCCAAAATGACAGATAGGAAGACATAGTGGGTACGAATGTATAAAATGGGACAGAGAGAAGGGAGGTGTATAATTGTGAATAAAGTAGATAGGAAACACAGGTTTTGTTATGATTGAATTGCGACATTTAAGAACAAAACAGGAGAAGAAGAGTGAAATATGGAGAGATATACAGGCACGGGAAGGGGGAGGGAATGATGAAAATAAAACAAAAATAGTGTTAGTATTATTAGGGAGAGATGCAAGAATAGAACATGCCAAGAGGCATTGATGAAATGGTTATTCCAGTGTGACATCGGAAAAGAAATATGAGAATTATTGAAGGTATTAACTCACGCAATACTGCAGCCCACAATGAGATGAGGTTTATAGTTGAAATCAGTCCATGTTTGTTAAAGAAAAACACTCATGTACCAAATAAGAATTTAGTATGGGATCTAACTGATATGCGACCAACAGAAAAAAAAAATCATGCTCGCATTGTTAGAATAGGTTCTTCTGTAATAATACTGTATGTCGGTTACATGTTTCATACTCTGTGGTCATAGCATTATGGCATAGTGTGTGTGATTATCAAAACATGATGCTAAAGTTGATATTGCATTGACCTCATTTCCTTACACTCATGTGTATTTACTATCACAGAGAATGCTTTCAAATCATCTTCAGGAAAGAGAATCTAATCAAACAATGTATGTATTTTTGCCAATAGAGTACAATAGTTTTGTATTGTACTCTTTCCCAGAGAATAAACATAACATGCTGGACTAAGTTCCATTCCAAAATATTCATGTAACATAGAATTACATCAACTTTTGCACACACAAAAAAGTAAGAATTATTTCACTGAATATTTTTTTTTCCAACACAGACACCAAAATTAAAGATAGGATTTCAAAATTCTGTATAACCTTTCACACAAGATCCCTACAAGTCATAACCTACAGACTTTTCTGAATTTTTGCTTAAATGAAAAATGTCCCTCACCAGGATCTGGAAAATTAAATACACCTAATTTCTATCACATAACACTTGGAAACAAACACATCTTCAGAATGTGTCAGAATGTAAGAATGTAGAACATAAATTTTGTCTTCCTTGTTTCCTGCAATATGCTGCACATTTCACCTTGACAAAAAAAAAAAAAAAAAAAAAAAATTTGATGATTGCTTTGCATTCTTGCATAATGATGAATTCTGTCTAAGTACATTGCTTGGGCAAGGTAGGAAAACCAAACAGATGTAATCCAGATGCAAATCTTGAGCATGTTGACTTATATCAAACACTACTGATGAAGATAGGAAAATATAACACATGATTCTACAAAATCACTACCGCCCCCAAATATCAAAATAAAAAGTCCTTTATAGAGAGACTACATACCCTAGTATTATCATATCAAGAGTATTAAATATAGAAATAGTTATATATAAGTGTTGGCCCAGAAATTTATTTGTATGTAAATGCTACAATACCATCTTTGAAATAAAGAGCAACATGCAGAATACAGACTGTACATAGATTGATGGATTATTCATATGTTTCTTTTGCATAAGAAAGAGAAAATATTTTGTGAAAAAACAGAATTTACTCCTAATGTTAAAGACAGAGTAATAAATGAAAAAACAAACAAACATCACACTATCTGTCCACTAGTGATTTGCAGAGTTATGCCATCTGCTCTATAAAATGACAAAACTCACTAAAATTGTGAATAATTGGCTTGCCTTTACTTTTTACAGGATTAGATACCTGGTAGTTCATATGATTAAGACCTAAATGTTGAAAACAAAAATGGCACTTGGTCTGCAGCAGAAATAAGAAGGCACGTATATATTAATTTTCTTTCCGCACCCCTAAAAGATGCAAGAAATAAAGAAAGCAGCGATGTAAGATGATATGAGAATAATATGTCATGTATTATTGCATGGGAGCTTTCCTGAGGACTCATCCTGTGATGTATATTTGCAGACAATCACTGTAAATTGTGAGACAAGAACCAGGTTAAAGAAAAGTATATATATGTTTCACAATGCCTGCAAAATCTGTTACTCTTTTTACAGATCACCATATTTTCCCATTCAATATCATGAAAAGAATAATCATTTGAGTTTCTCTGATCATTGAGGGAAGTATGTTTGCCTTCAGGTGCTGCTGTCTTTAAAAGGGAGAGTGTACTCTATTCTATAATCTCAAGACTTGTGTCTTAAGACTAAGAATTGAATATGAAGTCATTTTCAACTGTGTTTCTCAATTCAGTTGAAGGAATTCAATTAGGACTCTCAACCTAGCATACTTGAGTTTAAAACTCTTTCATGTTTGGAACTGGTAAGTGCACAGATTACAAAACAGTTAAAGTCCTTTGTTATCACTACAAGGACGGTATTTTGTAAGACTTTTTTTTTTTTGAAATCAATAGTTGAATCTTGTACAGTTTGAATATGACAAAGAAAACAAATAAAAGAACTAAAAACTACTTAAAAAAATTCATTTCCTCTCCTCTATAAACTATGATTATCAGTCATCACCTCCCATTGCACTGTGGAAAAAAAAAAAAAGGTATGAATTCAATTCATTTAATGAGGACAGCGCTTTATGAAACTTGTTAGTTACTGATATGTGTTCTAAGCTATTGAATTCTTTGCATCTGATTGTCTCAGAACAAATTTGTCAGTGAAAATCTCTGACAATACATAAAAGCCACCACTCCCCCCCCCCCACAAAAAAAAAAACACCCTCTTTAAAGATTTTAAACTGCTCACCTTCTTGACTGCAACAGCGGACCAGTTTGAGGCACCTTGAGGTTGGAGACGAGCGTGGTGGGCGAGGGCGTCCTATTTCCTGTCCCCTCCTGGACCAGGAGGTCCGGCATGGACCCGGACTTGCTCTCCGGTGAGAGGCTCGAGGGTTTGGTCCTCTCAGGGTCCAGGACGTAGAGGTCATCTGACGAGATGTCTGTAATGTAGTGTAGGTGCTCCTGGAGGCGATCTATTCTAAAGAATCGGTCGGCTGTCGTGGCTGCGTGGATTACAAACGCAATGGGAGAGAGAGGTTTTTCAGTATCAGCAATTAGTGCCGCCTTGTTTCTATGCCACAATGAATTGGCATCAACATATTAACCAAATCAGTGGGGAGGAGTGTAATATGGACCATGCGCAATTTCTTATTTGCTAAACCTCTTTTGCAGGGTGCTCTATGCCAAACTGTTTAGGAAATTTGGTTAAAAGGTAAAATCATATGAAATACTTTATAGCAAACATTGTACACGAACCTAGTTTATTACATTTTGGAAGTGGAGTATATAATTCTTTTAAAATTTAATCTATATCTCTTTCTACTATATGGATGATTATCTAGCCTAAAAATAATGAAGAAAAGTTATTACTTTTCATCATAACTTGACATTTTCAACAAAATCATAATCTATGTATAAACTTGACTGGAAAATATAAGAAAATTCCACAAAATTTCATTTTTTTTTTCAATGAAAAGTGCACATTCCCTTGACTTGTTACTGACATGTGTTATGGGTAATATCATTCCCCCTCATTTCTGAAAGAGGCAAGTCAAGTGCTCCTTTACAAGTGTATTATGCTTGAAAAGTGAAAATATGTTGAATTTCTTTCTATTTTCTTTTTACAGTTCTTCATATATGACATCACAAACTGCAGTGGTCTTCTAATCCATGCAAGTGTCCAACAAAAACACTTCAAAAAATAATTTTTGAATGGCTTGTCAGATTTTCCTCAAACATTTACCAATGTGTTCTACTATACATTGTTGCATTCACTCAATACACGCATATATTTGGGTGATCTTGCCCTTTAAGAAGAAGTCACATGACTCACAGTCCAGGAAGCACCAGGTGGGTGAGAGGCTGGAGGCTGAGCCATTGGCGCTGGAGTCCTGCAGGATGTACACCTCCAGCAACCGGTCAATGTGGGCCCGGATCTGCTGCAGGTTGCTGTCCGAGTCCACCACGATGATGCCCAGGGGCACAGCTGCACCATCATGACATCAACAACAGAGGATCAAGTCAAATGTCACGGAGTATAATGTTTATAGCAAGGCCAGCTTGTGACATTGCACTAATGAAATACACTGTGGTATGTCAGCACATGGGCTGCTCTTAAATTCAAACATCATTTTAAATGTGTAGGACTACATGAGGAGTAAGATCTATTATCCACTGGGATGTAGGATATTGTTACAGGGGTGCCAAGTTGCAACACCAGCCACGGGGTGGTCATAAGACCTCATATGACTTATGGCACCATCACCTGAATTTCTTGTTCCATTTTTGTTTCTTGGATATTGGGCCTGCCACTGATAAAATCATATTCGGCAAAGTTAGATGGGGAATCCCAGATTATATCCTTTGGTCAATAATAGCCGGTAAATTCAAGTTATAAACAAAAACATGCATGCACTTGCATCAGCTTCTCTTCATGATTACATAGGCGATCAGTCAATCTGATTCAAATCTGAATATTGCACAAAAATCACAAGAACAAAAAAAATATGGTGAAAATAATGTGTGTCATCAGATATTTCAAGTGTGAACACAAAGCTGTAAGAATGCTTACAAGCCTTCTTGAGCTTCTCCTTGTCGTAGTTTAGTCTCTCGTAGTCATGCATGCTGATTCGGCTCACTTGGATGCGAAGTCTGTCGTTGGACAGCGGAGCACTGCGGGGGGAAAATGAAAATCTTGACAATGTTAAACTGGTTTCAACATTATACTGTGCATATTTGAATGATCTGAGCAACAATCCTGGGCTTAGCTTATACAGCATAACGTTTTACCTTTATTTGTTTCATGTTACATATAGACAATTAGCCATAGTATGAACAGTGCTGTATCATATTGCATGATTTATAATAGCAACAGGAGACTGAAAGTTTTATTCTGCCCCTTTCAATGTTTGACTGGTGACTTTAGTTTCGTATCATTTGTTCATTGACTGTTGTGTCATTTGATTGTATTGATTGTTGTATGACATTTGCAACAAAAAACAGAAATAGCCCCCCCCCCCAAAAAAAAAAAAACAACAACCCCAACAAACTAGTGAATGTTCAAGCAAATACAAATAACTCTTTTCTTCATGTCTAAAGGTGGTTTGGAGACTGTGCATCTCTACGAACTTCACTCTACTCTTTGACACCATTACAGACAAGAACACACGAGGGAGCACTCCCTCTATCAAGTGAAATTTTGCCTGAGGGTTCACTTATTGGTTCGGAGACTCCATAAATCTTCCTTTGTCTTCCTTTAGTCTGTAATGAGGAATTAGGCCTGCAATGTCTACCAAATGCTACACTTCCTTTTTTACATATTTTGATGTTCAGTGGATATCAAGTGTTTAATATGTGATGGACTTCTCAAGGTGTGTGTGTGTGTGTGTGTGTGCAGAGACTCCAACTCTCCCGTTTTCGACGGGAGATCTCCCGCCGAAAACCCACTTTTGCAAAATCTCCCGTTCTCCCGTTTGAGATTTAATTTCTCCCGCCCTGGCTCAATGTCTCCCGTTGGAAAGGATTTCTTACTTATTGCTATCGTAAGTTGCAAAAATAAGCCTTATAGCACCAGCTGTAGAGAGCATCTATAACCCTAGGAACCTCGCGCTTCGCACACATAAATTTGGGTCTCCCGTTTGCTAGGGGTTTCAGGCGGGAGAATCTCCAGATCAGAAGGTGCTTGGGGTTGGAGTCTCTGTGTGTGTGTGTGTGTGTGTGTGTGTGTGTGTCTGTTCTTTTTTCTTTGAATAACAATTCAAAGTTTATGTAAAGAAAGAGGAATGGCTAAAAAATACAGATATTAGTGACTCTGAAAATGTCACAAGTTTCTGTAACATGGTGAAATCTACTGTCACAGCCATATATTCAAATTAGATAAGGTGATGAGGTCACGAATAAATGTATACAATATACACTGAATATTTCCAAGGTTTTTATTTTTGTGAATTTTGTGAGCTGGGTGCTATTCACAAATCTAAAAACACATGAAAATATCAACTCTGATTCCAACATGAATGTGACATGCACGCATACATTGACATTTCCCTGTTCACTGCTATTATCCACAATTGAGAATTTAACCCTCTTGCAAAATTGTCAGGTAGTCCCGATTTGTGAAAAAGTAGACTTGCTATTATTGCGTATAAAGTATTGCACTCACTCTGCATTGATGGGTACAGATCCACGTCTCTTTGGCTTGAGCAGCATGTTGGCTTGGTTACGCAGCATGATGTGGATGATAGAGGGCAGCAGACGACACGGCTCGCCATCAACCTGGATGGGTATCGTCGTCATGGTGTACACCTTGGCCTCTCGGCACTGGCAGATCCGCTCCCCATGGCCGCCAACATAGAGGGCAGCCTATACGAGAGTGGGACAGGGGAAAAATAGTAAGACACAGAGTAAATGTCCATATGTCAAATGAGAGTGCTAACCATAGCTGCAATGCCATCCCTGCAGGGATGCCAACCTCGTAAACAGTACTGCAATATTTTGAGAGCCAAAAAGGTGCATTTTTTAATGTAAAAACAGTATTTTCCATGAAGCATGCAGTGTTTTTGGCAAACCCCCCCCCCCCAAAAAAAAAAAAAAAAAACCAGTACAAAACAATGCAAATAAGTAACAGATGGCATCTCGATAGCTGGCCGACAGGACCTGAATTTTTTAGTGCAGAATCATCTGAAATGGTAATCAACCTGTTGAAGATGAGTCTCAGGTTTACTTGGGCAAATGTCTATGGGAAATGCGTATTGTAGCAAAATCAGCCCATCCTTAATGGGTTAACTTTGGATTAGCACATGATAATTTAAAACTTAGACTCTGTTAAGCAGTGACTTGTATTAACGTAAATGGGAGGCAGGAAGGACTCACAATTTGTGATGGGGTGAATCCGATGACCTCCAGAAATCCATCGTCGTGTCTCTGTTGCTCAAACTGCACTGAGCTTGGGTTACCCCATGGAGTGGTGCCTGCACCATACCTGACACACACAAACACACAAAAGAAAATGGTATTGAAGATATTGCATGGAGATTTAACTATCTCGACTGAAAAAGAATTAATTAAATTTTTATAGCCCAGGTAAGTACTTTAATAGCCATGACTCTAATTGACTCTAGTTATTACATTACACATCTTCAGAATGTTGCAACACAGTGGAATGACTTCAACATATAAAAAGACACTCTGACTTTACAGAGTGTGTTTAATACCTTCTGAAGAATTTGAATAACCCACTGCATGATGTCATAGCACTTGTATTTCATGTTTCTTTTTCATGGGTACATGGTCATTTTTAATTGCAACCAAGAAGCTACGAATACAGATATAAGTTCACACAAGAAATTGTGATCTTGTTATCTTGCTGGTTATGACTTAACTGATTTCTTTTTCTTTTATGTTTAAATTAAATTTACCTTTTATTTAAAAATTGTTTTCAATCTTGCTAGCAACAACATACTGTAACACAACACAATTCCACAAGATGAAACATGGTATTAATTAAACACATGCTGCTGATCTATGAGATCCATCACAACACAGTAGAAAAAACAAGTACAGACAAATGTGTCTGCATCACAACACAGAACAAGCACCACTGCACTCTGGTGCAATCCAATATACTACACATTAAAGCTCAAAGCATTGCCATGGCAACAAATATGGTTCTGTAGTTTTCTGAACGCATGCAGGAAAGAAGACCACAAAGTGGAACTCACTTGGGGATATTGAGGAACAGCAGACAGTGTAGTTTGAGTTCCTGGATCTTGCCCGTATAGTCCACCCCGTCACACTCCAGTGTGATCTTCTTGGCCAAATCTTTTGAACCTCTTTTCAAAAGATCTGTTCCACCTGCTCGGGCGTAGTACATTTTGTTGCGGAACCGGCTGTTGAATTTCTCAGGGTTGGCCTCTGCACAGGGACATGGTTTTTCCAAGTTTGGTTTAATCAGTACCATTCCATATACAGCATGTCTGTTTTAACAGACTAGCTGTAACTGATTCCAAGGGCGGATCCAGGAATTGCATAAAGGGGAGGCGCCTTTACAAAATTAAAGGGGGGCACACACCCCCATTTTTTTTCTTTTTATTTCTTTTGTTTTAACAAAAAAATAAAGAGGTGGCATGCGCCTGGTACGCCCCCCTCTGGATCCGCCGCTGGATTCAATGTCGACATCTCTGACATAAAAGTTGATTACCTCCATCATCTTCTTCTGTGGAATGACTACCTTTAACCTATTGAAGACCAAGAATACTTTGACAGGTGTCTATGGGAAATGTGTGTTATAGAACTGTAGCAGAATCAGCTTTTCTCAATTTATCAATAGAAAAATGCTATGAATGACAAAATGGTATTTGTACTTTCAATGGGCAAATCCACCTTGTAAATTAGTTTGTGTGAATAGAAACAGAAAAATGAGACGAACAAGGACTGTGAAAGTTTTAGCAAATTCTGACTGAAACTACTTAAGAGAGATATGATTTTTTTGAAGTTCTGATCAATCAAGCACACAACTCTGTTATATAGCATGTGAGCTCACCTTCCATTTGCCCATGCATGAAATTCCATGTAATTGCCCTTTCTTTCATTATTGATGACAGAATACAGTTTTTGCAGGCAGGAGTTACATAGACAAATATTTACATTGACTGTATTAAGGGGGCACGTACAATATATGACGTTTTTCTTGATGGAAAATTGACAATTTCTTATCTTATAGTTTCAACAAAAAGGGGGAGGGGAACTCATATGTGACATGACAGAATTGCTATTTTGTTTTTGATTGACCATAACTTACACAAAATATAATCAGTTTTCACCGTCTTGTCTCTGAATTTTCTGCTTCTATTCATTTAAGCTGATGATCAGGGTGGATACGATATGCCTTAAGTACTCTCAAGTGGCAACTGTGTTTCATAAATCCAGAGTGCATGTTTAGTCTATCCTTTAGTAGTCCATATCTTCTTACATACAATGAATAGAATAAAGCATGCTAGTCTCATCTCATCCTTCTACTGTTTATGACAATGAAATAAGATGAATACTGGGGGAACATGACATCCCTGAAACATGCAGTATCTGATACAAAGAATCGCTTTGGGAGGCATTGACTATTTCTGACAAGGTTTTTGCTCACTTCACATTGTACATCCAAACAGTTCAATAAAATGTCTAGGGAAGTCATAGTAATCACACACCACCTCACAAATATATCCTTGAAAAAGCCTGCAGGGCTGAAAGGAATACTGGACACCCACCCCTCGATTCGTGGAACTCCAGGGCCGTACTGGCCGTCGCTCCCAGGCTGAAGTAATTGTTGAAGACGTCCAGCGGCTTGCTGTCCATGTCTTGTTCTTCTTTGGTCAGAACCACATCTGGATTCTTTTCTGTTAATAAGTTCCACCTGAAGCAATGCATTCGGGAAAAAAAAAGCCCACACTTTTAGCATGATGAGAGGCATCCTTTATTTTCAACACGAAAATATCCCACCTTAAGAAAGTTTGTTTTATTTCTTACTGCAATGAACTGACACTAACTTTCATGTCTATTCCTATGGCTCTGTAGAGGGCATTCTACATCATATATACATAGATTATAATTCATGCCATTCAGATATTAAAGACATTATTGACCATTTGCTGATGACACAAAAACCCAGCTTTAGTGCTTCAAAATAGTTCTAAAATTTGAGTTAAGGATAGAAACAACCAATGTGAAAATCAGTATAATCAGTATTGTTTAGAACGCAAAATGTGGAAAATAGTTATAATTGAAATATTCTTAGACTAAACCATCTACAGTCATGGTTTAGTGAGAAAAACAGTGATATCTCCTTATATTTTAGGCTTCATTATACAAAACTTTTTGTATAGTAGGATGTTTTGTGATACAACTGACCTTTGTACATATATGCATCAAATGTGATATCATGAACATTTTTAAAATCACTACTCCCAATGGTAAACAGTACCTTTAACAACAAATCAAAGACTGGGGGTGGAATAAAGTCTCTTAGAACACTTAATTCCCAATGGATTACAATGGAAGGGTGCTCAATAAGAGAACTCCTTATCAGATGTCAACACACTGGGCTAGCAAAAAAAAGTTAACTTCTTTCACCTTACTTTCTTTCACTGTAGTGTGCAGACCTAGTGTGCGTAACTGCATCATGGGATTTAAAAAACCCCTTTTTTTTTCTCGCATGCTGTTCACACACACTGCACCATACAAATAATTTCTAATAAAAATTGAAATGCGCTGATTTCTATATCAGACGTATGTAAATTGTGACAGTCTTTTTACGTGTGTGTGAGAGAGAGAGAGAGAGAGAGAGAGAGAGAGTGTGTATGTGTGTGTGTGTGTGTGTGTGTGTGTGTTCACATACAAAAATTAACAGTTTTTGCATTGTGTTGCAAAAATAAGTTTTTGAAAACCATCCATGTCAGATGTGTTTGAACAGGAGTTAAGTCTTAAAATAAAGGAGAAATGTGATGCATGTGACAACTCTTGACAGTAAGGTATTCCTGTCATACCTGTCTAGTTGAACGATTGGCCCCTCTTCCACTTGTTGCAGGATCTTTGAGATGGGTTCATCCGTGTACCCCTGGGGAGAGGAGAACAAAGGGTGGGTGTGGTTCCCAAGGTCTCAAGTCAGATGGGTAGTCCACAACACAACCCGAGTCTGTGCCGAGTTTTCATTTTCTCTCATTCTTTTTAAGGAGGCATTTGGGCACTATCCCTCATGGCAAAATCTATGGGGTCTAAGCATGTGATCTCTTCACAGTTTGCAGTATTATGTTTGATGCATTGAGATCCATCTCCTGTTCTCATGGCAATGCTCGCCTGCAATGAACTACCAACAAGCAGTCCTTCTCTAGCACTCATGGGGCAGGCAAATGCATCAATTACAGCTGCTTTATGAGTTCAGTAGAGTGTACAGAGATAAAAAACATTTTGGGATCATAAGTTAACCTCTATCCACCTTTGGGAGTGCTGGCTCACTATATATAAACTAGACTCTCTTGGGTGGGCAGGACAGTAGTGAAAAAACTGTCATCTCTCTACCTATCTTGGGGAGTTTTGGCCCTAAAACTAGACTCCTTGGGCTGGCAGGGTAGTAGTGAAAAACTGTCATCTCCTGATAATGAATTCAAATGGCTCCCAACAAATCAGAAATTGCACAGCATTTTTCACACTGTAATGTGTAGGTTTGTTTATAAAATCAATGTATATCCACGGCAAGAGATTACACAGAAATCTAAGACGTTGCAGTGAATACTCCCATTGCATGCATACTTTCATCTGTGATCACTTCAGAAAGCATATTGTCGCTGGGGCGACAAGACCTCGTATCTACAAAATGTCAAATGTTCAGCAGAGCAAAAACACATGGCAGCCAAAGCACTGTATCAAATGGGGACAGCCTTTCCTTTGACATGCCGTGGTGGCTTCATTTATAAGGGTAAGACAGCTAGGATTTGGACAGGACATCACTATCTGATTATCTGACCATTAATCCAAAAAAGTCATTTTCACCAAAATTTCAGATATGAGGTCTCATCGCTGTGGCGACGATACATGTTTCTGTTTATTAGTGCATTCTGATATGGTTACACTAGAATCTGTATTGCTGTCATTGTACATGTTTTTTCCCTAGTACTAGAAAACAAATGAACTATTAAAAACTAAAAAACAAACAAAGCAAACAACAGATTTCCCCAACAGGCAGTTTGACCTTGACTCACCCTGCCCCAGTTGATGGTCCTTGCCAGGTCGTTGCCGGTGCCGAGGGGTAGTACTGCTACGGGAGGCATCGGCTTGAATTTCAGCTTGTCAATCTCAGAGAGGATCCAGCCCACCGTGCCGTCCCCGCCGCAGGCTAGAATTCTCAGGTTCGGTACTTTCTTGAAGATTTCAAGGCTGACGAAAAAACAAACATAAAAAGAAATCAAACCAATATGACCGAGATACTATATTGGGCAAGTTGTCAAGGAGGTGGAAGACTTCAGTCCTCAGACTTCAAAATATATCACCTGACACCAAAATACAGTCACCTGACATCACACAAGTGATATGAAGTCATTACATCACCTGACCTACACATGATAAAAAGATACCAACTAAACTTTTCCTACTGATGACAATGTCAACACCAGAAGGATGAAAAAGAAATGTGAAAGGGAAATGGTACACATGGCACACACAACGATCACTGATACAGTATGAAGCTGATAGATAGTAAAACTGCATTTCTCTTCAGTTTCAGCACAGAGTCCATCACAGAACTACTGCTTCCTGTTCAACTTTAAAAGACAACGACAACAATTATGTCACATGATTGTATGTTGACACTCAATTTCACAGAGCCTGTTTTTGCTCAACACCAACACTTTTTCCTGACCACATTATCTTATCCACTTCAGACTTTAAAAGACAACAGCAACATTGACATGACATGATTGCATATTGACGCTCAAATTCACAGAACCTGTTTTGCTCAACACCAGCACTTATTCCAGAAAACCCTATTTATTACACAAGCACTCGGAACATCAATTCTCAAGGAGAGATAGCAATGATCAGAGGTCAAAGGTCACTCACCCTTCTCTTGGTCCACCTTGTGACAGGTCAAAGACTTGTCTGGGGTTCAATAACCACTGGAATTTGCTCATGAGCTTGGCTCCCTATTTTCAAATAAGACCAAAAAAAAAAAAAGAAAGAAAGAAGGAAACACATGTATGCAGCAGGATGTGAAAGATTTGTATTCTTGTACTGAGTAGTTCAACATCTACTCTTGATCACTTGAGCTATATAAGGCTAATTCAAGATTAGAGAGCTGAAGCAAAAAAAACCCCAAAAAACAAATCATTCTATCCCACATTTTTTTTTAACTGATCAAATCATATTTTCATGCTATAATTTGCTTTCTCCTGTTTACTAGCATTTTGTTGGGCTTCTTTCTTTTTCATCGAAGCAGATAAACTATAATTGCTATATTCTATTTTTATCATTTTACTGTCAAACTGTGGAAAACGTATAACGCACAACACTGAAAATAGAAAATATGAACTCTAGATTCAAGAGCTGTAGCAGAAAACCCAAAGTTATTCTATCCCACAGATTTCTTTTAAACTGATCAAATTATGTTTTCATGCCATAATTGGTTTTCTCCACTTTACTAGCATTTTTTCAATGCTTCTTTTTATTCTTTGCAGATAAATTATATTTGCTATACTCTATTTTTACCACTTTACTGTCAAACTGTGGAAAACATACAATGCACAACACTGGAAATATAAAATGTGAACTCATGAATAGAGAGCTGCAGCAGAAGACTCAAATTTATTCTATCCCACATTTTTTCTTCAACTGATTAAACTACATATTATGTAAGAATTTCTATTTTCTTCTGATTACCAGCATTTTGTGAGGTTTCTTTTTTTTTATCTGTACAGATTAAGTATTTTGTTATATACCATTTTATCACTATACTGTCAAACTGTGAAAAACATGTTATGCACAACACTGAAAATAGAAAATGTGTGGCTTCATCCCCTAACAACAACGGCCCAACAAGTTTACAAAAGGAAAATATCTTCCGTTTTCACGATAAGAAAAAGTTTGACAAAGTTGCAGAATCATTGCAGATTCATTTGTTCATAACCCCTTTCCAGTAGAATTATATACTACAATTTTTTTTTTCTGGTCATCATTATTGTTTCATTCTTTTTCATGTGCATGTTTGTGTAATGGTTTTTTGTACTTCATAATTCACATTTCCTATGCTCCTTGAGCACATTAGTTATGTGGAATTGGCGCATTATAAGTACCCTGTATTATTATTATTATCATTATTATTAATCAATGAACAGAGCAAATCTAATGCACATATAATATTCAGCACGGTATCTTTTGCAATTTACTATCAATAATGCTGTCTAAGATACACTCTGTCTTTAAAAAAAAATTTCTAAAAGCATTTTTGGTAACATACCTGATTTCCACCACTCTTTGGATTGATAAAAACTAGGACTGGTTTCATTAAAGGAGATGGAATGGGCTTGATGATGAAGGGTCTTTGGATCTTCCCCTCCTCCTTCTTGGAGGACTTCCTCTTGATCGACGGCTTCTTCTTTTTCCTCTGCGAGCTCTTAAAGGAACCCTAGACATTGGAGTCAAAAGAAAATCACAGAATGTGTCAGGAGAATATCAAGAGGTTTTTTGTTTTGTTTTGTTTTGTTGTGTTTTCTTTTTGTTTTTCTGCACTCATGAATACCAGGCAGGACCTGTCTGTTTTGAAGAGAGTCATTAAGACTTTGCGTGTTTTTGGTTTTTGTTTGTTTTTTTTTCTTTCAGGCTGTGTAGTCAGTATGAAAGAATGACAAGAAAAACTCAAATTCAGACTATTTCACATAATGATATGAACAAACTCTGAAATGGGCAAATATTAGTGCTCTAAACAACTAGCTTTGTATGAAAATAACCTGATTAGGTAATGGTTATGACCAAAATGAATGCCAGTACTGTAAAGCAAGAACTATTCAGCCTTTTTTTGCGGCATGAAATTGTCACGAATCGCCACTGGCATCCAACGCATTACATTGTAGACAAGAACTTTTGAGTGCATTTTTGATTTCACAAATCTTGGCTTTTGCAAAATTTGTGAAATTAAGATGTACACCAAATTTCTGGTTTTACAGTATCTTTCTACAGAAAGTTTTGGCAGTGTGGTATCTTGGAGTATCATAAAAGTGGGAATTTTTGCATTGTGGAAATTTCCATACATTTTGCCTGTGTAGGAACTAGTGCAAAAATAAAAATGAATTTTTTTTTTTGCTCGTATATATATCATTCCATATATTTACTCAAGGTAGATATTGTAGGGGCAATGGAGAGGGAATGGTTAAAATCACGGAAAAGATTTTCTTCTTTTGAATAATATCAAACACACAGAAAAAAGCAACAAATGATGGTGCAATGACATGATAAAGTTTACAGATGTATAAATGTTAACCCGTTGAAGACGTGTCCTGAGAATACTCGGGCAGGTGTCTACGGGAAATCCGTGTTATAGTAAAATCGGTCTGTCCTCAACAGGTCAAAGGGGCGAAGGGCAAAGAATAATGCTCTCTTGATGAAGTACAACCTTTGTTCCTTGAGGTCTTAAATGTATGTGCAGAAAAGACAGACAGAGAGATAGATAGTTTCATAGTAAAGGTACTAACTTGTATTCTCTGTTTGGGCAGTCGTATAATCCACGTTGGTGGGATGATGATGGTGGCATGGACGCCCAGAGAACACGGCTCCTCAATCTGCTGCATCATGAAGCATGACACCTTGTTGTGGTACTGTATGACAGATTAAAGGAAAAATGAAATAAAAATGTTTACATTTATCTCAGACCCTTCTCTTAAGGGAACTGTAGGTCCCATGACTCAACTTTTGGATTGTCCAACATGAGTACAACAGTGTCAGGTGATATAATACACTGTGCACTCCACAGACAGTTTTGAAGTATGAAATATTTGATCTTCTAAAATGTCTTTAAACCTGGGGTTTACTCACACTTCTCTTCTTCTTTTTCTAAAGGCCTTCTGCGATTTACAACTATACCGTCACTTTGATGAGAGTTACGTCTTTAAAACATATTGCTGGTGTGAGGAAATCATCTTACAAATATATTTGGCTTTTTGTTTGAATTCTTCCATAATTATATCACTAAAAATAATCCATTTCGTAGATGAGCAAGCGTGGTTAGGGAGAGAAAAATCACTCGAAGACAAAATGTGTTGACAAATGAATTGTTATGATATCCATATTACTGTAGAAGCCACATATTCAGCAAGTCTAATATTTTGTGACTCGGGACTTCCAAACAATTTTGCAAGTGGTTACATTAAGATCGTGGAGTAAAATAATGTCAAGAGAAATGCATGTGAAGATCAGAGTTAATGATTTCACGTGTTGTTAAATTTGTGAATAGCACCTGACTTGCAAAATGTGCAAAAATAAAAACTTCGCAAGATATTATGGCATAAAAAGTATATAGCTTGTATTTAAAAAAAAGGACAGTTCTAGTCCCACATACAGACATACATGTCAGGGTTGCAGCAAAACTACCATTTTTTGTTATTGTTCTGTTTAATGCATGTGTGCACGTCACATTCATGTTGGGATGAGAGTTAGTATTTTTTGTGCGTTTTTAGATTCGCAAATAGCACCCGAATCGCGAAATTCACGGCGATAAAAACTTCACGAAATATTTGACGTATACAGTAGTAAGAGGAAGACAGAACTCACGGCCACTTTGCACCAGGAACAGCTGATGGCGATGATGTCTTTCTGTTGGAAAAGCTTCTGTTGGAAACTCTTGCCGCACTGCTTGCATTTACCCTCCTGGCGGCTTCGATGCACCCAGTGGTGGCGCACTACCTGGTTCTCTCGGTAGTTCCTGATCCCTGCGTCGCGGAATGTGGGCTTGCACTTGAAGTTTATCTGCCGAAGAAAAAAAGAAAGAAAGAGATTACAATAGTTACAATACAATAATCACAATACTTACAATTATTTTTTTGCAATTAATTACCAAAGATCTCAATAACTGAGGTAATTTCTATAAGAGTCTATTCAGCAAGCATCTGAAGGTTTTGCTTTATTTTTTGCCTTGAACTAATTTTAGTATATATGAGTACTGGAAGTTGACCAAATATCAAAGAGATGTTAAATATGACAGTCATTTCTGTAGAAAGAACTTCACTTTATGTTCCAGTTGATTTTCAAAGGAAAAGCCGGTAAAGTCAAATCATCAAAACAGTGCAAGTATTGTCAAATTATGAAAAAAATTGAGAAAGATGCACAATTTCACAAATGAAATGCTAAATGAATGATCAAGATTTTTGTTTTCTTTAAAGCTACTTTCAAAAGAACAAATTCAGTGAAAATCTTTGTCAATTTCAGATTTTTGAGGGCATGACTTCATGGAGTAGACTTACATTTTACACACACAAGGTGTTGCCAAATGGTGCCAACTTGAGGTGGTTGAAATCAATTAAACACAAAACAGCTGGTGTCACAAGGCTATCAGAAACTTACCCTTTCCAGCTGCTGCATACATGCTGTGTGTACCACAATCTTGCATGCTGAACACTTTCTTCTCGGTCCAGTTTTCTGATGAAAATGACCAAAAAAAAAAAAAGTATTTGCTTATGACAGAAAAGGCGCAATCGGCACACCAATATTCTTTGTAATGCTCTTATCATAAAGAATCCCTATGATCATGATTTGTGGAACATGACATCAGTTCATCAATAATCCCCCCCCCCAAAAAAAAAAACAGTATCACCAAGTAACATCTTGATGCACTTGTCAGTCATTTCTTTTTCTTCTGTTTTTTTGTTTGTTTGTTTGTTGTTGTTGTTGTTGTTGTTTGGGGGGTCTATTCGTGATCTACATGACTAAAATAAAGAAATCATCTCTCTCAATTGATTCCTTCTCTTCTATACACAAATACAAATATCATACATTCCTCTACATATAGTCAATCTCTTAGTTTTTCTCTTGTATGTATTTTAACTTCTACCATATTATTTTCCTCTTAAGTGTCTCTATTTCCATTAAAAAAGGTGATACAAAAAAGAAAAAAAAGACATTGAACCAATCAAAATTTTTTGTTGCAGTCTGTCTCCAATCAGTGGCACTGTGCATAAGAATTGCACATCATTCCATTCATTCCAACATTTTGATGATGTTGAAATAGAGCTCTGAGTGCTATTCAAAAGTGATTTCAAATTCTGCTATTCAACACGGTGCACATTTATCTAGCAATGATATGACATGTGGTTGTCAGCATTCAAAGAACTTGAATTTCTGCGGTGAACATGACTTTAGAGCCATGATAATGCCACAGCAGGTGAAAGTGAGATTCTTTAAAAAAAATATTTTTTATGCAAATGAAGCCATAGAAACAGAGCATTTCACAATGTATACTTTTGAAATACATTTAATTACAATGACTTACAGCAAGCAATTGGGAAGTAATATAATTGAGTACCGAACGAAGCATGCATTCCAGTGTCATTGTGAGTGTAGGATTCTGACTAGCGATGATAGAGGGGGAAAATGTAAAAAGCCTCATGCATTCACTCACGCTGGGCTTCAATCACATACTTCTAGAATGGGACTTGACACTAATCCTCTTCCATACAGCAAAATAGGATGAAGAGAGGGTTCTTTAAGCATTAACTTCTTATATTTCTTCACAACAGGGGTTTGGATATCTGCATTGTCGTTAGTGTGATAGTGATAATATCAGTAGGCCTATACAGCAAAGGGTAGTGGAACTCCATGCTTTTTGCTAATAAGAAAATAGCATATTATGAGATTCCCACAGGACACTTTGTTTGAAGATTCACTGGCATTCAAACTATGGCAATGTCTAAAAATACTTGTTCAGTTTTCCTCAAAAACTGTATTAAAGAGGTACTTTGCTGTTGTTTTCTTCAACTATGCCTGAAAACTTTGTTATGCATGTGAATTTCACGTCACACTGTGGAGGTCTGTATGAACATGCACTACAGAAATCAAAAGGATGGTAGTGGCTATCAAACATATGAAGGAATAAATGAGCGCTCATAAAGTCTACAATGATACAAAAAAAAAAGGGTGAAACAAGAACAGCTGAAATCTGTGTCACAATGACACTGATGACATGGGGAATTTGCCATGGGCCTGGTCATAGGTAGACACAACAATAAAAGCATAGATAGACAAACAGATAGATAGGTATATGGCCAGAAACAAGTAAGGAGATAAACAGATAGGCAGACAAATAGATAAACAAATAGGTTGATAGATAGATAGATAGACAGATAGGTAGACAGATAGATGAATACATTGGTCGACAGGCAGATAGATTGACAAACAGATAAACAGATAGATATACAAATAGATAGATAAATGGATGGATGGGTAGATGGATAGATAGATGGGTAAAACCATATCATTTTGGCTCTCCAAAAAAAAAAGCACCAGAAAAAAAACCTCAACACATTTTGAAGGCCTCATCTAGTCAGTTGATGGAGAAGATTGCTCATATTTAATGCATCTGATACAGTGTTACTTTTGTTTTGTATGAATTTTGTCCAACTACATTTATGAAATGAATATTTCCCATAGGGTATAGTTCTTTTTAACACACAGATAGGTAGATGAATGATAGTTGGACAGGTACATGAATAGATGGCTATGAAGATTGATAAAAATACAGACTTACAGATAGCTATAGAGGGAGAAAGAAGTAGAATGAAAAAGGTTTGCAATGACTGGAGATAACATAGCAATGCCACCTGATAGGTAAGGCAGACATTTTATCTGACAATCACCGAGAGACAGGTAAATAATGAGAGCTGTAGAGATATAGAAACAGAGAAAGAGAACAAAATATAAAGATGGAGGAGAGAGGAGGTAGGATGGGTTAAGGAGAGCTTAAGGAGAATGAAACCAAATTATATTTGAGGATTGAGTGAATGCTACAATATCAGTAAAACACACCAGTGAAGTTGAAAAGGAAAATCTGACACACCACTGAAAAGTTACGAAATTGGAAAATTTTGATACAGGCTTCACTAGATTTAACGAAGACTAGAATTTGTGACAGCATGCACATGGACAATGATATAATATAAAGATAATTCAACATATTTTCATTTTTCTAGCATAAAGAAGAGCACTTGGCTTGCCTCTTTCATAAAGGAGGGGAAATGATATTACCCTAAACATATTTTGGCAACAAATGGAAGGAATATGTACTTTGCATAAAAGTTTAAACTAAAAAAAAAAAATTAGAATTAGTATTTTCTTTATATTTTCTACATATCATTGTTCACATGTGACATCACGCATTGTTGCAGCCTTTGTATCTAGCAACTGCAGTTCCAAAACTTTAACAATTCATAAGTTTTTAGTTGATTGTCCAATTTTTCTCAAACATCGCTGATGATTTCTACTAATATTTTTGCATTCACTCAATCCACATATATATTTCGATTATATTCCCCTTTAACATCACACATAAAGCAAAACAAAAGTCAACAAGGAGTTGCAATGAAAGAGCATGCTCATTGGAACATACAAAGTCAACACATAGTAAAGGAATGGAAGCGTGCAGTGTCCAAAAAGCCATGTTGGTATTTCAAGCTGGTTGAATTGACCACGCTATAAAAAAAAAAAATTGTCTAGTCAAGTCGGAATTTCATGTTGCATCCTACTACCAGTATAGCATCAACTGCTGGACAATAACTTTGATCGAATAGGCAGGAGAGATTGGAAATGCATAAGGCAGCGTCTTGCAAAAGGAAAAAAAGAGAGAGAAACGTGAATGCACGAAGATAAAGTAAGACACTTCTTTTGGCAGTGCAACTTGTGGATGAAAACTTAATGCAAAGCAAATCATTGATTCTACTTCCTCCAAGTAATTCTACCAGAACACTAAACAATCATTTTTTCCCTTGGAATCATTTTGATTAGTCTTTCATTTGGACCTGCTGTTTCCTCTCTTAGGTTCTATCATAAACATTGGCTTCTCTGCAGCTTTAATTACCCCAACTCTTAAGGCATTCACTTTAGAACAAGTTGAGAGGAGAGTGGCGGCACAAGTAGTCCTTCAACTTCAGGACAACATAACCAAACAGATATGATAGGACATGATGAGTTTGAGTCCAGTCAGACATTATTGACATTGGTCACATCAACACAACAGAATGAGAACAATGAGGACGGCATAAGCTTTACTAAAATCAGGTGACGGAACAAATTTGCAATAAAAAAGAGTGCCGGCAAATTTGCTTTCATATATGGCCCCTTTTATATTTGTCTGTTTCTTCTGCTTATATGGCAGATGAATTCTGCAGTGTAATCAGGTGGTTGTATGTGGCATACATTCTGAAAACATATGATACATGAGTACTAAACATGTTGATCAGGAGGCAGTTACTATGGCGATGATGGAAGAGGAGGAGGGGGAGGTTGTTAGGGTGGGGCTTTGGTGGCACTGGAACGGCATACTTACCCAGTACTGACTTACCAGGCAATCCTGCTCACCAACATAGCAGAAGTCACCGGAGGCATTTGTCTCACCCCAAACGTGATCGCCGCTGATGGCGTTTTCCTGCATGGGCGAAATTAAAACCTGGTGATGTACGACCAACTTATGTGCTTTGCATTTTGTACTTGTCACGAAACTGTAGTAGGTTTAGAAATGACAGGCCATGGTTTCTAGACCCATTCAAATGGTTTCCTTGACAGCAGTTCCAACTACTTTTAGATGCCTTTCACTAATTACGTTCACAGAGTATAACATCGAAGTGGTAAAACAATACACACTGTGGAATGAATAGTGCCGCTCCCCACCCATTCTATGATGCATAGCCTTTAGAAACCTCCGACATTCTTACTAATTCAAATCTTTGTATATCACATGAGAAGGAGGTTACATTTACTCAGATACTTCTGGTTAGTATGGTAGCTTTACTGTAAGCTATAGATGGGTTTCATTAAGGCTTGAAAGAAGCGAGTACTACGCTGCCACATGCCTATTATTAGCCCATGGAACCATCTGCATTAACTAATTAGCTAATTACTGTTCCACAGTAGCAGCTTTCCATCATACGTTGCAGACGCATAATCCCATTAAATACTCAGGAGTAGCAGTCTCTATCCTCGACATTCAGCTAACCTCATGCATAATTGATTCAATTTCTGTAATGCATTGTAACTTTTGTATCTTTTTATTTCACCTTGATCACAAGAAGAAGTAGAAACTTACAAAACAGATCCATGTGATGTTACATCAGAAATTATATATTATATATTTGTTGTGTTCAAAGGATTTGATGCTCCAAACAGAAAAAAAAAAGATAATTACTTTCGAAGTCCATCAAGATATCAATCTATTAAGTGCAAGGACGCTGCTAGTTAGTCTTAACCCATTGAGGATGGACTGATTTTGCTACAACATGCATTTCCCATAGACACCTGCCCATGTATACTCAGGACTCGTCCTCAACGGGTTAAGCTTCGTAGATTGTTAGTTTGATATGTAGCTGTATGAGGACTTATGCAGGCACATCAGCAACAATCTCTCACAGACAATGTATTATTCAACTGTACATGGCTTTTAATGAAAGGAATCTATTTTTAGCCAAGGTATGAACAAGAAACAAAATCTGCATTGCACACTATGTACATATCATTAATACCTCAGAGACATTACGACCAATACCATATGGACGGAAGGTGAAGCTTGATATGAAATCTCTCTGATGGTTCAGTTTTCAAGGTCTAGCTACTATTTCTGGTCACTCATGAATATTGCATGTGTCTCTCTGAATCTGCTAGGCAGGCTGCATATTGGATACAGGTATCAGTAACAATGGTACTGATGAAAAAAAAACCTGTGACAATGCATATCATATACCATAAAGGTTGATCTTTTTTTTTTTTGGTGGAGTGGAAATTATTTCGCAGAACCAGAATCTAGCCCAAAAATAAAAGCTGGCGAATATTTATACTTGAGATTTGTACATGTACTACTATGTAATGTCTTAATTCTGTGGAATTAAAAATATATGAGATTTATCTTACTCGGCAGAGCACAGAGAATTACTTGCATGAAAATACCCATTTTTACAGTACAGCTGTATACATTTGACATGCAATAATAGCAATAAGAGTAACATACAAGTAAATACATGCATTCCCACACACACACACACACACACACACACACACACACACACACACACACACACAAATGATGATTCTAAAGGGGAGGAGGGCATTTGGAAGGTTGGTCTGGTTCTGATATACATTTAAGAATTATATTTAGATTTTATTTGAAAATTGTGTACATCTTAATCACTGATCTCTATGTATGCTTTACAGCTGCAGAATCTTTTGTATGTACCCTGGTGGGAAGCGAATGAATGGGACGCGAATGAATGGGACCAAACATGAATTGCTATGCTACTTGGTCTTCCAATCACTATGTATAATTTTTAATTAGCCCTCACTGAAAGTAGAACTGACATTTCATCTTGAACTACAATCATTATAAAACAAAGGTCTTGACCGTTAGCTTGCCATCAAAACAAAAATATAGTGAAGAGCAACAAGGATCTTTCCATGGAAAAGACAAGGATGAAAATGTGAACATTTCATAAATAAATGATAAAGTAAAGCCATCAATCAAGTCATGGTGATTAAAATTGCAAGAATGCAAGACTTACACTCCAGTCCACTGTGGTCCTGATTTCTTTCTCCGCCATGGAATGGGCTGGAAGATGGTGTGTGGGAAAGCCATGGATCTGGTTGGCGTATGCATTGGACTTTGATATTGCCTTCCTGTGGAGGTGAAGCAACAACACAAAAGAACAGATTAAATAGATGATTTAATCTTGAGAGATGTAATATATTTAAAGCAAAACAAACCCCATTCAAAGCGATACAATAAGATGAGTATATTCTATGATTATGAATTAAAATTCATCTAAACTTGCGTGACCAATCTAAGAAAGTCCACTGAGAGATCTGGGCCCCATTTCATAAAAAGTTGATATGATAGCAACTCTTGCTGAAATGGCAGTTGCCATGGTAACAACAAGAATACAGCATCGTGATTGGCTGTTGCTATTCGAGAAGTTGCCATTCCAGCAACAGATGCTATCCTAACATCTTGTATGAAATGGGGCCCTGAAGCAAAGACAAGTATTACAAAATACACCGTATAAATGTGATGCATCAAATAAATCCTGACACAGATGAAAGAAAAAAATAACATATTACTCTCATTGCTACATCAACTGGAGCAATTGGTTTAAATCTGATATAATCTGGATATGACAGCCATAATAATTGTACTAATGCACCAGACAAAGGCCTTCACCACACCTTGGAATAACACTGCCAGTAACTTACACTTCGAGGTCATCAAACATCATTTCATTTCAAGCATTCTCTTCGAAATGCTCAAATATATCTGAGCTGAAAATCACGATTAAGCAATTCTTCCCACAACAAATACAGTCACATGTGTGACTATGATTAAAAATACATGTACATAAACCAGTGACAATGTGACACATTTGATAATCTGCATTAAATCCTTTACCATTTGAGACATAAAATGCATAACCAACACTCTAATTTTTTTAAAACTGATATAACATGTGTCACAAATGGACTTCACTGAAGGACAAATATCTACTGTTGAGCTCTGCTGCATAAAACACTCCAGATGGTTCGTCAAATTTGAAGACCATACTGTAGCCACATGATTTATTCCAAACAAATTTTGATTTTTCTGTCACAGAGTTGTACACAGATATGGCTCCCAGTTGTAAACAAATATGTAGAAATGCATTTATTAAAAGAACAGTTATAAACACAATCATTCCCAGAGAAGGTACAAAACATGTGTGAGATAAATCTGAATTCTACTTTTCCTATTTGCACATATACATTCATATTTCTTTACCAAGTCCATTGCAAGCATCAAACTTCAAAACCAAACAACAAGTATTTATTGTTTGAAACACTGAAGGTTATCATCAACTATTGAAAGATTGAAGGTTATCATATGATAACCTTCAATATTTCAATAGTTGATAGTTTCTGGTAGTTACATGTACATATCAGTGATAAGACCTGCACACTTCAATGTATCTGCAATACAAGGGAGGAACCCCCCCCCCCCATCTCCCCAAAACAACAACAACAACAGCAAACACACAATAAATACATGGGGGATGGGAAGATGTCCTACTTGAAGCTATCTGGTCTGTTTGGAAGGCTGCGTAGACTGGTGTCCATTTCCGAGTCGCTGTCTGCATCTCGCTGCCTTGCCATGGTCGCGATCTGGCTGATGCCAGAGCTCTGTAGGGCCGCGGCGCCCAGCGACTGCGACCTGGGCTTGAGACGGTACTTATTGAACATGCCCATACTGTGTCTCTGCGACTTCATGTTGGCCGGGTGGCCCTCGAAGATGTCCGACTCTGTTGTCGAGATGTCGCCGCGGCTGGATTGCATCTTGAAGATGCTGTGGCGGTGATTTTTTGCGCTTCCCAAAGTTTCCACTCGCAGTAGTTTCGGGGAGCCCCGTGGGGCAATACAGTCAAATGTTTGCATCATCGGATTTTTGTTACCGTGACAACCACGCTGAGTAACTCTAAATTCCCACACACATTCACTGACGTTCTCCAACAAGAGAAAATCACATTAGTGCTGAGCCTCAGATCCCCAATGCTCTACTCCTGATACGGGCATCATATCCCTCAGATATCTTGGTACCATTCCACAGTTCCTATCTGAAAGTGGGAAGTGACAGGAATGACGCAGTCTTCAGGGAAACTGTGGAAAATATAGGTATTTTTTTCTCTCTTTCTGTCTGTCTGTCTCTCTGTCCGTCTGTCTGTCTCTCTATCTATCAAATTCTGTTCAAGACTCCCTCATATTTGATACAAACTTGTACCTCTTCAAGATAACAAAAACAATCTCCGAGAATTTCAGTCTCTGCAGTAAACAGCCAAAAAAAAAATTAAATATCGAAGACATACAAAATTTGAAGCAAACCTCCCAGGGTTCAGGGGTGTTTTTAGAAGGCTTCCCACACACAAAAACAAAATGCAGCATTTGTTTCCTTTAACGGAAATTGTATCATAGACCATTACCTGCACTGGTGTACTCCCTTCATGGACATGACAATAACAGTGCAAGTCATTTTTTTCTTACACTGATAAGATCTATTGTAACATGTCACATCAAGATTTAGTTATTTTTGGAAAAGGGGTGGTTTACCACTTGTAATACTAATTAGTGAATAGAACTCTGCTGTAAGGTTATGGAATCTGCTACAAAAGTTTTTACTAAATTTTTGTTATCACTTCCATATCGATGAAATACACAAAGTTGGAAAAGTTTCATTGATGCTATGTTACAATCCAAGGAAGATCCATACTTGGGAAAGGGCATCTTTCTCCAAAGCAATAAAAAAAAAAAATCTTTCTCTTCTTGCAAAAGCAAACTACTTTGCTAGTAAGCTCAAACAAAAAACAAACAAACCACAACCTATTTCTAACTAAAAAAATAAAACAAATATGCATGTACATAAACCAAATTTGATTTTTCTTTGAGGGAAAATGTATTTTTAGACAGACAAGACCTCAATCAAAGCTTAGGGTTGAAATAAAATTAGCCATTTGGTTGATTTGACATGTTGACTAAGATCACAGCAAGATGAAATCACCTGAATACTAAACCAAGTTCTGAGTCAGCTTTCTTTTTCCATTCTATGAAAGTTACAATAAACAACAACAACAACAACCATGACTTCTACAACAAAGTAGACGGGCACAGGTATTTTTTTCCCCGGCATGTTTCAATGCACAAATTTGACTGCAGCTTAACCCGTTGAGGACGGGCTGATTTTGCTACAACTCGCATTTCCCATAGACACCTGCCTGAGTATACTCGGGACTCGTCCTCAACGGGTTAATGAGGGTATTCGGATATCAATGTTGCCATGACAACCCTGAGAAGTGATGACTGTCTGAGAGACAAAGGCATTTACCAAAGAGTGTACTATATTCTAAAGATAGAGAATAGTCCGGTGGCTAATCCTGGAGTTCCTGGAAGACTCTTGTCAACAATCAGCAACAGTTCAGACCACCATATATTAGTCCAAAGAAAGCAAAAATAGATTGTTTTTTGTTTCTTGTTTTTTACCAAGGATATTGTGACTCACACCACTTTTTGTGTCATGTCTTATGTCTTAGATTACAAAATGACCGAGGCTCAAAAAATACATAACTTGAGACATGAAGCCTTAGGTAAATGATGCACAGGTCTGAGTGAGTCAATAGGAATTTTGTGTATAAGGTAACTACGGGACTGTTTAACGTTCGAGGCGAAGCAAAGTGGGTATAGACTAGATTCCCTGATTATAGTGGATGCACTGATACACAAAAATACATATGTGCATCATCTGTATATAGATTGAGGGAAAAAAATTTTTGCTAGAAATCCTTTTATTTTTTTTAGATCATGTCCAATAATTACTGACGCATGGCAAATTTACTGGATGCATTTCCTTTTGGCTTGCTATAGATGCATGGCTAGCTGGACCTCGTACATCCAGTAATTATTCAAGCTGAGCATCAAGAACGTACTGGTTGCATGTTAAATTGACTGGATGCATGGTTAATAGCTATATCTAATAGCAATCTCTTGCTATTTAAGTGCCTGAACTCTTGCAACAAGTGTGTGGTAGCAACTTTACAGTGGCTACATTGTCAGTGAGGCATTGTGCGGCCAATAAAAATCAATGCACAGCTCTCGACCAATGACAAAGCAGAATTTCCTTAAATCGTTCTGTAAGAGCATGTACGTTGTCATATTCAGATTTAAGTACAAAGAGTCCTTGCACCACTGTTTGTTTGCTTTAAAAAAAGGCCAAGTCAGTCATGCACAAATTTGTGAGAGTTTTAGAATCTTGCAAGGAATGACTTAATATGGCTCTGACAAACAGTGTGGTATATGAATCAATGGCAGTAAACCTGACTTAGACTTGTTCTTTGTCTGGAGGATGAGCTCATTGCTCATCAATATTATTGCAAGAGTAGTTAAGTGCAAGAGTAGATGTTCATCACATGATGATTCTCCCCCTTCCCTTCGACCCTTTGCCTGCCTTCCGATAAGCTCATAATTCACCACTCTTTCGTGGAAAAGCATTGAAATATCTGAAGAAAGTCTATTTTATGCTGACATTCATGTAACATCTTATTACTGTAAAACTGGACATTTTCACAGTGTGGAAATCTTTTCACATTTCGCCCAACATGAAACTAGCACAAAAATAAAATATTTTTTGGTTGTAATGTAATAATATGAAATCTCTAAGATTCTGCTGAATTAGATTTATGTGACATTCACTTTATCAGACTGAACATGAAAAATTACTCACACAAAAATGTCCACTTTTACAGTATAATAAGCTACAATGATGCTACAGTATACACCGAGGTGATAGTGCAAGAACCACATCAGCAATGTGCACAAAATACTTTCTAGCTGTGCCATCAGATTCAAACTTGCCTTCAGATACCACAATTAGAGTTAATGGCATGAATCATAAAACAGAGATAATGAATATGACAGTTATTTCAAATTTAATTGGATGACATTTGGCACAAACTTCTTCCAAGTGTGAGATAGGAGCCTACTCATGACTACTAGTGTTCCTTTATACTGTGTTACGTGTATCATAAATGTATACTGTAAATATACACACAACACAACTGAAGTGGGCTTGTGTCTTGGCAGACAGGATGACAGGCTATGGAAAACTTGCTTTATTTAACACTTAAAAGTTGTGCAAAAAGGGGAAAGAAAAAAAATGATTTCCCAACCCATAAACTCATCTGCACAATTGGACTGCTATGCGTATTTAAGGGCTTCACATCTAATGTTGATGAAAAGCACAAGGCACACAGTGTCTTAGTCAAAGTTGGGAATTTTAAGGGTGCAGTGACTGCAAAAGGACATCATTCAAAAGCAGCTGATCTAATGCAGGCTGTTTGTACCCAATATTTTAGCATAATACAAGAGTAATTTAGAACCTACCTCTTCAGAAAAAGCAAGAGGAGTAATATTTACCTCAACATATGTCGGTAATAAGACAATGGAATGTGTCATTTTCATCTAAAAAACTATATTTCATGGAATTACACTTGTATCTTTAGATTTTCTTGTGAAAGATTGTACTGCTGTGACGTCATGAACTCTTGTAGTCTTCTCAACCACTGATGGCAGCACCAAAAACTTTAAAAATTCATAACTTTTGAACTGATTGACAGGTTTTTCTCAAACTGCCATGACATGTTCTCCTAATATTGCTGCATTCATTCAATCTGCATATTTGGAGAAATTTCCCCTTTAATGTACAAATGTGTACATGCATATAATCTAGAAGTAGACAACCCATTCTGAAACAATTCTGTATTCTTCTACAAAATGGCTTGCAAGGATTAGAAAGATACATAATGAAGTCAAAATTTAGTAACAGTTAAGATTCAGGACATCTGCTCTGATTGGTGAAGAAGGTAACGCGACGGATGTGTGTACATGCTGCCGACTCTCTACACGTAGCACAGTAAGTTTTAACAAGTCTAGACATGTCTCAGGCTTCACAGAACACACTCGACAAAGTTCTACCTGCGAAAGTAATGATTTTCATGCATGAGCATTTTAAGTAAATGATGTAGGGAATATCAATAAGCAAAAACTTATATTGAATGAAAAGAGACATCATTCCAAACGACCTGATCTTATGTGGAGAACTGATCTCCTTAATTCTATTTATTGAACTCCACAGGCACACGGATTCCGATCTCCATAATGCTGCTCAGAATTAGATCAAACATATTCCAACCCTGCCCCAAACATCCGAGCAAAAGAAGGAAAAATTACAAATATCCTCAACAGACACTGATAGACTCTGTCAACAGGTCGAAGTATATACATCTACACAGAGCGTGCTTCAATGAAGAAAACTCTCCAAGCAAACAGGTGCAGAAGTCTCCCTATAAGATGTAACTGTAAAAACTTAAACGGCGATGGCGCTATATAATTTCGATACAACATTTCAACAACGCTGTGCTGGAGCACAGCGCCAGCTCTGTTTGATCCTACATGAAAAATGGAGCACTATCTCTATCTCCAAACTACCATAGTTTTGTAGATTTTCTAAGCAATTGATATGGGTTGGAAATGAAAATGTATCAAGTTATAAGCTCCGAAAATGTTTCTTTTGAGACGTGACAATGTCTTAGTCACGATAAAAGCGGAAAAATTTGATGTGATTACCGCATATGTATACGCTCAGCCTGTGCTGCATAGCAACTCTGCATCTCCAGGAGTGCACAAGTGAGCACCAAAAGTGTGACTCCACTTGAGCTTGGCATGTTGCGCGTGGGTGCATAAGATCACCTCAATCATTTGCATGTAGCATATGACCAGCGTACAGACCTGACCGCTAGCGACAAAATGTTTACGATTAAAAAAAGTGATAGGGAGAATTGGCAGGTTACATATGAGGTGCCAAAACTACTATAAATATAACTTTATTGCTGCCATAACCTTGCAACTGCAGTAGACATGGGAAGAATGCATGTAAAGGGGCATTAGAAGGGGCTGTAAATTACATGTTTGCCAGTTTATCCTTCAGGTATATATTTAATTTTTCACGCACTCCCAGACTGAATGCTTTTATTACTCTATGCTGGGCATAAAAAAAAAACCTAGAAATGTCGCTATGGCGACTGATGCCTCCGCCATAATGCATGATTCTCCCAATAGGTGTATAGTATAATGCCTTCACAATGTGTGATGACAGTTTCACATAACTGGCAAAATAATGAAATGACAGGTTTGTCAGAAATATCTTGAATGTTCACTTTCCTTGAACTACGTTTGCTATAATTGTCTATTAAAGAGTGCAGGTACATGTATTTGGGGAATTGAGGATTTTTACTTGACTTCTGACTGACCCTTTTATAAGTTTATGCATTGAGTAATTTTCAAGGTATGAAGAAAGAGTGTAATTACAGTATAAAATAGATTTTTTTTTTTGCATTTAAACCTGGCCTTGACCCTTAACCTTTGATCTTTGACCTTCTGGCAGGAAATTTCCAAGAGAATCTCCATAGGTAATAAGTTTTAAAAATAACAATGCAAGCATTGCATATACTAGTATATGAGGGAAATAGTAAAATTTTAATGAGTTGACCTTGACCTTTGACCCCCCTGACTATTGACCCATGACCCCTAAATTCCCTAGATAATCCCTGCCAGTCAGTACATGCATGCGTATGTACCAAGTTCCATGAAGATACATTGAACCATTTGTGAGAATTAAGTGAAACTGTAACATTTTCACTTAATCTTTGAACTTTTTGACCTTAGACCTTATGACATGAAACTCTCTCTGGAGAATCTTTATGCAGTAGTACATGTCTACACCAAGTTTCAAGAAAATACCTTTGGGCATTGCATGGATATGGGGGAAATAGCAACATTTTTAGCATTTGACCTTGACCTTTTGACCTTTGACCTCTTTTCAATGTCACTAAAATCTACTCAACTAATTGCCTTATCATACATCATCCTTGGACCAAGTTTGGTGAAAGCTGCTTCATCCAGTTTTGAGTTATCACGTAAAAAGATACAATTTCATGATTTGACCTTGACCTTTGATCTTTGGCCTTTGGCCGATTTCACCCAAAATCCAATCAAGTAATTGCCCCATCATACTTTATACTTGTACCAAGTTTGGTAAAATTCCAGTCAATATTACTCAAGTTATCGAGTAAACGAATGCGGACGGACGGACGGACAACCCGAAAACATAATGCCTCCGGCACCACTTCGTGGCGGAGGCATAAAAATCTAATTGTCTCTTGATGAATTTTAAGGACCAATTTCAACAAATTCATAGAATAAGACTGACAATAACTGACCATCAAAGCCCTTACATCTTATCAAACACAAGGGACTAAGCAATCTATACGTAGACAGCTAAAGGCTGGACATATTACTCCATTTGCTGTAAATCTGTACAGATCAGTTCACTCTTGGGACAGTGAATGCAGACAAACACTGACTTGTAACATAATCTGCCAACTGGTAGGCTTATTCTTAATCAAAATTCTGATTTAAAATGTAGCAAAAATTTAATTAAAGCAAGGAAAGTTCAGAATTACCTGCTATGCAAACCTCTTCTTCTATGGTAAATGTATGTTGATTCCTTTTCCATTTACACAGCGATGTTCAAACCAGATCTTTGGTAAACAGGAATCTAAGCTCTTAAAACTCAGCGACCAGCATGCTTTTGGTTCCAATCCTCCATGTTTAATATTTATTATAGCCAGAGAGGGACTCTACACAAATCATAGTTTGCATCCATAGCATGAACTATACTAGTTCCTCATATATCACAGTGAAGCTTGGGGACCATAATGTGGCTGTCCCAATGTTATTTATGTACAATTCCTGACCGTCTACACATATGATGAACGCATGTGTGTGAGGAACACACAGCAAATACACAGCATACAGACGATGCTTTGAGCCGCTTCACTGTGTAAGTGTGTGTGTGTGTGTCGTGTCTAATGCAATGGCTGTGCAGTATACCACTAGTGGGGCAACACGTGTGTGACCATTTCAAGAGATCGAGAGAGATCGAGAGAGAGAGAAAACCTGTGTTAGGCACACCAGGGAGTTGTGGAAATGTGTAAGTGTCGTGAGCCACTTATCATAATGCCGACACTAATCATAATAAACTTGCAGCTATTTACAGCGTGCGTTGCTGCAATAGCATGTACAATAATGCATAGCTTGGGGAAAGATGAAGTTGAATCACCTGTTTTGTATACCGGTACAGTATATCCCACACACCTTTTAACTCATATTTACTGATACCGGTATCACTCTTTCACATAAATCATATGTCATAGTCAATACTGTTTATTATTAGATAATTTAAAGAAAGCACCTGTCAATGTTATTAGCATGACTTGATCTCTGCAAGTTTGATCATTAATACCTTATGCAGTATACCAGATAGATGCACTAGCATTCAGCATGACCTAATAGGGCCAGAATGCTTTCTATAACCTTTATGGTTTTTGCAAATGGGCAAAACACAGCTGACTTTAAAAGGCAATTTGGTTCAGTAAAATATTTGAATTAAATCTTAAATCACAGCAATATTGAATCACTGTAAGCGCAGATATTTGGGTTACATTGATTTTTGCAGATTTCGCGCTCCTTTTGGCTAGTGTGAATTCTAAAGCCTGCAAAAATATCAACAAGATTTTCTATGCACATTTTAAAACATCTGAATTGTGTATATCATAAGCTGATAAATGCTACACTATTAACTATGGGTGTGTGTATAGTAGCTTTCTGGATCGTTTATTCTGTAATCAAATGCATGTAGTTGTGTAACTGAAACATAATGTGCGTACATTGGTATGCATGCTGTGCAGTACAGTAGAAACGAACACCAAAACCAACACTAACTTTGATGAATCATCACCATAATAATAAGGTTACACTTTCCTTTACTGCACATTTTTTCAGGAATGAAAACCAACTTACATAAGTATGTAAGAGTTCTATTTTCCTCTTATACATTACACATGTTTGAAAACAATTCAATCAGACAAGTTGTCACCATGGAACTAACACAATAAAACAAAACCATCAAATAAGTTTAGAGAGCTACTACAAAGATGTTGCACCTCTGTAATTCAGAAGGATAAAAGAAACTACTTTCACAATCCCTAAAAAGCGATACACAAATGGCAGTTCATTGCTGCTAATTACAATGCACACATAAAGCACAGATCAAACAGCTCCCCTCCTTCTGGCTAATGAGTGGCCATTTTCTCTGGCAAATATTTGCAGAGTCCAAGAATAGAAAACAAATTGAAATCTGGCCAGGGAAGAAAATACAACATATATCACCCATAACTTGGAGCTGAGCCAATGATAGCTCATATATCTAGACATATGTGCCATTGCTGTTGTCACCAAAATGTTACAGCTATAAACTAGAGAGGGGCCGTCAAAGGCGGCAGACCCACGCCTAAGTACAAAGTCGGGGTAAACATAATGTGCATTCGGTCATCTACCAGAATTCGGCCACTTAATTGCCAGTGTGCTTTATCACCAGCCAGTGAGTTCTACCAAAGATCGTACAATGAAGTGTACGATCTTTGGTTCTACAGTCACATCACACGCAAATCACATAATTACACATACGGTATTAACACTCATTCACGTACAGGAAAGTCCTTAAGTCTCCTCCAAAAATCCATCGAAAATCCCAAATTCCACCGTCAAAAGTGCAGAATCGGAACTTTTAAAAGCGCGCGCGAATTAAGTCCAGTTTTAAGAGTATTGTCTACGCGACGGGTCGCGGAAAAAAGCGCTAAAAATCGAGAAATACGCCGTTTTCTTGCGGGATATTTTGATTATAGCAAGCCGAGAGTGTGATGATATCAAAGGTCGTATGAGTGTACGATCTTTGATGGTATCCACAAAAGCAAAAAAGAAAAACAAAATTTACGTACCCCCTAGGCAATTACCCCTATGATTAGTGTCTACGGGAATTATTCAATGCAAGGGTTGAATGCAAATGTCTACTGCACCAGTATTCGGCCACCAACGAGCGCCGCAACGTCCCCGGTGCAATTTTGCACCAACAGTGTAGAGCGCGATGCATTTTCAGCGGCCTTGCACACGCATTGACATTGAGCACGCATATCGTGCAGTGTGACTGCGACCGAGCAAAATGCTCCTCCAACGAAAAAAACAATCAATGTTAATTTGAAAAATCATCAAATATCAAAGGTCGTATGAGTGTACGATCTTTGATGGTATCCACAAAAGCAAAAAAGAAAAACAAAATTTACGTACCCCCTAGGCAATTACCCCTATGATTAGTGTCTACGGGAATTATTCAATGCAAGGGTTGAATGCAAATGTCTACTGCACCAGTATTCGGCCACCAACGAGCGCCGCAACGTCCCCGGTGCAATTTTGCACCAACAGTGTAGAGCGCGATGCATTTTCAGCGGCCTTGCACACGCATTGACATTGAGCACGCATATCGTGCAGTGTGACTGCGACCGAGCAAAATGCTCCTCCAACGAAAAAAACAATCAATGTTAATTTGAAAAATCATCAAAATACGGGCCAGTTTGTGATGACGGAGAACGAACTTTCATAAATCTAGAAGGACATAGTCCCTCAAATAGGCCTAAACGTAAATTTCGGAATTCTTACGAACATTTGAGCAGCGAAGTCGGATCGTTGGGGAGTTTATGTCTTCGTATGGTAGCGGAAAATCGCAAAGTGAGAAACGGGAAATTTTCGGAATGGTCACTATACCATGGGGTCAAAACTTCAAGGTCACACAGAATTTGCAAGGGTCAACCGATTATCACCAAAATCTAATCGATTCTTTCCTGTCATTATCCAAACATTCCCTGAACATTTCGTGCAAATCCGTTTACCCGTTCTCTTGTTATCTTGTACACAAACAAACAAACAAACAAACAAACAAACAAAAAACAAAAAAACAAACAAACAAACAAACAAACAAACAAACAAACAAACATACGGAACCCTTTACATAACCCCCTGCCGATTTTCATCGGCGTGGGTAAAAAAGAAAAACAAAATTTACGTACCCCCTAGGCAATTACCCCTATGATTAGTGTCTACGGGAATTATTCAATGCAAGGGTTGAATGCAAATGTCTACTGCACCAGTATTTGGCCACCAACGAGCGCCGCAACGTCCCCGGTGCAATTTTGCACCAACAGTGTAGAGCGCGATGCATTTTCAGCGGCCTTGCACACGCATTGACATTGAGCGCGCATATCGTGCAGTGTGACTGTGACCGAGCAAAATGCTCCTCCAACGAAAAAAACAATCAATGTTGATTTGAAAAATCATCAAAATACGGGCCAGTTTGTGATGACGGAGAACGAACTTTCATAAATCTAGAAGGACATAGTCCCTCAAATAGGCCTAAACGTAAATTTCGGAATTCTTACGAACATTTGAGCAGCGAAGTCGGATCGTTGGGGAGTTTATGTCTTCGTATGGTAGCGGAAAATCGCAAAGTGAGAAACGGGAAATTTTCGGAATGGTCACTATACCATGGGGTCAAAACTTCAAGGTCACACAGAATTTGCAAGGGTCAACCGATTATCACCAAAATCTAATCGATTCTTTCCTGTCATTATCCAAACATTCCCTGAACATTTCGTGCAAATCCGTTTACCCGTTCTCTTGTTATCTTGTACACAAACAAACAAACAAACAAACAAACAAACAAACAAACATACAAACAAACAAACAAACAAAAAACAAACAAAAAACAAACAAACAAACAAACAAACAAACAAACATACGGAACCCTTTACATAACCCCCTGCCGATTTTCATCGGCGTGGGTAATAAAGCACCACCTACTCCATCTCTCCACAACACATAATTACATCTCAAAGCACAATGCACTAAATAATCAAAACAATCCACACACACACCAACACAAATGAGTGTACCTTTATTTTCGTGGGTCAGTCAATGTACACTCTTATTTTTTCCAAATGTAGGAGATACAGTGAATGAGTTGATTTTGTTTTTCTGACCCCATCCCACTACAAAACAAATAAAAAACATGAAGAAGGATACCAGAAAAGTCTATCAGCAGCACTAGTTCCAAAGAAAAAAAAGAAAGAAATTTAGAAAGAAATAGCCCTGAAAGATGCATGGTAACCAGTTGGGACATGATAGCACAGAAGCCAAAAAGATAGCTGAAACCTTTCATAGTTGTTAACAGTTGTTTAATGCTGGAAAACTCATATATGTGGATGTAATGTAATGTCAAAAAGACAGTGTTTGACAGTGTTTCTAGATTTGAGATATGACATTTGAGATACATGGTTCTAGAGCCAAAAAAGATATGAAAACAAAAATATGGCCGTACACATACACAGTACCAGTATATATCAGGGTTGAAACTACATGTAAGTGCCATATGCTAAAGAGAAAAAAAAAACCGAGTGAGAACCTGTGAGTAATAAAATTTATTATACATTTGGCATTTCCTATAGACAGTATGGTAGACTACACCATGCAGTATACTGTTCATAATATCAGCATGGTGCAATCATGCAGCTCACACAGTAAAACTTTACAGTTTCTCAAATTGAGCAACCACAATGCTACACAGTGTCTTAAGGGTCCTACAGTATACATCCCTTTTGCAAACATCACAGAATTTTGCATGGTTGAAGAATAATGTTTCCCAACATTGTGTATGAAACACTACAGTAATCACACTTCAAGAGTTGTTTTGTTTTGTTTTGTTTTGTTTTGTTTTGTTTTGTTTTGTTTGTTTGTTTGTTTTTTTTTTGGGGGGGTTGTTTGTTTGTTTGTTTGTTCAAAGAAATGAATAGCTAACCTCATGTCACTTGAGGATATATTCCCTTTTGCACCGAGAATATAGCCGCTGAATCTTTTTCAAGTTCTCAATAATTCACTAGAAATCTATAGTATTGTTTCCCCCTCCATCATAAAGAAGTTTTCACTTTTGTTATTCTCTGGAAAGGTCTAACTTACCTATATTTACAATATATCATATCTTTGACAGGAATCCAATTTTCAGGATTGCAAAAGGGACTGTGGTTAGTCCTCTGATGATTGGCCATGCAAAGAATGCCACTCACCCTCATCGCATTATAGCCTTTTGCTTTGTGAGATTTAGGTACATTCTTTTCAATCACCACTTTATGCTCACAACACCACTATACTCAAAGATGACATGTTATACATTGATGATTTTGCCTAAGCTACAAATTGTATATGTCTGATCATTTTCAAAAAGAAGTTGACCTTTTATCATTCACATTACATGTAGTAGTATACTGGTATAAAAAAGCATTTGCCATGCAGTACAATGAATCTCTGCTGGCAGAATTTATTGACATACTTTCCCAGTCAAATTGTGGCTCAGACAGTATCATTTGATGGAATTATCAGAACCAGCACTGTCTGTTGGGTAGAAGTTTGGTAGTCTAGTGGATACGATGTCTATCTAGCAATCAGGAGATCATCGGTTCGCATCCAACCCGAGTGTGTATGGCCATGATTTTATCTCAACATCTACTAAAAACACCACATAATCGGTGTTTATTTACATTGATGAAGGGCAAATTTGTCAATTAGTTGCAACAGAAATATGTGTCAAAATACATGGTTTATGATCGCCAACTGTCATTATAAATATGCAGAGTTATTGGCATTTATATATTGGTTTACTTGACTCTAATGCATCTTGTCTATGCCAGGTTAAAGTTATGTGTACTTGAAGCTCTTCACACCTATGTAAACTGAACTACATACATTTTGTAACTGGCTTATAAGTCATGAGCAGTTAAAACAGACAGAAAAGATATGTTAATAGTACATGCAATGCCACACACAAAGAACTAGAGCCTTTAAAATACCATCTTCATTAATACATAGTGTTTTTACAATAATTTCTAAATGCTTTGTCTCTGACATCATAACCCTTTATTTGAGAATTTCAATGCATCTCTAAGTTGGGTTTTTTTTTTTGTCCTCAGTGAATACTAAGTGTGTTAAAGGCAACACATATCATACAGAACTGTACAAACGTCCATTTGTTTTTGTTACCACACAATGTTACACACAAGCTTAACATTCTATTATCCCAATCACTGAATCTATTAAGATTGATTATATCTTACATAGACCTCTGTAACATGTGTTACACATTGGTGATTTAAATGCAGCAGCTTCAACCACCACTTTTCATCAGGCAAAGTACTTGGCAAACTGAATTTGCACCAATCAAACTACGCCTGCCATATCTGTGTTAAAGTGTTTTGGAATGTAAGTGTATTCTGTCTGTGTGTTTCATTTGTTAACTGATTTTTTTTTTTTTACCTCGCCATTTCTCCCGGTGCGGCTATCCCAGGTCTGTGCATGGCCTTTGACATGGCGCACGTTGCACAGTCGGGGTCACAGAGGTCAGAGTGCATTGCCGAAAGCTGGGCAATGGCGCTCCTTGATGAGCGGTGTGAGGGATCCAAGAAATCCTCAAAATAATCCTCAGACGACATGATGTCTTGATGTTGTTATCACTTTCTCTTTTGAAGGGATCGAGTTGATGCAAAGAGTAATGAACTTATGTGTCAACTGCTTGTCTTGCTTCAGTTGAGACTTCTGTTCAGACGCAGACGGGCGCTACTCACATTCGCAATGCAAAAATTGACTTTCTCAAAGGAGTCTAGTATCAAAGCACATTTGCTAATTGTCAGTAAAGCTTGCCAGATACTGTACTATGGTGTCTGCTACGAGAATCAAAATCAAATTCTTGACCGTCGTCAGTGGTGACCAACACAAGTCTCTGACTTTGTTGTGAGATTCCTCTGGTTAAGAAAGTGAACCAGAAATGGCAACTGTGGCAGAAATGCACTCGAACAGCCTTACAAAGGTATGTCCTCAGCCTCGACTGGTACACGTTGCATGAATTTTAGTAGAACAAAACGGCACGATCGTAATGTCACAGTATTGGAGTTACTTTGGTTCCCATCTGCTTGCTTCTACGCTTGCTTTTTCGATACAAGTTGCACGCATCGTCCCACGCAAAATCTCCACTAAAGGTTGAAAGGAGCCACACAGTTCATTAAGCCCGACGGGAAAGAGGTTGAAGCAAGCATCAATGTGACAAGTACAGCACTGCACATGCTCCCAGTGGGATCCTCGCTACCAGTCTCTAATTATTAGTCGGTAATTGCCACTCTGTGATTACCAGTCTGTAGTTTCCATTACGCCCTCCTTAAAACACTGGGTTTTTTCCCTCCCTTTCTCACTTTAGTTTCTATCTAAGAGGAATATGAATAAGAAACAAAAGCTTTCCTATTCAGCTGAAGAGGATTTTCTTCAAAAGATATATATTCAGCCCAAGTAAAATAGAATCAAAGGCTATATCACTACAGCTCTTACTATGAAGCAACAAATATATGCTTAATATTCTTGTATACTGAGATATAATCATACCCTTTTTTTATGTCAATAAGAGCTCTTTCTTGCACTCTTTTATGAATCTATGAATGACCAAAACAGCACAGAATTCAATCAAATTCAAAGTTACAAACTTCTTCTGATGTTGTAATAACCTCAAGTTATAATCTCTCAGATAAGTTTACACTATGAATGCATTTAGACTGCAGTTAACATACTGGGTACCACAGAACGATCAATGGACTTTACATACAAGAATTATACATCTGTCTTTTGCACGAGCAAATCTCATCAAGTAAAGATAATCACATATGGCAATTTGTATAGCCTATTATCCAGACTTATTGCTTCTTGTTTCTATTGACTGCAAGCAATATTCTTTGCTGACAGATTTGACATCAGATCTGCTATGGACCACAGTCTTTGATCAACATCATGACCACACTGAGATTAATGCTTGGTGTTGCTTTAAAAAAATCAAAGAAAAATGCCTTTTTAGAGAGCATGCACAGACACAGACTTGATGTAATGTTGCCAACTTTTTCCTTCCTTCAAAAGTTTCTCTGGCAGACTGTTAATTTGTTATTCTTCTGTGATGACAAAGCAGGAGGAGACAATTTTTGAATGTTCTGTCATCCATAAAAAAAAGGTGTCCTTCGCATCACTATCCTGATGGCTCCAAGTTATTAATAGCGTAGCATCACTTTCACTGTTTTGGTCCTGTCATCCATAACACATTGACCGTGAAGGACATCTACCAAATAGATATCTTACGTCCATCAACGCTGTCTCCTTTAACAGTAGCTTTCAATTCTGCCACGAAGCTCACCAACAAGTATCCATCCCGTCACCAGGGTTCTAGTGGATGATACGCTATGTATATCAGCTTGTTGTTTTTACTTTTTCCTGTCATCAAATCCAAAAACAAAAAACACGGCGGGGAAAGCTGTATCTTCCTGTCTCCTCCTTCATAATCTTGCCCCGAGATAATCCCCACCTCTCACTGATGGTCACTCTGTGCCAGCTTTTTGGCTCCAGACAACGATGAAAAGCACACAATTGGGCAAATCCATGTCCCAACTAGATCACCGTCCAAGATGGAGGACACTCCGAAAAAGCTCACGACCTCTTGTTTTTCCGTAGTGAGAGCCCTTCCACCCAAAAAAAGAAGGGGGGAAGAAGAAGAGCGGAAGAGGCAGAAATAGACGCGAGCAATGGGCGCAATACCGCTCTAATGCAGGAGGATGACGTCGTACGAGTGCGCGATATCCTAAATTATGTCACCCCACAACTCTGGGGAGGACGACGGGGTCGTAATGCAAATCATTCCGACAGAGGGGCTCGTAGACATAGCAAACACTTTGCAGTGTCTTGGAAGGTGAGCTCAGCATGCTGCTATTACGGGTCTGTTCTGCACACACTGCTCCGGCGCAACGTCCCCACTCGCCGGCACACTCCATTCTGCCTGTCCAAGTCACTGCCATGCGGTGCATAAGTTATGCATTAATTTCTCTGGCGGTGCCCATTTCCTCCCCTCGGCTTTTATCTCCCTCCAGCCGTCAAAATCAGTTGATTTCATCTAATTATGTTAAAGTGCATTGTTTGTTCCCTAATGATTTCATTATGTATGCATCTTAAAATCATTTGCATGAGTGTAAAATGATGAATATTAATGAGTACAGACATATGGCTAGAAAACAATGTGACGAGACAGAGTGAAGTACACGTTGTATACAATTGTCCAACCTATGTGTGAAATCTCTTGCTGTGTAGAAAATATGGAATACAGACATTTCTTAGCAACATCTTCCAACAAATTCCTCTTCTATCTATCTCTTTCTCTTCCTTTCTTTATTCATCCCTTTTTCTCTTCATCTTTTCTTCCTCATTCTCTGTATACTTTAGCAAACATGGCTAGCACTGTACAGATAATACAACTGCTATTTCCTGAGCATATCATTAACATAATGTCCCCTGTGCTTGTGCACCAATTATATACATCCACTTGGTATGTTACCATGTGCACAGTGCTAATTGCATACATACACAACATCGGACGGGATTCACAAATGACCTGTATAATGGTCACCTGTCTCTAAAGGTCATATGCCCTTCTACACCTGGTATACATATTTTTGGCTAGTGAAAGGCACTATAGGGCTAGTGGTCTCTTATCCAGTGACTGTATTTCTCCATGTGTACATGCTCTATAGATTAGTATGGAGTGTGTGTGTGTGTATGTGTGTGTGTCTGCTGATATTTCTACAAGTATGTATTGAATTTCAATTCTGACATTCAGGATATGAAAAAAAAAGAGTTTAATGATCCATGTGTTCTTATATCACTTCAGATAGTATACACGGGCATACAATCTCATCATGGTAAAGAAAGTCAATAAGAATGAATCAATTAATCCACTGAAGACAAGTCCTGCGAATACTCGGGCAGGTGTCTATGGGAAATACGTGTTACGCAAAAATCAGTCTGTCTCAATGGGTTAATGCTTGTGTGTAGCCCTTTTGATAGTAGAAAATATATTATGATGTTGTTGTATCAAGTTCTTCGCAGAGATATGACTGGATATATATGGACTGAATACAGATGTACATGTGCATGTATGTTGATCTAATGAAGATATGACATGGGTATACAATCACTTCAATCTACTTTCAATGCCATAGTCCACAATACATGTATTTACTTTGATAATGGCATATTACATTATTTTATTTGGGTCAGTGTGTGCATGCGTGTGTGTGTGTGTGTGTGTCTGTGTCTGTGTGTGTGAGAGAGAGAGGGAGAGAGAGAAAGAGAGAGAGAGAGATGGTGTGTGTGTGTGTGTGTGTGTGTGTGTGTGTGTATGCATATGTACATTGCGATAAGGCAGGGGTTAGAAGGACCAATGGAGCAACTCTCAATCAAGGGGCAAAATAAAAACAATGGCAGACAACTGCTTATGAATATTATTACCACAAATGCATATAATTTGTGGATATGTCTCAAATTTTTTACAGCTTGTTTGGCACCGCTGCTGAACACTGAGAGAATTAAGTGTGGAGTACCAGCCTCCTTCCACTCTTCAGTGCATGATGGGAAAATTGGCAAAGGCATGAAGCGTATTTTGACATACATATTAATGTTAAAGCATAACACATGGTGCACAGCAGAAAATAATGTGTAGCTATAGGTATGTATGTCTGTCTGTCTGTCTTTCTATCACTTGTTTACACAATCTATCCACATGTACAATTGTACATCTGTTTGTATACATTGACATGCGATTCAGCAAGTCTTAGCACAATGATAATCTACATAGCCAGGGTGTGATCATGTGCTACCTACTGTAAAACACGATATTTTGCGGCATGAAATTTTCGCGAATTGAAGCCAACGGCTTTTGTCGTGGCATGAAATTTTTGCGAAATTGCCACTGGCATTCAACGCATATAGTGTAGGTAAGATCTTCTGCGTGCATTTTAATTTCGTGAATCTTTGCTCTCACGAAATTCATGAAATTAAAATGCACGCCAACATTCTTCGTTTTACAGTATGTGTGATAAAGTCTATTTTGTAGCAACATATGTGCATGTGTGTTTGTTTGAGTATAAGTGTGTATATTATGACATGGGTGTGTTTTTCAATGTGTGTGTCTGTGTGTACTTGTCTATGTTGTGTACTTGCAGTGTGTGTGCATGCTTTGGACAGTGCAGAATCAGATTTTAAGGATTTGCCTGTATACTCGTCAAATAAACCATCATCATTTGGTACAAAACCACAGCTTGAGTAAATATACCTGTATATATTCATCTGTATGAAATTCATATTCAAAACACAGGCATGCATGCATATTCTAAGGTGAAATAGTGTCATGTAGGCCTACTGGTTGTCTCTTAATAGCTCACAATTTGAATACAGGCCCTAGGGCATTGATGCTACATATTATTACTGCAATATTTGTTTTCCTTTTACATAATTGAACGCCTGCACAAGAGTGTGATATAATCTTAATTAGGGTTAAATAGGGTAATTGCTTGGGATGGCTCACTAACCGCAAATGTCAGATCACTTACAACTCGGGGGGGGGGGGGGGGGGGGGCTTCTTGCCCTTTAAAACTCAACAACATTTAATAATAAGATCATGACGTATCTTCATAAAGTGCACAAAATACCAGCTACCTTATTTAAGACTAGTCTCATGTGTACAAGAGCAGGTGTATGTACAAGATGCGTGTTCTAAACAGAAAATCAGCTTGTCCTCCAAGCACTACAAAATGCTTTTTCATTGTTTACAAATGAAAACACATCACAAGAGATACAATGTATAAAATCTGGCCTTCCTCTGCCCATAACATATCTCATGGGATAATGAGACTGGGCATTTTCCTCTATTGCTCCTTGCCTATGAACTCCCTATCACCATTTCTCTGTGAAATTAACAATCTGGAACATTTCAAATCTTCACTCAAAACTCACATTCTTCAACAGGCATTCAATCTGTGTTGAAGGAGTCTGCTCCCTTGAATGTTTTAGTTTTTTTTTTAAAATAGATATATATGGCACCATACAAATGCTGTGAATCATCATCTTCAAATGAAATCTATGGAACAAAAAAAAAATGCTACCAAGTATCAGTGACAAAGAGCTGAGATGACCAAATGGACAAAACATCACTGCCCCTTTAACCCCTTGAGGACGAGTCCCGAGTATACTCGAGCAAGTGTCTATGGGAAATGCGTGTTGTAGCAAAATCAGTCCGTCCTCAATGGGTTAACCCTTTGTGTGGTTTGATTGGCAGCTGGCACGGAAACCACTTAGCATTGTACACACTGTCCAAAGTTCATGGCACAGAAAGAGTTAAGGAAAGCAGGTTCTTATTAACATCATAATAAATGTGCAGGATTTGTGATGTAGCCATTTGCTCATGAGAAGCACATATTGATGCTCTGAGTAATCAAAATATCTCAAAACGATACAGGTTACTCTTGTCCCCAGCATAAAATTATGCATTATATGGGTTAATAGGACAAACATATTTAACATAGATACAGTTGTACATGTACTTTACCAAAAAATTTGGTATGTGTAAGGGCCACAGAACTGTATAAATAAAACTTGCAATTCTCCGCTCAAGATGACCCTGATTAAAAAAAAAAAATCTTTCTTTGAAATTGATATCCATGTGGGCAGTTTGATGGAGAAATATATTCAAAGTAAATATTAAATTTTAATGCACGACAGAATCTCTGTGATCACCTATCTCACATGGTCAGAGTATTGGCATATACGAAGGTTTTTATTCGGAATGCATGATTGGACCCTCGCTGTAAACTCTCCTTCACCTTAATACGCTTCTGGGTCAGGCATCGGTAGGGGATTTGCTCATATTGTCATATTTCACTCTGCTTCCCCCTTTTTTTTTAATGGCCGATACTTGTGTAACTGCGAGAAACACATAGGTTCTCCCAAGCAAAGCAGCCTCACTGATTAAAACAGTCATCTTACAGTCACCTTTGAAGAGTCCTTCGTGTATTGTAAAAACAGAGAGGACATGTTGAAGAAAACAGGTTGGAAAATGTGTTACATGAACATTGCAGACATTAACAAATAAAAGGGGAGTATGTCCTTACTTAAAGGGGGACAATATGTATTTTTTTTTGCTTTAAAAATGTCAAAAGTAGTCCACTATGGTATCTTTGGTACGATATGAATTGATCTAAATGATATGAGATTGAATATCAGTTTTCATCTAAGAAACAAACTAATAATGGTGCATTGAATCAGTGGAGGTTTATGATATCCTGTCATGCAATTACTATTATTTAACCCTAAATATAATCAGATCTGATGAAATTGAATTAAATCTTAAGAAATCTACATCTATTTTTTTTTTTTTGGGGGGGGGGGAGTGGATGTCATGATTTGTTAGTATGAAATGGATGTGGATTATGTAGATAACAGAATGAAAATAATTCTTTGAATTCCATTCAGTTGTAATCATAGATAATGTAAGATCAACTTTTATCTCCAGAAGATATGAAGACACACACTCAATGCTCTCAATGTAAGAAACAGAGCATATGAAGTGCTGACATGCCAGTCCAAATTAAGCTTTGAGTTTCCTCCATCTTTTTTTCTAAAAGTCCATTGTAAACATTTTCCCTGTCATTTTTTACTTGATAATATCGCTAAAGAGAAAGGGAGAAAAAAAGAACAACATTAAGTCAATGTAATCTATCTTCCTTTTTTCTGTTTCTTTTAAGCCTGACATTGCTGCTGGAAACATTATTTACAAATCTTTTACTATAACAAACAAACAAACAAGCCATGCTATATCATATCCCAGGTTTCCACACTAGCAATTTTCTCTGGAGGCCTGCGCAGGCCAATGAAATCTTTGAATTTGGAGTTTTGGTGGCCTAAAAGAGAGTTAATGTGGTGACCCAAAATAAAAGTACAAATTTCATTTTGAATTCTAGCTGCCTGATTGGGCCACCACAAGATAACCTTTTTCATAGGAAATTGGTGGCTAGATATAAATTTTAAGCGGCCCAAGGCCGCCCGAACACTGCTAATGTCTAGCCCTGTATATCCATTATGCCAGAAATCTGAAAAAAAAATCTTCTTCCTCATGGGAAGCATTTCACCTCATTTCATAATCCTAGAATCACTCACATATTTCTGATGATTTGAAGACAGCAGGTTAAATCACATATAAAACCTGAACACGAGAGTACTTCTGACTTAGATGCAACTCAGCTATTGTAGCAACGCAATGAAACGCTCACCTGTCTACATCCAATTGTCTCCTATGCCATTAGACCAATTGCTCGCTAAGTGCAGATTTAATAAGATTATGCTATTAGAGAATTAGAAATTCACCTGATGTTCCTCGGCTATTGTCAGCATGCCCTCACCCAGGCATAACTGTATCACTCCAAGGATGCTACATGCTATATATACAGCAACTCTTGTCATCTGTTGCCATGACAACAAAAAGCACACAGACATGAGGCGGGCACAGACTCAAGGCCAAAAAGTGATTACAAATGACCATGAAACAACAAGTTTTACTAGATTAATCCTGAAACGACCATTTCTAAAGTATTTTCCATTTTACGGCATCTTGCACACACACACACACACACACACACACACACACACACACACACACACACATGCTAACTTACTTTACAGGTACGAGTATAATTATAATGTAGGCATTTGAAACCCATGAAAAACTATGAAAGAAACTGAGCCTATTTTAACCCATTTAAGCACTCTGAGAGTGCAGACTAGCCATATTTGCACACACTGGAGTTACCAGTTTTGCCATCATTATGAAATTTCAAAAATTGATTTTTTTTTTTCACTCCGTTCCGGCCGCAGCAAGCATATTTTTACAAGATTTACAAAAAAAGAAACAACCAACAACCCAAAGGTGAGGCTTGATCAATATTGCAAGAGCACATTTGGCATCCACGCACAAGAATTAAGGTATTGCATCATGTTTTAAAAATTGATTTTCAAAAATCTTAATTTGGGGTTCGGGTAAACAGGCCTACTCAAACCTTCTACTCCACAGGGCTCAAAATTGCTCACAACATGCACATGAAAGATGAGATGGCAAAACATATGCAATACTTTCATGCGCAAGAGTGGCAACATTGCAGCTAATTGTAAAAAAAAAAATCCAAATCATCTATCATTTAAATGACAGATTTGAATACACACACACACACACACACACACACATAGCATGTTATAGAAAGAGAAAAGTCTATAATCTGCATGGTAGGCATAGTAAGTGTACACTTAGAAGTGAATTAAGTGAAACTTTGAATCTTAAAGTGTGACACAATTACAGCACCTTTACGGGGGCAACTTTGGACCTTCCTGGTCTGAAAGGTGCAAAATTGCACCTGTAAAGGTGTTCCAAGTGTGTCACACATAAAGGTGCAAAGATGAACCTGTTCTTAGTGCATATATACTGACGACTCCTCCAAACAACCACAAACCAATGATGCAAGTCTTTACAATAATTTCATTTCACAGCAAACCAGAATCTGCCTAAAATGCTCTCCAAGGAAATCTACAAGAATGCTAGAAAAATACAAGAATACAAGAATACCCTAAATTTTTGTGTAATTTGAAATTTCAATGTGGCAACTCCACCCCAACTACACTCTCTACCTGCACTTAAAGGACAAGTTCACCTTCATAAACATAAGGATTGAGAAAATGTAGCAATATTAGTAGAACACATCATTGAAAGTTTGAAGAAAATCGGTCAATCCGTTCAAAAGTTATGAATTTTTGAAATTTTTGTGCAGTAACCGCTGGATGAGAAGACTACTGCAGTGCACGATGTCACATGCGTACAACAATATAAGGAAAATAAAAAGAGAATTTCACAAAAATTCATCTTTCGAAAAAAGTACGCATTCCCTTGACTCGTTATCGACATATGTCATGGGTAATATTATTCCCCCTACCTTTAGAAAGAGGCAAGTCAAATGCTCTTTTATTATGCGAAAAAAATGAAAATATGTTGAATTTTCTTTACATTTACTTTATACTGTTGTACTCATATGACATCACAAGCTGTAGTAGTCTCCTCGTCCAGCAGTTCCAACACAAAAATTTTAAAAATTCATAACTTTTGCATCGATTGTCCAATTTTCCTCAAACTTTCACTGATGTGTTCTACTAATATTGTTGCATTTTCTCAATCCTTATGTTTATGAAGGTGAACTTGTCCTTTAATGAAAAATGGGGAAAGAATGCCATGATGATAAGAAGAATGATATCAATCATGATCATAATATTTGTACTACTTCTGATGATAATAATCACATAACTGAGAATAGTGACAATTTATGAATTGAGAAAGATTTGCATAGGTGCATCCAATAGTTACACTGCACTAAGGTGTATGAATGAAATGCAAAAAAAAAATTTCTTTGTGTTTTCATGACTATGATAACTACCACAGATATTTAAAGAAAAAAATGGGGGAAAAAATCACTGGATACCAACGAGACAAACTGAACAGTATTACTGGTTGAGCACCACGAAGGTATAGCTGCTGTTAAACAGCCATTGGAGTCAATGATCTTCTGGTTCTAAACCCAGAACATCTACACTGGACCTCCTCTGGAGCACATTGCACAATAAGCAAGAAGACATCCCCAAAACTTTTGAGGATGTCAACGAATCCCGAGAGCAAAGATTCACTGGACGGTTGGCACGCTGGTGTTAAAGGCATCAACACTCGCTGGAGCTGAACATATGTAGCGATGCAAAGCATTTGAAGCACTCATGTTTGAGATGCTTGTCACCAAGATATAAACATAAAACTATCATATCTACAGTATCTCTATTTATATTTCATCTATAACAAAGGTAGTCCAAATCAGGTTCTGCGAGTTAAATGCAAGGACAGATAGAGTCACACTTGTTAAATTCCAAGATATACAATATCCAGATACAGTGAAACTGTGACCACTCCTTGGGCAGATGTGATGTCAAACTGAACCCAGACACCAGATGGTATGAAAACCACAGACAGATTTTATTGTTTTTCTATCTTTTCCCATGCAATATCATCAAAGTCCCCCCCCCTTTCCCATCTCTCTCTGCCACTATTGGTCCTCATCCCCCGTATCTTCCTCCATCACTGACAGCACGGCCATAAAGTGGTCACGGACCGTGATAACCCTTTGGCGACAATCGGGGCTACGGCCGGCCGTAATGAAATCCTCTCTGGTTTAGTCAAAGTCGGCGCAGAGAGAGGAGCCATTAGCGGCGATGATATATCCTACCTTTATGAGGCCAAGCGGCTATCTGACTTCCGTTTATTTGGCCCAGCAGGTATGCATTCTCTCAGGCATTGCGGTGGAAGGAAAGATGTCTCATTTCTCCATTGAAGTTTCCCCCCCCCCCACCCATTAGAAGAGAAAAATGCCCTTTCCTAGGACATAAAAGTGCCAGCACATATAACCATCACCACCACCATTAAAAAGTGTAGAAGTCCCACTTTTACTGAACTACGATGATTTAAGTTTGAAACATAGCTGCTACTGAATGACTAAAATAGATTTTCTCCATGAAAAGGTAAAATTTGAGACAAATAGAAAACATACATTACCAAGACAAAAGAACATTATTTGCAGATCTGTGATAAAACTGGTTTGTCACTGCATGGTACCAGTATAGGTATCATACATATGGTATCATAGGTATCATACAACAAAGCATCAAGAACACACACAAAAAAAAGCTGGGTGGGGGTTCACAAGAAAGACCTGAGAACCAACTTATAGACTAAAAGTTTGCTGGTGTCAAAATGAGCTTTACCACGGCAGCAGCAAAGGAAATGACCAATCAACTATGAGCATATTGGTTAATGCCATGTTAACTGCAATTATTGCAACTTAGAACGATTGTATAAACACCTCTTCAAAATGGGGCAATGACATTTTTGGCCCAAAGTCTGAAGATGCAGACTTTTATCACTTCCTGGATGTAAATGTGTATGGATGCGCCTTGACTATGTCATAGCCATCTGGACTGCCTATGGCCGCCCCATCTCGAAAAACACTGAACTGTTCGCAGCTGCCCTTACAAGTGTGTGTTTGTGTGTGCGTGTGTGTGTGTGTTTGTGTGTGTGTTTGTGTGTGTGTATTTTTTATATTTTCATTTTTCATTTTTATCATTTTTTTTATTTTTTTTTATATTTTATTTTATTTTTATTTTTTTTTTGGGGGGGGGGGAGGTTGGTATGTGAAATGTACATATTTCTTTGCCTGAGTATCATCCCTCCCTTATACTATTCAAGAGTTAATCTCTATAAGTATCGTATGTGACCAATTTGTCGCAACCAAACAGAAATGCATAGTGTATTAACTTATATATCTATTTTTTGTTGATAAACCACAGTCTACTTCAGTGGGCAGAGATTAATGGTGTAAGGAAAATCTTGGTGATGAAGGCTTAGTGTTGGTAGCAAATCACTTGAAATTTGTTAAGGCATCTTAAGGGTATGAGGATTACTTGGTGTGTGATATCATGATATGACAATTATACTTAAACTGTATCAATTACATCGCACATGTAGGAGAAACCAGTCACTTTTTTTTTCTTTTTCAGTGTCATCATTTAATTCAAAATACAGAAGCCGTTTAATCTTGGCTTGTCATATTCTTTCTTATACCAGAAATTTAACACTCCCTATACCCCATGTATGAAAAAGTTTTCTCTCCTTTTTTTAACAATTTAATTATTAATACTTTAAATCTCCAATTTCATGTTCCTGGAAGACATAATATTTCTTCCATTTTATATACTTCCTTTAAGTGTGAAATTAAGTCTACAGCTGAATAGCATTTAACAACTATAAAGCCATCTAATAATAACATTAGTCTGAAAATAAATAATCTCTCATAAGTTGTGCCCTCTTCGCGTGTGCAATTCATTAAGTTCATTAACCCCGTGTTTGGAATGTGATATTTATGTACTGTCTTTCCAATATGGGCATGAATAACAACCCTTTGATGTACACAAGCTCTTGAAGGTAATTTATAGAACATTCTCAATCAGTGTGTCACCTCCTCAAAATAGACTGCAACTCTAAACAGTGGAGGGTAATGCAATCCGGGAAATTGGCTATTTGCTGCTATAAATACCTTGCTAGTTCTACACATGATATTTCATAAAGCCAAACTTGTTGCAGAAGCATTCTGCAACATTTAAGAAAATGTATATGACTCACAACTCAGTCATAGTGGAATGTTTGGTGGCAAAACGAAAATTGATCATGGCTTCAAGATGATATTTACAACTTGAGCTCCAATGTTCCACAAACTGATGTAATTTGCCACAAATATTCATATTTTATCTCACATTAAATTCTTTAAGGGACCATTTTGAAGACATCCTCAATCAGTGGCAAATTTCCTGATTGTTACATTGTATATAAAAAATCATCATTCTATGGAAGCTGGCAAAATTTGTATCTACATTTTTACTCTATTTCATTTAAGATTGTTTACATCATCCTCCTATTTACTGCATGTCAACAAAAACAAAACAAAAATACATACCTGTAAAAAAAGGGAAAAAAGGGCAAATCCATTGTTAATTTTGTTGAAGGACAACAGGAAAAGGGTATTGATGGATTCTGCTTAAAATACGCATTCAAAAGAGGAGCAGCCAGGAACTTGATTAGTTCAGATGGGTGCGTGGCAAAATAAATGTACCATGGAATAGATCCTGCAAGAAACGCCACTCCGAATATGTCAAACTAAAATCGGGTCGGCCAATTTTGCCAAAGACAACAAATATCTTCCTGCCGTGAAACAAAATCAGGAACATTATAGAAACAAAGATATCAAGTGGTCCTGGAAATAGCTCGACTATTATTATGCTTTTTCTTTTCTTTCTTTTTAAACTTTTGATACTGAACACTGGACCTGTCGATGGCTTACTAGTTTTGGCACACCCAGACTTTATAAATAACATTTTGATCCCAGTGTCATCGTTTATTACATTTACAGTTTAAATATAGTTCTCAGAAGGGCTCAAAATTCATCTTCCACCATTTGGAATTTGTTTGCAACGTATTAAAAGGCTCTACCATGAAACTTGTCTCGCTGATGTGATTTGCCAGGATAATGTAATGTTTTGGAGTATTTTGAGATCAAATGTGTAGAATAATAAAAGTCTGGGTACCCGACTCTCATTCCTGAAGGGCCTTCCCTATTCAATATAATGTGGGTAGGTCGAATGTTACTACTATGTGATGATTAAAAAGTGCTCTGGCTGTAGTATTAAATCGTACACAGCTAATATTAAGCTGCGCATGCGATTCACCCTTGCACAAAGAGCATTGCTATGGCCTGATATACTGTAATCGATATACTGGTATATGACTTTTAAACATCACGTAGAAACCATGATCAGGAATGCTCTGAGATTACAACACTTCCAGTGTACCTTCTTGGGTAATATTGCACATTTCCATTGTTACCCAACAGAAATAATGTTATTACAGCATTATTTGACACATTTCTCATGGACACAATTTGCTTGTCTCCATTTTAGAGCTAAAATCAACATTATCTGCAGTCTTACAAAAGATGAGGAACTCAGATAAGAGTCACTTGTAAGCAATTTGATAAATGTCTCTCCAAAAAATGGAAGTGTCAACCTACCTACACATTTAATCTTGTTATACAATATGATCATACATAAATGCTACTTATCAAATTGCCATGATGACAAATGGATATCATCTTTGTGAGCTCAGTAATAGCTGTGTGCAATAGACCTTCATTCACAAAGGCAAAAACACTCAATTGAAATCCTCATATACCAACAGCAAACATTTGTAGCAAAGGACTAGTGAGTGTTCACACGGGTGCTGTTCGTTATTCTGAAGGTTTGTTATTCCGAAGGTTTGTTATTCTGAAGGTTCGTTAATCTGAAACACGCAAATTCCCTATACCTAGAGGTTCCTTAATCCGAAAATAAAACAGGGTTCGTTTATCCGAACATTTGTGGCGTTATTCCCAAGGTTCGTTATTCCGAAGGTTCGTTAATCCGAAAATGACATAGGGTTCGCTATTCCTAAGGCTCGTTTATCCGAAAATGAAATAGGGTTCGTTATTCCGAAGGTTCATTAATCCGAAAATGAAATAGGGTTCGTTATTCCGAAAGTTCGTTGATCCGAAATGATATAGGGTCCGTAACGAGCCTTCGGAATAAAGAGCTTTGTTTCATTTTCGGATTAACGAACCTTCGGAATAACGAACCTTATTTCATTTTCGGAATAATGAACATTCCGAATAACAAACCTCATCACATTTTCGGATTAATGAACCTTCAAAGTAACGAATCTTTGGAATAACAAACCTTCGAAATAACGAACCTTTGGACTAAAGAACCTTCGGAATAACGAAACTTCGGAATAATGAGCTGTAACCGTTCACACTGGATATCTCATCTTTTAAAGCATAAACATGATAACAGCAAATTGTGAGTAAATGGAACCTCTGAAGTCCTAAATCCCATATATGATTCTCACATTCCCAGTAAAAGTTCTCAAATTCCCGTAGGCAAGTCAGCATAGGACACACAAAGTCTTCCTGTCGGCAACTGCTTAAGTTTAATCCTTGATTTCTGACTGAAAATAAGGAACTTCAATGAAATACATCACCAGGTGGCAGTTCAATGCAGTGGGGAAAATGTGCGCTTAGTAGCAACATAAAGAAACAAGTCACGTGATAATACCAGCAGAATCCAACCCCCCCCCCCCTGCATATGATATATGAACCTTACTTTACATCACATTCATATTGTTGTTGCTTTTTATTTTATAAATACCCTATGTTTTTTCTCTCCAATGGGCTTTGTACAGCAATATTTATGAACTCTGGCTTGGAAGGGATCAGCCCGTCTAATATCACTGAAAAGGAAAAAGTGCAAAGTCAAATGATTACATAACATTAATCTCTGGTGAACTTAAGTAAACAAGGTATATATCACAGTAAAGGGAAAGAAGTATCAAGCTAGTATGTATAAAGTTAAGTGATAGTCATATTCACAATGACAAGAAATTTTTTCACAGACAAGAAAGCTTTGAATACAATTAAAGGACAATTCTGGACCAGAAACAATTTGGTTATAAAAACAAAGAAAAAAGAAAGACAAATAATTTTCAAGCACAACAACAAAAATGTTATCAAAATCAAATTAGATTGAAATTACAAAGTTATGAATTTCCTATGATTCATGAAGTTTGCAAAACAGTTCTGAAACAGTTTAATAATAAGACCATGTAAATGAGTGAACTGATGATGTCATCACCTCACAATCTTCTATCGACCATCTCAAAAAAGAGATGAAAATTGAATTTTTCTGCCATCATAAATAAAACATAATGTAATTCATCATGGCTGATAACTTCAAAATGATATCAGTCAGATATATTAGGATTTGTGACTTACGCAAAATCCCCTTTGAACCCCTAAAATGGAAATTTGCAGAATTTATTCACGAACTTTTAGAATGGCAAGGTGTGAGGTGATGACATCATCCATTCACTTAATTGCTTAATGCATAATGACTGTTCAAGAACTATTCTGTGAAAATTAGTAAAACTTTATAATTTCACAACTTCCCTAATTCTATTCCTATTTCAATCAAATTGTCCATGTTTTGCTGGTAAAATTCTATCCTTTCCTTTCAGACTTACTAATAAGAAATTGCCCTCTTGAATGCTTTTCTTGACTTTCTTTACAAAATATGTCAGTTGTTGACTAAACATACACACAATGTTCATTGTATGATAGTTTCCACTTGCACACAAACTTCCCCACTCAACAAACTTATACCATAAACACAGGTCCCCCACAAAGGTACGTGACGCTGGATGGAAGTTGAGTTTCCTGAGCCCTGCGGTCTGCGTGGATCCCCTGTAGGGGTAATCGTAAATTAAAGACTTCCTCATTGTTCATCGCGAAGACCCGAAAATGCGGACTTCCGTGTAATTGCCTTCCCCCTCTCACTCTCCCTTTCTCGTTCGTGGCAGGGTAATGAACTTGGTACTGTGGTGGGTAGTGCAATGGAGTGGAGACTGATGCTAAAATATGCCCATCAGTGATACTGCTCCTTGCTATGACTGGATTTCGCTTCATTCCTCAACATACGTCTAGTCCCAGATGCATAGATCATTTCATCAATTTCAAGTGACTAATGCAACATTATTTCACACATTTTTCCTCCCATACTGTCTTAATCTACTTGCGCTGGGTTGTATGTCCCCCACCCCCTAAAAAAGAACATCAAACCAAAACTGAGCAAATGTATATCATATATCTTCACTACATCCACATTGAGATCACACACACTAACTCAGACCTAGACGGTCATTTTGTCTTCCACACAGATCCTCCACAAATTTTGTCTACAGAGGGCAGTATAACCTCTTCCCCCATACCTAGATGCAAACCTAGTCTCTATCTACCCTGTATCCCTGTATAATACAAGCAAACAACTGTGTAGACATTTGCTATGGCACACTGGAGTTAATTTTCACTATACACAATGTATTATAAAATTACGCTTCTAAAAATATTGGGGGAAAAAAAGTAGCCAGCACCTGAAAAGAAATATGCGGAGGTCATGAATACCACTGACATTTCTTCCAATCATACCTGATTAAGGCTAGTACAAGTATATGTGTCTCGACACACGATGAGATGCTATGAAAGAACTGAACTGACTGTGGTATGTTGCAATTCAACGCACCAAGAAAACTTCCTCATACCTTGAGAGATCTAACCAATATATCTGAATGGGTCCCTTTGTTCCGTTAAATGCAATAGTCCTCAACTGTGAAACATTGACGGGGGGGGGGGGGGGGGGGGGGGGGGGGGCAGGGGCAGTATAATTCATAGTTGTGACTCATGTTCTTAATGGTTCCATGACATTTGCTCATGCGACAATAATTGCTCCCATGAAACATCTGCACATTAAGCCAAACATAAATTCTACCCATATGCATAACCCTATTAAACCCTAATCCTAATCCTCACATCAAACTAAACCTAAAGCCCTATCACAACCCTAACCCTAAGTCCTTGAAGAAATAAGACTGGAGCAATTGTCACAGGAGCAAATGTTGTGCCACCGTCATCACAAAAGTCAATTGCCAGTATAGTCTTATTTGTGCAGGGAACACTCAATTTACTAACTGTCATCTGAAGAAGTGTGTTCATGCTTCTGTATTTTATTGCTGCTATCACTACATCTATCAATATCATCACAACAATTTTCATTTTCATTCTTATTACTATCAAATATCATTGATAAAATCACTATCATTATTATCAAAATTAGGATTGTCATCATCCTCATTTGCATCATTTTTTTCTCATCATCACTGCATTAACAACAATCGATATAAATTCAGGTGGCTGTGGTATGACATCTTCCACGACAGTGGAGCCCTGTAGAATTTAGCTAAGAGTGTGTATAATCACACTCCTAATGTCAACCTGATGCTTTTTAAAACCACAAGATTTATCATGGTTAAGTTGTGGACGTCAACTCAGCGATGAAGGATAGATCCTGCAATCACTGCAGCTTGCAGCCCATGTAAAGGTATTCATCCATAAGCTTGTGGTTAAGCCACTGTAAGCACAAGATAACTGCCAGCAAATTAACACCTTTGGGAGTTAACATGAAAACATAGCCCTTAAAAATGTACATGGATGTATAAAACATTTGCCTTTTGGCATTTCATTTCAGAGAAAATGTGTTTAACAGCTTGGTTTTCTTTAAGTTTGCTTGCAGTAGTAGCAATAGTGTCTGCTCCATGATAGAGAATGACATTTTTGGTGGAGGCCTCAAAAGCCACAGAATTAACTTGTGACTTTTATAGGGTGGTGCTCTTTGCTAAAAGCTGCAAGGCATAAGACTGGTAGTCAGCAATGTGTGAACAAGCTTGTGGTTAATGAAGCAATTTTCTCTATCATCAAATCATCTATGGCCATTATCATTTACTCTATCTTACCAAAAGATCATCCTTTTTAAGATCAGTATGACAGCACAGCAAGTCATTCTCTCATTACCTGATATGTTACAGAAACTTGCCCCATTTCAACTCATCCAAATTAAAGAGGCATTCAAGACAATTTATATAATTTCACATCAGGTAGTACATAAATCGATAGTGCCACACATAGATTTGTGGAATGTATCGTCCTTGAGCAGAGAAACCAATATATGAAAAACTCAAAACATGATACATTGAACAAGGATGATGACTTACAGGAGACCCACATGTTCCAGTGATGTAATTCCATTACAATACCACTTGCTTAACAAGTTTACTTACAGTGAAGAATTTACAATGTATGTATGCTTTCTTCTTTTGTTCTGCTTCCTTAAGCACCCAATCATGCATTTATAAGAAGCTGCTATGTCATTACCCTTGTTAATTGCGATTTGCTATGAATTTTGCAAACATTCTTCTATTCCTCATCCCAATCACTATAGGCCTATAAAGTTTGAAACTCTATACCTAGTGTAACCTATATATAAATAGATGTTCAAATGCAAAAGTCCACAAATCACCTGGAGGTCTCCCGCCATGATTTACATGCCAGCATCTGCTTCGGTGAATCCTCCTTCATTACACCGTTAGGCCACATCTGGTTTCAGAACATGAGTTTACATCTCTCCCATCAAATGTAACTTCGTCATAAATAAAGCGGTATACTAGTAAGCTGCAAAAGGAATTAATGTGAGACATACTTAATTCCCCTCAATAAGCCAATATTTTGGGTAATGAATGTGAAGGTCACAGCTGCAGTACATTTGCGGTTAACCCTTTGGGGACTATAGTCCTGAGCATTCTCGGGCAGGAGTAAATGGGAAATGGGTGGTAAAGGAAAATCAGTCCGTCTTCAATGGGTTAAGTCGTTTTACACGTATCTACTATTTAAGGAGCTCACTCCTACCAGGTACCATATTCGAGAACTGAATCGCATCGCCATTCGTTCTTCCCAAGAACTGTAAGGAACTGGAATTCCCTGTCGTCAGAAATTGTTTCAGCGCCATCTGTGGGATCATTTCGAAACCGTCTAACGGTTGATCACAGTGGCTAGTATTTTCGTCAAATTTTCTATGTGCTTGTAAATATCTGTAAATAAATTGTATTATAATGTAAATAGCACCAGTCTGCAAGAATCTTCAGTCTATTGAAGGAGGCAGACTTAATCAGAAGAAGAAGAAGAAGAAATGCACACATAATGCTGAAGATGATTGCTGATGAGATACAAATATTGGGCACATTGATTTATTATGTTTTTGTGGTTCTCGATCAAAATCATATTTAAGCCAGTAGGTAAAATCTGTCTCAGAAACACACGTGACAATTAATGCTGATGAAACCTCCACACAAAGTAGGTTGATGAAACAAAAAATAGAAAGCATTCTATTGAATACAAATAAGCATTTGAAATGGCATACATAATACAATAATTATAACTGACAGTAGATTTTATGTAATCTAGTGTGATGAATAGGTACTAATTAGAGATTCAACGTTTCCATCTTTAAAAACTATTTCTGAAGAGAAGGTGACTGTTTATAAAGATAAGTGAAATATCTAGGTTGAACTGATTATATCTATCTATAAAACTTAACTGTTTACACAGATCCAGCTCATTCTTTTGATGGCCTATTCCCTACCAGTTTCCAACATCCCCCAGACCCTGTTCAGACCTGCCATGTCATCCTCCCCCAGCTCATGAATTTACGGTATACAAATAGTGAATAGTCATGAGTGTGATGGTACAAGACTTCGCACGAGGTGAAAGGTATATAGATCAAGGCGCTCTATTCAAAGAGGCAAAGCCAAGTTGAATTGTGCACCTCATCTTTCACTGAGTGCAAAATCTTGTTCCATTGTACGAGTAAAGACCATACGCTATTTGTTGTATTGTGCAATGACCATACACTATTTGTTGTATACAACACCTCGGACACGAACAGATGTAGTGTAGTCTACACAGATTCTTGAATTTAGCACAGAAATGGCAACCACTCTCGTGATGATTGCAAATGAGTAGCTGCACAGTCACAGTCAGCAGTCAAGTGTTATGTATGTACGCAGTGTATGAAACTGATCGGTTGAAGTTGTTTAAACAAAAATGAGTGACAAAAGTACGTGCTTGCAAGCCCTGATGTAATTGTTTAGTGCGTGAAAGCAAATGTTTGTTTATTGTGACATCAGAGCCATGCGATGGTAAACATGCGTTATCCATTTTTGCTCATACAAAATTGCTAGGCTGTCAGCCACAGGGTACGATGGTATTTTTAACTAAATGTCTTGTAATGGGCAATCAACCAATCAGATAGCTATACTTTTTTTAGGTGCTGTATAATATTTACAGGTATAACTGAAAGTAAACAATGTAACAAATCAATTAGAATGACAGTAATAATGATGCTGCTGCTGCTGCTGCTGATAGTGATAATGATAATGATAATAATGTTAGTAACAATAACAATAATAATAATAATAATAATAATAATAATAATAATAATGATGACAATACTACTACTACTACTACTAATAATAATAATAATAATAATGATAATAATAATAATAATAATAATAATAATAATAATAATAATAACAATGATGATGATAATAATAACAATGATAATATCAATAATGCCAATAACAATTATGATGATGAAAATGATAACAAAAATAATAATGACAATGACGATGACAATGACCTTGATAGCAATAATGCCTCCAGAATAACTCTCCAGCATATAAATATACTAGCATACTCCGGTAACAAAGTAAAGAAATTCAATCTTTGCAGAGATTGTGAATGGCATTTTTCGGACACAGAACACAGGGTCAGCCTCATACGATGGTCAAACAGATAATGAAGATAACATCTGCACTGCAGTGTTCTGGGATATTCTGAGATGATATCTGTATGTGAAGAAAACCCACCGGAATACTTTCTTTATAGTGGCAATCATCATTTGCAGCAAAGGATCATGGGAGAAGGGGAGTGTCACAAACTGGGAAAATGCAGCTGAATATAACTTGGCCATTTGAAAACCTATCATATCTGGACCTACCAATAAAACATAATAGTCTGTGAGAGAGTTGGCATTTCTGACAGGTCGTACTCACAACTTTATATTGGTGCTTAGTGTAGGTGGATCAGATATATTTCAATCTGCTTCATAAATATTACCCTTGAACACCGCATGATGACAGAACTTCCCCAGAATAGGCTTTTTCATGACTTTGAAGAGTAAAAGAATGCAACAACTGGTGTAAATGAAAAAAATAACTATGTCAATTGTGTCACAAGTGTAAGACATCTTATGAGACAAATGATCCTACAAAATTTACTAGCATAAAAATCTCAAAAGATCATACAAAAATCACAGTAACCTCCTACTCAATCCTGACAATATTCTTTGTCATGTACAATATCATGTACAACTTGTTGTGGTTGACAAAAAGTAACACTTCCATTTGTCGGAAGGCAATAAACTTTAAAACCTCAAGGGTTTCGATGTGGTGTTGGGTCCTGATTGGACAAACTTGTTGTCATGGCGACCACTTCCTCCACTGCCATTTTCCTTGCTTGATAGTGACCAAGGATGTATTGGATGGAGTGAACAAAGGGCCACACTACATTTGCTGGTAGACACCAGCCCCTTCACACCGCAAGTCAAGAGAAGCAAAACCTTTGGGACATCACAACCACAAACACCATTTACATCCTCAAGGAGCATACTGGTTTCAGTATCACTGGCAAGCAGAACCTAAATCGATGATTACAAACCTGAGAAAATACGAACTCAGGGAATTGCCACGACAAATAAGATCCTCATCGAGTAACCAAGTTGAAGAATGTGCACTAAAAATGGCAGAGTACACTCAATTTCCATCCCTGAAATAGGAATAGGTGCGCATAAAAATCCATGAAACTGACTCTGCGGTGAAGAGAAACGCAGCACTGATTGCTGAGTAAACTTTGTCCACCGCCTGACTGAATTAACTAGTCCCAGAGTACACCAACCGGTAGCATGGTTTCTTCCTCAAGTGTACAAAGCAAGGCATTCCTGAAGTCGACGGCTCATGATTAAAATGAGAAGCACAGTATGCCTCGCAGCACTCCATTTTAACATCCTGTGACAGAGAAATATAAAATTACCTATGACAGAAAAATACACAACAAAAGCAACCAGCACCAACCTCCCCTCCCCCACCCCCCCCCCCCAAAAAAAAAGAAGGGCGGGATTGACTTTTGAGAAGCCTAATAGTGACTCATGCACGAGTAATCATCTTTTATCTACACTGAGTAATGCCTGACAAGTCGGTCTGTTGTATCCCCCAGAGTACATTACTTCTTTACTTCCTCATACGGTACAGCTCTCGCTTCATCGTAGACTTTGTCTCCTTGATATTCAAACTAGATTCCAGCCCGCCGTTCTGGCAGGGACTGTTTAATCAAACAGAAATTCACTCGCTGGCAAAAATGTTTCTCCGCACGGCTTGGCTATTTTCCGTCTCGCTGCCTCTCACGAAGCAAAATTTTTGAAGATGCCGTAGATTTGATTATCAGTCGGTTTGTGGTGTATTCAATGAAGCAAGAGAATGCATGTGGATAATACACTTAAAATGATGGTGAAAAGTGTATATTATTATCATCTCATTTTCTGTATGGTTTCTGGGACAGATATAACTATTTTTGGATTATAAATTCTGCATAGGAGAGGAAGTTCATTATCTCAACCTCAAGATAGCATCTTTACAAGCCTAATTGGTCAAACAAATCTGCAGTGAAAGCACTTGTCTTGTTATTTTTGTCTCAATTTCATGATATCGCAAAGTTGAACGTCAACAAGCCACAGAGATGATATCGCAAAGTTGAACGTCAACAAGCCACAGACACTCCGAAAATTAATTGCTGGCATCCAATGCATGTTTCCATGACAACTGAGCAATCGACATTCATGATTATCAGCCCAGGAGACATAATGTATTTATTTATATCTGGAGTCTGATAGAATGCCAGTTTGCATTGGCATATTTGATTGCTTATTCAATGCAAGGTAAGAGGAAGGCATGCTAATTACTGGCTTCCTGTAAAAAACAACTTAGAGTACTTGTGAATACCAAAATGACTCTTATGAAAACACTTCATGCAATTTTGAACATTACATATTAGTCCTACATCATCAAATTCATCTTGTTTCTTGCTGGAGATATGTTCAAATCATGACAGCATGTTATGAATTGGCTTAGCTCCCTTTGGTACACTAGTCTTCAATGGTGCACCTTCAAAACAAGGAAGAACTCAGTATAGCATTTAATATCGACTTGTAATAGATGAGTTCACACACATGTACCATTTCACATACAAGACATAATTCTTAATTTATCAGATGGCAATCAGTACATTTCAAAGCAGAGTTGACAACACATGTACAACAATTTGTCAATGAAACAATCAAGTCAGGAAGATGTACAATCTGTGTACCCTTTCAATTCATCATATCCAGGGATAGAAAACAAGAAATGCATACATCTTGTAAGCCAAATCTCCACATATCACAATAAAGAATTTACCTTCAACCACTATTGTACAGTGTCAAAGGGGAAAAACACTGACTATTACTTAATGCATACGTGCAGAATTATGTTCTGCACTGCAGAATACAATGGAGCAGAGTTTTATACATTGACATTTAGAGTCCAAGAAGAAAGTGCAAATCGATGGAAATGCATTTCTAACTAGATTTGCCGATATTGCGGCAGATTCAGACAGAGCATCTGATGAACAAATTTGCGATGACTCAGAGACTACATCTTAAGATCTGCATGCTATTAACATCTGGTTTGAGCCAAATCAAGGCATCTGCAATGCATCTGAGTTTATAGCCTTCTTTACAGGCGGCAAATAGTTTTCATGATCTAATAAAAGCTTCTCGCAGCCAATATACTGTAAAAAACAGAAATGTTTGCATGCATTTTAATTTTGCAAATTTCGCGAGAACCAAGATTCGTAAAATTAAAATGCATGTGTACGTTCTTGTCTACACTATATGCATTGAATGCCAGTGGCTGTTCACAAAAACATTTTATGCCGCGAAAAAGGCCATTGGCTCCAATTCGCGAAAATTTTATGCCACTAATATATCTTGCTTGACAGTACTTTCTTCAGTGTCATGAAGGTAAATGTGGTATAGCCTATGCTAAAGTCACACTACTTTTATTTGCACTGCTTTCTCAAACATCATATTACTTTGGCTTTGGGCAGCATAATGTAGAGACTTCAAAATTTACTTAATTGGATGAGCAAAATATGGGAGTGCTGTGGCATGCAGCTATTTTACATATTATAACAACTGTTTATTCAGAATGAAGACAATATTTTACCAAAACTGGATTGAACTGCCTATTGAACTGAAATCCATTGTATTAAAGGAAGTATTGTAGTGAGACTAGATTCAAGTAAAAAGATGAAATGGCCGTGTGCCTCAAGTCTCACCATGGAATAGACTTTAGTTGCAAGAATGTCTTCGAGTGAATCATCTGATGCTAAAGCGCACAGTCCATAAATATCTAACGCCTCTGAGAATCTTTGTATCACATCATTCCACCTCACAGCATCCCCCCCAGAGAATGCATCCATTCAACGCATAGATAGCTCCTGACCACAGCCAGAGTCAGCAATGGATAATTCGTCAATTCCACGTCGATGAAGAGCAGGTTTTTCTTCGAGCTTTTAAACGAAGATGACACACTACCTTTTCATCATGTCAAGAGTGAAGGCAAAAAGTGAGAAGGAAAGGGAGAGAGGAAATTGAGAGACAGATAGACAGACAGAAAAAAAGGGAGAGATATTCAAGAATGATAGTTTTCTGACAGAAAAATTATCTCCGTGCAATCAGCCCTGATTCAATGGACCCATTTCCGAATGTCATACATATTTGAATAGAGTGAATTGTCAACATTATCTGCCAGAAACTGTAAAAACAAATTGGCAGGGAAAGGATAGCATGTAATTGGACTTGTTTGTAACCGGTTACGCCATGCACAATTTACAGGAAGTCTCAGCGTCAGTACGGTACGACAGATTCAGAGAGACATAGGAAGGGATTTCATTAATTTCTCCAAGGCTAAATGAACTCATCTAAGACTAATGATCTTCAATGTGATGATGCCAAGGTAAAATACAACTGAAAGCCTCTAGAGACGTTATCTGTCAGTCAACACGCAGCTCATAGACAAGAAAATAACTCAGAGAGAGAAAGAGAAAAAAAATAGATTGTTACAGTTAAAGGTTTGCCATCTCACATGGAAGAACATGAGATTTGGTGAATCGCAATTTATGAGAAAAGAATGGGGTTTTCCTTCTACATGTCATGATAATCAAAAGATCAAACCCTACAAAGCAAATTTCCCACATCAGACTATTTTTTTGGTTAAGAAAAAACACACAAGAAACTTGGTTCCATCCTGATAAAACATGGATATATTTGCATATTTCTAACCAGGTGGAAATGATCAGGTGTTGGAGGGGGTTTGTGTCACAAGACAGAGTTGAATGTTAAATCTTATCCACCTGGACGAGCTGATTTTACCATAACACACGTTTCCCACAGATACCTGCCCAAGTATACACAGACTAGTCTTCAACGGGTTAATGTTAATCTTATTAACATGTTTTGTATAATTATACAGTATATTGTATGATACTACTGCCTATGTTTTTTCTACTTGTGTAATATTTTGCTATAATTCTAATCACTGTACTTGTCACCATTGTTTTTACATATTTGGTCTTTGAGTTTGAATTTCTATTAACATTTGAATACAGAAATAAGACAAACCAAACCAAACCAAACTAAAAATGTGTGCCCCGAAATATAAAACAAACATAGAGTACCTAATTTAGGTGAGAAACCCAGGCATATGGCAGCTTCCATTCTCAAAACATAATGCAGCACTGTACTTAAACCACAACGACAAACTGTGATGATGCAACAGAGTCCCATATGCAACAGTACCTCTAAACACTGAAACCTGCATCATCTTTTTGACACATACACCTATTTTCCTGTTTTGATTTCAAAATTTGCATGTCCTTTCAGCCAGGCAGTAAAGGCCCTCTTGCTCTCAGTGTCAAGTTGGTGGGCATGATACCGCAGTCTTCTTTATATCAGAGCAGAAGATGGCAACAGCAAGTAGCAGTAAGAAATCTTGAATTTCTCTGCACCTCATTGATTTCCAATACCCTTTCAACTATAACGAGCACATCACGTAGGAAGACGGTATGAACAAAACAGATTGATTCCAGGTTGCATTGACAGAAATTCGACATGACATACGTACATTTATAATCATAATGCAACTTTTTAAAATCAAATTTCTGCTTCAGTTTATTGAGATACGCAAAAGGTGTAAAGAAGTGTGACCATAAATTTAATGCATATTTTTGCAAAGCTTAAAAAAAAATCATGATAAGCATCCCATTGTTCATTGGAGAGAAAACAGCTACAAGGCCACTTCCTTGTATCTTCACTTTCTATTCATTACTAGAGGCTCGTCTTTATAATACAATGAAAATGGTTGGAAGATGGAAGACAACTAAAGACCAAGTAGATACTTTTCCTAACCCTTCCAGAGAAAACTGACATCCTCCTGCATTTCTAAGATGTCCGCTTTGATGCCCATCCAGAGTCTTTTAAATTAGTTTCATCACATGCAGGGTTTTTGAACTCGATTAAAATCACTTTTTTTGATTTCCCATGAATATAGAAACAGGACTATTGTGTGAATTGTCTAGTTCTCTCTACCTGTGCAGCCCAAGATTGGTCGGCTAAGCTTTGTGTTGTCATGGAAACCCTTTGTGATGACAGAATATATAACATTTATACAAGTAGGCCCTAATGAGAAAAATGAGCCGTCTGTACAAAATATCTTCTTGGTCAGTGACACGAGACTTCATCCTTTTCTGCACTCATTATATCTCATATTAACCCTCTGAGGAAGAGCTGATTTTGCTATAACATGTATTTCCCATAGACATCTGCCTGAGTATACTCGGGGACTAGTCTTCAACGGGTTAAGTTGGAAGTAATGAGCTTCTTCAAGAATGAAAACTTGACTAGTCAAAGTCGATCCATTTACTATCTACTATCTTTGACAGTCTCGTCAATTCATCTGACTTCTTATATCCTCAGCACGATAATTATTGTCTCAATTCTTCACCTGAGTGCTAATATCTGCACTGTTACATTGTATCATTTCACTGGTGCCACTACACATTAACCCGTTGAGGACGAGTCCCGATACTCGATACTCGGGCAGGTGTCTATGGGAAATGCGTGTTGCAGCAAAATCAAACCATCCTCAACGGGTTAAGTTAGCTCTGCATACTTCAGCCACGTAGACTTAACCCTGTGTATAGTTGTCTCTGTGTGCTTCTTTTAAGATTCTTGTATTCACAGAAGGTTAAACAAAATGCAGAGAAGTGACCCTGAGGGCAAGGGCTTCTGTGAAGCATTTCTACCTCATTTGAGGAAACCAGAGACATGTTTGTCGCACAGAAGGGCCTGCTAGGTTGACGTCCCGGGCAGGAAGATGCCCGTCAGTGCCATCAAAACATTTTACAGGTGCCGAGATCACCTTACTCCTCTGCGAGTCTTCCTGAAATAATGATGGATGTCCCAACGAAAACATTTTCTGTGATAAAGTTCCTTGGTTGGAGGCTACTCCGCACCTCGCTTAGCTAAACATCTATGTGTGTCCTGTACCGTCATCACAGAAAACATTAAAACATCTGAAGAAGAAAATAAAATCACTTGCTGGCACATTTTCATCAAACCCAAACTCTATTTCCTTGTGGTATAAACAAATTTTTTTTTTCTTTTTTACGTCATACTTGTGGTATTTTGATGAATTTGGATTTTCAGAAAGAGACGTATACATCTCATCAAATAAAGCTGCTATTGGGTCAATATATCATTAATCATAGGCCTTATCCTTTACTGGACTATAAAGGGTTGTCTCAGTCTTTCAAACTCTAATTAGCTCGATTTATAAAGATGAGACGACAGAGGGGCTCCATGGCAGAAATCTCGGTTGTGACACACCAGACCCCGAGGCCTGTTGCCATCAACCCTTCATCAATCACACCCTTTATTCTCTTGTGAGAGCTTCTATCTACGCACAGAGGATAAATCACACCTTACGTGACAGAATTATTTTCGTTGTTTGAAAGGAGAATTTCTCTTCACAATGTGACTTTCAGTCTCTAAACAACTGCTTCTTCGCACATCCATAACCCGTGTAAAATGACTTGTATCTCAAGCGAGGAATCTTTCTATTTTCGCTACTTCAAAATTAACATCTGTGTCATCACCTTCTATTTCAAATGTCAATGTAAACTCTGCTTCATGCCTACAGCTTTCAAAACAAACTGGTCTATATCTGGTTCTATGTGATATTATTTAGCAACACATCTGGTGTATTTTCAATTCCTGCAAGACAGCTTTAAAGTGTACCAATACCCTGAGTATTGTGTTTGCTGTACTTGTAGAATATACTTGAGACATGCCATCTGCAAAATATCAGAATTTTTTGTCACTCCAATATTTAATCAATGGGGATTAAATGTACATTTCAAAGATTATACAAAAATAGATATGACTTGAAAGAGACTATTCGATCACCCAATTCTTTCAATTGATAGATTGCGCTATGGATATTTTCTTTTTTCCAAATACGTCTCGAAAGATAGTAACATGCGATGTGTGGGCATGGTCAGCTGCCTCCGGCAGGCACGATTATCTCGTCATTATTCATAAAAAACGTACCCGGTAAGCATATAGCTAGAGCGCATACACATCAGTGCGCTTACTGAGGAGAACTTAAATGCGCGTAGCACAAGTGCCAAATTTTTATAGAGATAATCTGATTTATTGAAATATGTATACTGTCAGCGGCTTTCACAGGTGAATTATGACTTTTGTGTATGTGTGTGTGTGTATTCTAGCTGTTCACAAATTTGATTTCCAGGGAAGTGGTACACTTTAAGCACGAGATTAAGAGCTTCCTAATCACTCATGAAATTTACAAACACAAACATCAGCTGAGAGCCAGAAATATCTGTAAAGGGTCAGCGTTTGCCGAACCTTACAAAATGGTGACCTCGCAACAACCAAAAAAATAAAGGAAAGTCATATGAGCTGCAGCCCCTGAGATTTCTTGCTCATTACCTTCCAGAGTGAAGTACAGCAGAAATCTCTTGGAGGATCTAAATGATTTACATGCGGAATTCAGCGATGCTGTACAGGTGTAATTCCATCCGCCATGCAGCACTAACCACCTAATACAAGTGGATTTTCTTGCTCCTTGCGTGGGCACGCTCACAAACATGCCCCCGACACTCCTCCATACCCAAAGTCACAAGTTTTGCTCCTTCGGGGTGGGCACAACTAGGCACCTTATTACGAGCAAGGTACAAGTAGGCCTATGTATCAAGATTGCATCAGAAGTATTCCGGCTTATGAATTAGCGTGATGCTCTTGTCAATGTGAACACTCTTTTCAACAAGTGTCAGAAGGAGAGATGAAAGAGAGAAAGAGAAAGAGAGAGAGAGAAAGAGAGAGAGGGGGGAGATCAATGAGATAGACAAAGACAGATACACAGTGAGTAAAGGAGAGGGATAAGGAGATATATAGGTAATATACTGTGAAACCCTAAATTTTCAAGTGCATGAAACTTTCAGTAAATTTTTCAGAGAGCCAAGCTTTTACTGATTACTTTGCAGTTACATGAACTTTTTGCCCAAAAGTAAGAAAACACTGAAAAGTGTGCTTAAATCAAAAACAAAATGACAGGGAGTGGAACAAATGAAATCTCTGATGTTGAATCTACAAAAATTGCCAACTGCTGAATTAAAAAATGTGATAAAGGAAAGTTACATCTACTTTATACTCTGCACTATGTGAACAACAAAATCTAGCTGCACAAATTTTGCAACAGCATGACTAGGCCTACAGCATAACTAATCACAGATTCATATAAACTAACAAAGCACTCCTGACCATTTGTATGGTGAAACTACAACATGTAGAAAGTCAATAATGCAGAATAATGCAACCCTGAAAAAACAAAAATGAAAATGACAAACATGCTAGCTCCCTACTACCATCACATCATATTGTTGCAGTGTACACTGTAGGTTAAAACAAACTATAGAAGTCAAAAGCATTTCTCCTTCCTGTGTATCCATTGAAACATTTGATTGGAAAAGTTCAGAAAATACATCTTGCCTCAAGATACCATCTGGTCCAAGTAGTGCACCATATTGATTTGTTGTCTTTCAGACCTTACTTTTCAATTTAGTGCCTTTAGTAATTCTGAACATGTAGACCTTCCAGAAACACAAGGTTTCTCTTGATTGTTTCTCCAACCTCATGCCCAGGTCAAAGAAGAAATTCTACAACAAAAAATATTCCCATCTGAATAGCAAAACTGAATCAAAAAACATAATCCACCTATGGTTGTACAGTGGCATTACTGTCATCTCTGATTACTCTAAAATCAGCCTAAATACTTCTAAGTGAATATTTTCCTGAACAAAACAGCTTGCTGTGGTGAAGAAAACTATTATCTTCACACTTTAACAAGGAATGCCGGGTCAGAGAACAACACACATCCAGTTGAATTTCGTTCGCACCTAGCAGCCAATCCTGTGTCAGGACATCAATCATGTGATCAATCACACATCAATCACTGAGCCTCGACAAAATGACGGGAGAAGCTTTGAAAAGAGGGAACGGAAATAGGGGGAAAAAGAAAGATGTTCCATGTGATCCTTTTCTTACAAATCAGCTACTAGCTTCCACTGGTCTCGGATGACACAGCCTTCCACACACATTAATCAAGGCTGCCATCTCCGATGCAATATCACACGTCTTATCCAATGGTAACCAATCAGTCAGATGGGAACACACATATACATTGCAAATCCAAGCTGCCCGGTCGCCTTTGTTTCATCCGGTGGATGTGAAATGCGATTGGCTCCCACAACAAGTCCACGCACACACGGCACTCTGTAAACTGACGCACAACTTCAAATGTTTTTACCCGCAGTTGGTGGTGGGGAAAGGGGGAGGGGGATATCATTCCCACGTTGCACACACACACCGGTGTCAGTAACTCAAGTCGGCGTGAACGTGCTAATCAAAACTTCTGCCCAAAACATGAGGAGAGCAGGCACTCAGTCATTACTAAACCTGACTGACTTCCTCGAGCCAAGCTGCCAAGTCCTCACTCCCAAATGCGGGTGAAGTCATCGCTCAGTCACTCCTCACCGACAAAAAACAAACTACGAGCTCATGCAGCAAAGTACAGTCATTAATTACTCGGTTCTGTTGAGTGCTGCATTTCATACCAGCCTAGTAGGCCTACTCATAGAGCAATGCAATCATCCAATCATCCAAAAATCTGTCTGCGTGGCTGCAAAAAATACGATGGGGTTAAAGGGGAAGGTGACGTCTATTATGGCATCACTATTAATGATGAAGGGACGGAAGTTTGGTTTGCTTCCATGAGATCATAAGAATGCTATTGACACGATTCCTACGGTCGTCTGTGCTTCTCCAGAGAGGCTTATTCACACTGACAGCTTAATCAAGCTTCCCTCCTGTTATGGGAGAAGTTATTAATACTTTGCATTGTGAGCAGAGTAGGGGCTTGTTCACACATATAAGCACCTACCAAAACCATTTCATACAATGTGTGATGTGTTCAGACAGATACACATTTGATTTGATTTAGAACACAGACAATGGTGCTTAACTTTGAATAACTCAGTATCTCTTGTTCCAGTAATATACCTTGTAATAAAGATATATTTTCACTTGTTGGATTGAATGCATAAAGGTGCTATTTTTATTATCACAGAAATCCATTAATTGATTTTTCATAAAAAAGATAACTCTTATTGCATGTTTTTTATGTGTCAAGCCATGTGCAATTTCATCTTCACTTTCATTATGTGCACTGATTTGTAAAGCTCGTATACACACCAGGGGCCCGTAGCATAAAAGTTACAATTATGGTAACTTTGCCATCCAATGGTAACTACCATGGTAACAATACTCAACAGCCAATCAAAATCAAGAATTCCATGGAAGTTACCATTTGATGGCAAAGTTACCATAATTGCAACTTTTATGCAACGCGCCCCATATGTTGGCTGTGCATGATATAATTGTCAAATGCTCATTCTATGGGAGGGGGTGGAATCTATTTAACCCCTGCATGCCACATTATATTAACTGGGCATAGGTTTGTGTGTGAAATTATTGCTCATTTGACTCACTGGCACTGAAAATGTTAACAGCCTCCACAACGGTAAAGAGGATCACGTATCAAATCTGAAACTGAAGGAATGAAGTATAGGGCAAATATGAAGTAAAAAGCAGAGATATAAATCCAACATATACAACAGCAACAAAGAGACCCTGGCATTGTTTACAAGCCCCATCGCTCAGTCATGCTCACTTGGACGGCGCGGGGATTTTTCAGCATCTTCCCGGCTGCCACGGAGACGGTCCAGCTTGAAATTAGAGAAGTTCCTCCGACAGGAAACTAGTTTTTGTCTGGCCTAATTAGAGCAAATCCACAAAACCCTCCTTCGTACCACTTGTCTTCCTTCCTCCTCAACTTGACGCGGCGTGGTGTAGCGAAGGGGAAAGGGACTCTCGCTCGCCCTCCACAAAAGGATTTAGCCTTGGTCTTCATTAAGTTTGGCTTAACAGACAAGGAGACGTTTCATAATCCACCGTGATTCGGGACCGTAAGATTCACTTTAATTAAACTCTAATTGCGGTGACGTCAATCTCCAGAGATGCATGCTGACAGCTCCAAGACCGGGTATCAGGCAAGAAATCATTTATCTTATCTTAATAAATTAGAAAGCCACGGTAACCGCTATCAAAGAAGGTCCGCTGTGCACTTAGTACCTTGCATTCATTTTGATGCCTGCATTTTTCCTGAACTGCATAATATTCAGGGTACATTTGATCTGTGGTAGCAAAAAACAAAGGGAGGGGGGGGGGGGCAATGTGGTGTGCAAGCATCTGTGTGTAATATATAAGGTATATATCATGCTAAATAATGGTAGCAATGTAAATAAAGCTGTTCATCTTATCCATAACAAAATAGAATAAGGGTAAAGGAGAGAGTAGAAAAAAGAAGAATATCCTACGATGAAAATGAGAAACTCAGTATTTTAAACTTTGTACTTTGTCAATCATCATATCTTTTTATATCTTTTAGTCCTTCACTGATAATACCTGTTACACAAAAATTTTGTTTAATAATCTTACCTTCATTTATACATGGTAAAGGCAAACAGACAGCATATGAAAGATGTATTAGCATTTTATAAACAAGCTCGAGAAACTATAGTTGTGGTGACAAAGACGCCACTGCATTAGAATTTTCAAATTCCTCTACTTTATTAAATGCTATAAAATCACAAAATGATTTCAACAACTTTAAACCTCTGCCATTTAGATAAATCATCTAGGAAAACTGGATTTTTTTTTCCAGAACAAAAGCTGAATCCGCTTTAACGGAGTAATAGTATGAAATTCCATCTTCCTATCATCCCAATGAAATGAAAATGGCAGCTGCTGTGGATTTAAATATTTACTCAACGATGGGATCTTTGTCTTTTTGAGATAAATCAAACAAGAATGTGGCATCTGAATAGCCCAGATCAAATACAGTAGGCAGCACTTCCTGACAGAAGTTGAAAAGACAGCTGACTACATGAGAATCAAGAAGTATTAACTGTTGAATGACTGTAGACATGTGGAATATATAAATGCATGTTTGGGATAACATGAGGGGGTAGTTATAGTGAAAGCATGCTGGGTGATTTCAGAAAACATAAGTTTTCCTCCTTCCACTGTAAACTGCAACCTATCCCAGTCTCTCTCAATTTAAAAAGGATCCCTGCATAATTTGCGTTAGGCCCCAGGCGACTTAAGGATATCACTTTTCATTTGGGGAAAACAACCCATGTTAGGCCAATATGGAGTGACATTAAACATACTGCCAACGCTTGGCATTCTAAAGATTTTCAGATTCTCAAAATTTCCTTTGGCTTGATGACTGTATTTCACACAAAAACTCTGATTTAGAGGATCCCACTTGATAAAACTTTATTGTTCATTTTCAATACGTTGAGGCCAGAATTCCTTTCTTTATTTCAAACAGAAGCACGCATGGATCTGGATATTAAAAATGTTTAATACCAAAGCAATAATAGGTGTGCCAATTACAGCAGATAGGAAGATGTGGACGTTTCAAATTATAGCAGATCAAGCGATTTAAACACATGCCATAGATTTCAGGATTTGATCCTCTGCAAGTTGTAGAAACTGTCTTCCTTTAAACATTCTCTTCATTGTATGTCATTATATTACATATATTTCTATAGACTTTGAAACGAACTAGTGCACTGTGAAATACACAAGCATGTGCTTCAATGAATTCTTTCATTCTTCTCATCACTAGTTATAAATGGTTAACCTTTTAAATCAACTGAACTTTAGACACAAAATTACTGCTTTCAACAGAAATTATCCAAAGGAAACAGTTCCACAGAAAATGAATCACTGAAAGTAATTTAACCCCTTGAGGATGAGTCCTGAGTATACTAGGGTAGGGGTCTGTGGGAAATGCGTGTTGTTGCAAAATCAGCCCATCCTCAACGGGTTAACGAACAATTGTATTTCAGCTTGATGTACAACAAAAACCATAAGAGCTTGCTATATCAACTATGCACTTCTGTCACTAGTGGAGAAAGGATTGTTTGGTATGCACAGTATTGCAGTTGACTGGCCATTTCAACTGTACTGTAGGCAAAGATTTGATCCAAGCTAGATATCTTTAATACATAGAATGTATGACAGATGTTTTGTTTGTTTGTTTGTTTGTTTTGGTCTGCTTCATCCTTTTTTCTTTTTTTTTTAATGCTTAGGAAGATTCCGTTGGTATCATCCCACTAAAAAATTGCTTGCAGAGCATCTACAATATTGCCTTATAGTGCACTGCTATGTCTTTCATGGGTCTTGAAAAAAAAAATCACTGCATTGATCGGAATGCAAAGTCTGACTCGGATTTGCCACTCACATAGTTTGGCCACAATCAATAATTCTGCCATTTCGAAGAGAAGGCCCTGGGGAAAAGAAAAAAAAAAATGTATGTCTGGAAAACAGTCCCAAATATGAATATCTGGGTCTGATGGGCTCTCTGTGAACAGGAAAGCTAACTGCAAGTTCCGGCATTTGCTTCGTTCAATTTTCTGTCTCGGGTAATGATGCTGACAACAGTGTTTTATTTTCAACATGAGCGAAGAATTAACCGAAATAATGATCTTGGCGCCTGCTTGCATTTCATCAATCTAAACGAATGAAGAATTACAATGGTCTATGCTATGCTGCTTATGTGACGCATCCTTTTTCCATTTCTCTGGCAAATTCTTGTGTCATTAAGTTTTTCTGCACCAAAGAGTGTGGCAATATGCACAAATTTCACACATATACCGATAGACCACTAAATTAAAGTGTACCAATACCCTGGAAATACAAAATTTGTGTATAGCTAGAATACATAAAAAACAGCCATAATTCACTTGTGATAGCCCTTGAAAGTATACATATGTCAATAAATCAAATCATATCTCTATAACAATTTGGCACTTGTTCTCCATGCATTTAAGTTCTGCTCCATAAGTGCAGGTACTAATGTGTGCGCATTCCATCTATTTTTATTAATAATATCAAGATTCCACGTCGATCAGTTAGCTGATCACGCACACACATTGCATATCACTATTATTCAACATGTATTTGGAAAATATATTGATAGCACGATCATCCGATTGAAAGAACCTGGTGACCGACTAGTCTATTTCAAGTTGTTTTTGTTTTTGTATACTCTTTAAAATGTACAGTTAAACCCCGATGAATAAAATTTGGAGAGACAAAACATTCTAATATTTTGCAGAGGGCATGCCTCAAGTATATTCTATAAATGTAACAAACATAATGAGCAGGGTACTGGTACACTTTAATGTAGCACACCGAGAGTTAACTGGGAAAGGATGAGGGACCTGCATGTAGCCTCTGTACAAGTCTGGTTTCTATAAAGGTGCACACATACACGCACATACCTGCATCAGGCAGCCTCCTGACTGGAGCAGGTAACAGCCTCATCTCCACCAGCCATCCCAGAGCTTGGGTATCACTTAATTAAATTTACTTGGCCTGCCTCTGCCTCAGGTGTCAACCTTTTCTTGGCATTTGTGCTGCCAAAGTTATTAGGCTGGAGACAGAATGAGAGATGGCTAAAAAGAGACAGGGACGCGGGGAGGGGTGGGGTCACCGAAATTAGGAGACTTAATCACGGCAGTAACACTTTAGGAAATCTGAGATCTTTTTCTCCCTCCTTCGGGAGCATTCGGCAGTTGTCATGCAATCTCTGCCATATGAAATTGGGTCGTGTCCCATTATCAAAGGCAATCAAACGTGCAGGCCTTAAAGCCCCCACTCATCTTCTTCTCCACAGCGTCCACTGTTTCTTTTACAAGATTTATCTTGGAATGACAGGAGAGTGAATCAGGGCTGTGTTTGTGTGCATTTTTACACCAAACCCTCTTTTATTGTGTTACATCATGTCCACTTGTAACTGACCCGTACCACCTACAATTTATGCAGTCTTGCTTTCGACGTGCTGTATTTACTTTGGGTAAAGATTGTGCATCTCTCACACTAACAGAATTAGCCAGGCTTGATTTGATACGCCATCCCTTGTGAGATGGACAAGAGACTGGAGAGAAAGGCAGGCCAAATAGTCACTACACAGCATCAATTTCAAGCAAACATACAAGTGAGTGCCATGGATTATAATTCTCCATCACTGCTGTTTTTTTACAGTCTGCTGGCATCCTATCATTCTAAACTGTGGCAGTCCATAGACAGCTTCTATAAAGTGAATTTGTCCACTTCCTACATTCAGTATCTAAACAAAATATATAAGTACATGCATATATTACATATAGACACACATACAAACAAAGAGATATGAAAGAAAGATAAACATTTATGTGATCATACATTGAAAAATAGATAAACAGCTGCCAAAATGTTTTGTTTTGTTGTGTTTTTTTGTAAGGTGGAATTACCCAAAAAGGAGATAGAAAGCTTTAATTGGTATAAATCATTGCACTCTGATATATCACATACCAATCTAAATAATGGCAAATCAAACATGAAGAAATGTTACTTTAAAGAATAGGTGCTATGAGGCTGAGTGTCTTATTCAAGAGTATCAAGCAACTTTCAAGGTATACGATGAAATTAAAAGTAAAAACTCTATGGCAACAACTGCTACAGGTATTATCCAATTCACTTAAAACTATTCAATCATTTACAAAATTCTAAATTTATGATGATAAATCCTTACTGTGCTTTGTTAGCATAGTTAGCATTGTGCAACAGTGCCCTTTCTTTGCAAATTGGCCTAATGTCTGAAAAAATATTGCTAATGAATAGAGATTACCCAATCCCCTAATCCCTGTTGTGTCACCATGATATTCCTATTGTGAGGCACGGCATTATCACACATTAACCCATTGAGGCCGAGTCCCAAGTATACTTGGGCAGGTGTCTATGGTAAATGCATTTTGTAGCAAAATCAGTCCGTCCTCAACGGGTTAAAGGAATTGCTTACATAACAAAAGAGTCAAGTTTGGATCCAATGCAAAAGTCTGGTGAGTTAAGCAGAGTGTCTGGAGCATAGCTAATGCTGACTGTTTATCAAGTCTTGGTATAATTTCTATTCATGCTTTCACATATTTCATGCTTTCACATATTTCATGCGTAGGAAACAGAGAAACTATTACTACAGACATAGAAATTGAAGTGCCTATTAACTATTCATATATGAATCTATGCTTCAGAATGTCAAATCTAAATAGAAAGAGGGTAATTCTGTCTGAAATAAAGTTTTCATATATGTATACATTATATACTTACAAGTAATGCAGTTTGTCTAGTTTGTCTAATACAGTTTGTACAGACATAGAAATTGAGGTGCCTATAAACTATTCCTATATAATTCTTTGTGTCCAAATGTCAAATCAAGACAGAAAGGGAGTAATGCTTCGAAATGTCAAATTTAGATAGAAAGAGGGTAATTCCGTCTGAAAAAAAGTGTTCATATTCATATCATGTACTAACAAGTAAATGCAGTTTGTCTAGTAACCTGAAAGGGTTGCCATGGGGATTAAACATCAAACATTGTAAAGCAACACATTGTTGTGCCGGGAGGCAGAATAGCCGCCCAAACATAACACTTGCTCATCGCCATGGAAACCGACTCTCCTCCACACACGCTCTCCTCCAGGCGGCTATGGTTTGCCTATGAGCAGAACTCTATCAGCCTGATGATCCCACTGAGATATGAACTCCCTGCAATTACTCCTCTAATTACTATTTCCTCGCCTCAGTGGTCCTCTGAGTGCACTGAATGGGGGCCTTGAACCGTCCACAGGGGCAACACGATACCAATTTCACTAAGTAACAGGTGATGGGAGGTGGGGTCCAGGGTATGTGATGGCTGTGTTAAAAAAGATAACTGGTTGCCAGCAACAGGAGGGAGAAAACACTTGTGCAAAGGTGAGGCATACCTCACTTTTTAGATATCTTGGGTTGAGATGATGTTTTCATTATCTGTTTTTTAAGTACATCCTCTCTCCCCCCCCCCCCAAGAAAAAAACTTTCTCATATCCAACTTAAGTTGGCTGTAGAAGAATGACAAACAAAGCTCACATACTCACAAAACATTTTTTTTTCTCCTAGTGTTATTCTATGTCTTTACTAGTATCAAGACCTGTCCTCCTTTTCAACACTCTATCATATTTTCTCTACTGGAATGTACCTTGAGGGCAATGTGCAAGTACTGCAGTCTGCCATGTTGTTGTTGGAGCCATGTTGTTCTCCTCCCCCCCCCCCTTCCGACTCCTCCCAGCCCCCCTTTCATCTTCTTCTCATTTCAGATGACTCCTCTACCTTGATGTAGTTCTCACAAAGTGATACTCTGGTGGTGTACACACGGTCAGCATCCCCTCCCCCTCCACCTCCCCCTCCCCTTCCCCTGTCCCCTTCCCCTGCTCCACGCTGGGATTGAATCTCACCCGTTCTCTTGAGATACCTCGCCTGGCTTACTCCTCTTCAATATCAAAAAGCGGCCAAAGACAGGGGGGATGTTTACAAAGCACTTGGAAATTTCTGACCCTATCACCTTATCTTTACCCAAACACACTCAACACTGCACCTTGGCATCTGTTTTCAATTTGCTCTCAGTCCAGTTCTAGCTCTTCTTTGGCAAGGCTCATGCATGGAGAGAGAGAGAAAAAAAAACTACATTCACATCTACTCATGCTGTGAACCAATTTTTTAAATCATATTTTTTGACAAACTGGTCTTTTCATCTGCACACCCATTGTCCTGGTTGAAATGAAATCAATTTGAAATTCACATCACATCCCTTGCTTTCTCTCTCTCTCTCTCTCTCTTTCCACTTTCTGCTTTCCTCCTAACAATGCTCTTTATTTGACCTATTTCTATCAATAATTCTTATTTGTCTACTTTTGTTATTTTTCAATTTCACTACAATTTCCCCAGATGCCATCACTCTATTCTTGCCACCTCCTTCAATATCTGCCCTGATGTGGTTAACAAATTAACCTCAATTAAAACTGATGAAAATAACATCTACCTATTCAGATACTACTGTCAAGAATAGCTTCAATAAATCACAACATTGCCAGGTTGGCAGTGAACAGCTCCTGATTTTCTATGGCTGAAAGTAGAAAGTGATGACTTGACACATTCTGATGGTGAAAGTGCTAATTTTAGTGGTAGTCATAGCAATGGTAGAAGCAGTAGTAGTGGTGGTAGTAGTTGGAGTATTTTGAATACACAACTGTGTACAAGTGATGGTGGTAGTGGCAGTACATGTAGTAGTAATAAAAGTAGTATGTGAAGAGGTATATTGAAAACACATTCATGAACTAGTGGTAGTGGTAGCGGTAGTGGCAGCAGTTAATAGCAGTGGTAGTGGTAGTGGTAGAAGAAGTGGTACTGGTTGTGAGCATCATACTGTTGACTTAACCAATACCATGATAGAGATGGTGTTGGGTATGGTTACAATGCTGGATTGGTATTATCAAGATGGCGATAGTTATGGTGGTACAGATACCATGAGTAGAAGAGGAAATACAGTACTGACAAGAGAATCAATGGCAATACCGGTAGTGGTGGTGGTGATGGTAGTGGTAGTGGTAGTGGTAGTGGTAGTGGCAGGGGTGGTAAATTCATCAGTTGGGAAAACAGGTATCATATTGTCTAAAAATTGAGCTTAGCATTCTCTGCTCGTCTTTTTGTGTGTATGAGTACGTGTATTCGGAAAGAACCACAAGGATAAGACAGTCCCAAAAGCATAAGGTGATTCCAATGAGTCAAAAAGAGATGCCTTCATTGTCATGCCTCCTAGCGGTATATTTTTGAGAAATAATAGAGTGACATGACACCACACTAACAGACACCTTAGGCTGCATGGCAAAGTACTTTAGGTAGTGTACATGTTGTACATATACCACCATCTGTTGCATCTTAACTAAATTACCACATACCCTCATCAAGCTTTCTTCTATAATGAATGCTTCGTGGAAAAATGCTGGCATGCACTCGAACCCCTGAAAATGCGAAACTTGCCGAGGGATGTGTCAGTTAGTGAATTTTGCAGCATCGTTGCGGGCAAGTATTCAATCATGCACCTTTTAATCGACACTCATTAAATGCAGCAAAGGTGCCACACACACCTAACGCTCGGCAGTGTGTGAGATATGCACAAGTGGCCGCTTTGTGTGGAAGGGTATCTCTTTTGTCTTCGTCTGTCTGAGAGGTGGCTAATGACAGTAGCAGCTTCTCCTCCATCTCTTTCTCTCTCATCCACCCGGCAACAGAAGATGGAAGAGCCTTTCTCTTAGCAACCAGGCTCAATTATATACCAGGGAAAGTGTTTTACCAGAATGGCATCTACGTGTGCCTATACACCATGCCTCCACACTAGGTGGTGGGCACAACACAGGGAATTATGGTCCCCAGGGTACTCTAATCCTTTCATTCCTAACGTCCCACATCCCTGATAGCACCTGATATACTGACAATACCTTTATTGGACAAACCCAAACTCTATTACAAATTTCTCATCACAACGGCTTGTTTGATATCATACACCGAGGCCTGAAATGGCCATAGTGTATCACAGTCTTATTTCTTGCGTCTTAATTCACTTTTCTCTTCTCTTTTCATAATCTCATTTTTTTTTCATCATAAACAGTTGAGATCCTTTTATGAGTCTCTACACTTCTGCTTATTATCCCCTCTGGCTTGCCATATATCCATTACACCTCGAACTCACCCCTGATAAAGAGTGATATTGATAAAAACAGTAAATATAATAAGCAAAGAATGCAATATTTAGCCAAAGAGAAAGACTATATGTGACCCTGCACCACAAAACCAACAAAAACTCGCCAGACATGGATTTTAGTTAAGGACAGATTCTGAAAAAGCAGACTTTAAGCTTTAAAATGATGTCTAACTCAATACAAATGGACTATCCTATGCAAACCTATCTAAATATTGAAAAGAAAATGCATACTCTGGAATGAGAAAAGAGGCTCTAAAGTACAGAATCTATTCAAGTGCCTAATCTCACCAACCTGTGCTAGCTGTGCAATGAATGGGACAAAGAAGAGGATGTAAGACTCTGCAGCAACAACATTGAAAGGATTATCAGATTAACCTTAAATTAATCATGCTATGTTAGCACATTCTATCCATGACTAATACCACCTTTCAAAGCAGCAGCATCATCCTTTCAAAAGTTATTGGAGTTAAAAGTGAAGACTGTGCAAAGGGTTTTTAAAAGAAATGAAGAGGGAACTTTAAGACACACCACATCACACTATTCTACAATAAAGTGTCCTAGAAAACTGCTTAAAACACAATTTCCAAACATTCTATGATCCAACACTTTACCATAATGTAGAAGAAGTCTTACTCTTTCAGAAAATAAGAAAAACTCAAGATTGACTAGGTTTACCCATCTCACCTATTTTGAGTCCTCACACAAAATCAGTGCGTGCGACTTTTTGTTGATTTTGTGACACATATGGTACAACGTATATACTTCAAGAGAGGTTCATGCCCATTTTCACTGTTACAGACATTATATTGTCAAGAATTATTCAGCATATGCAAAACAGCAGCCTTCAAGAAGCCTTTATCAGCAATACAAAACGTATGTCCATCTCCACAGATTCACATTGAATAGAGTAAGGGATGTATTATACATGACATATGTGATGGAAGTGCTACTGTAGACATTCAGAAAGAGCTGTACACACACAAACACACATACACACATACACACACACTTGAATAGCAATAATATCATCATTAGAATCTGATTTTAGAGACATTGATAGCTCTGCACTAATACTGATAGATGGTCTCAGAGATTTATCATTACATTGCAATTGGCCATCACATCTCTTTCACAGCTTTTTACCATCAATATTACCTGATGATGTCATGCATTATAGATAAACTGTTTATCTCTGATGCTTAGCCTACTATTCAGCATGCGTCAGGCTTGCACAAAAAGAAAGCCAATGGAGGGGTCTCCCTCTACGTTCCCAAACAGTTGTGGTGGGGTAAATTGCCCCGCGCAGAACAAGTGAAGCCTGGGTATGAGACTAGGCTACGCTGGACTAGGTGGGATGAAGGATGCCTTGTGTGTGTGCATATGTGTGCGTGTATGTGTGTGTGTGAGAACATTTTATTGTAAACAATTCCATGTCTGAGCTAATGACAGATAATAATGGAAGAGCTCTTGATGATATAAACATTCCCAGGCAGGCCTGACAGACACACCGGAATGGAGAGAGATACATGAAAGGAACAGGCCGAAATGAGGCATTAAAGTGGTACTCTAGCACCATGCACCGGAATCATTTCACCTGTGTAGAGCTCTGCTATTACTGTAGGTTGCCATAAATTCAAAACCCTTTAATTGCAGTTACCATGGCAACCCTTCATGTGCTCACAAATAATTGGTGTTTATTTGTACTTAATGAAAGCTTCTATTGTTGAAAAATGCTTTGCAAAACATAGCTGTGGTCTACACACCTCGTATATCGACAAATTTATTTCTTGAGATTTGATTTGTCTTTCACTAAAAAAAAAAAATGATGATTTTTCTTTTCACGAAGGTTAGGGTTAGAAAGCATTCAGTATATAAAATTCACCCAATCTGAAGTCCAAGTGGGAAAAAAAAATCCACATTGTATGCAACTGTAGTATTGAGATATGTCACTCAATCAGGAGTAAAAGAAGTGCAAAATATGACTTCAACTGATATTTCAAGGGACACAACCCCTTTTGTGAAAGACGGGAATGTATGAAAATGATAACCTTGATATGCTTTCAATACAGTCAGAATACACTTCATCTGTGAGCCGATGCAAACTAAGAGACAATCATGCTGGATGAAAATGATGCCATTTCTGCAAGTAACATGGCAGTCACATAACCAGATTTGCAATTTTGAAATGCAAATGCATGTGGGCTGTGGCGCAGCTTCTGAAACAGGGCTGCCGCCTTTAAATGCCGCTGTGAAAAGCATCACGCCACTGCCTCCGCTCCGCTCCAGGAGATAACATCCCGACGACGAACAAGCAAGAGCGGTCGGCTCGAGAAAGCCGGAGGACAACAACGCCCGAGTCTCCCGACGGATGACAACACCTTAATCAGCCGACCGGCGAAGGACAGATGCCGTGACGACATCAGGGCAAGCTCTCCACTTTTCCCCAGTCATTTCTCAGATACCAGACAAAACGAGCCCGCGCTCGCATATATACCGCATCCATTTGCTAAGTACCCAAGAGTCCATTAACTTATTCAAGGCCATTCTACTCTAAATTTATGATGTATGAACATTTGGTTGGAATCTGACACCAGCAATGTTTGGCAGGGGGTTGGGAGCACAGTGACTGTAGGCAAAGACTTTGGCATTCGAGTCATTCCATTCATCAGTAGTAGAGGTCTAGCCTTACTCAATTGGAGAAGCATTTGTTTCAAAACTTATCTTGGCTCTCTCTCCGGAAATGACTGTAGTTACTATACAACTTTACAATGCATCTGGTAGGACATCCTTGTATGTATGTATGTATGTATGTATCTATGTATGTATGTATGTATGTATGTATCTATGTATGTATGTATGTGTCTATCTATCTATCTATCTATCTATCTATCTATTTATATATGTATATACCCCTTGTTACTGTGGGATGGGTGTAACATATATAGAAATATATGCAAACAAAGTGATATGCCCCACGTAAACTAGAATCATCTGTACAAGATACAAAATGAAATTCATTTTCCTTGCTATATCAGGAACAGAAAAGCTCAATAATTCTTCATGCAACCCTCCATGCGATGATTTAGAAAAACCGATATCAAATAGATTTTCTATCACGTACAATGTATGCCAAAAGTGTTCTTGCTTGTAGCTCACATCTTTTAGGGGTCAATTTTCTAACATTCCTGTACTTGCAGAATGCAAAGTATGGGAAGGTTTGGATAAGTTGCAATGTGAGAGTTTTATCATACATATCTCCTCTTAAACTTAAAAACCGCATGAAAAAAACAAAACTGCCTACCAGTAAAAGATTTGATGCCTCCACTAACTATCAGAGGTATTAAGTTAGCATCTGAACAAAGTATATTCTTTTTCTTTTTCTTTTCTCATTATAACCATTCAACACAGTATTCTCTACACATAACTTTTCATCAACTTGCTGCAACACAATTTATGACAAAACAAAGTCACCAAGAAAGTCTGGCAGTTATTAATCTTTGTCATCTATGTTGTGGCAGCTATATGTAACAAGAGTTAAGAGAGAAAGAGTTCTGAAGACTTTGGCAGTGGCATCTCCATCGTCAGGGACCAAGTCCTGGTTTGATTATCTCCGTAGCTGAAGGACTGGCAGAGCGCGGCACGTATTATAGTGATGTAATGAGGCTATCCATCACATCAGCTCTTGGGGGGGGGGGGGGGGTAAGTGTCTCCACAGCCTCTAAACCTCACCGCCTCTCTCGTCGTCACGGCATTGTCGGGTAAACACCTTGACCTTTCCTGAGAGATGTTTCTCAGCATGTCAACAAGGGGAAAAGAACGACAAGCTCAACAAGTTGAAGTTACTGATTACGAAAGTGCGCTCCGCATGTAAGAATGTTTTGAAGTTGGGGATGGGGGGGGGGGGCGGCTCTTTTCTTCCAAATAAATTTTGGGGTAAGCGCCCCCCTGCTGGAAAAATGGATCTTGGATCATGTCTGTTAACAGTTATGGTGGGCCACATGCTTTTTATGGCACTGCACTTGCAGAACAACAAAGAAAAAAAGAATGTTTACATATATACATAACTCCCTAACGTGTTTGATATACAATATGAATAATATCAATGTCTGTTATATGTACAAAGACAATGTAAAGAAAATTCTTCTGTTGATGATTTGAATGATAATGAGCTCACATGATTATACATGTAGTTACTTTGAATGCCTCTAAAAGCCGTACAGAATGACTCTTTGGTATGACACTAACTTTTCTCCCATTAAAAGAAAATGCACTTCACGGTTTTCAGAGGAATGCTGAACTATTTCCCTCTAAATCCTGCTAAGAAAGCTGGTTGGTGATGCCTCGAAATGCCAGTAAGACACAAACTGCTAAATTTTACACAAAATTGATGCATTTCATAAGAGCAGATGACACAGAAAGTTAATACAGAATTGAGGTATTATAGACATAGTGGGGGATAATATGGCACAGGCCAGGTAGCAAACAGACAGGCCACACAAACAGAATCCTGTATACAAGCAGGTACTAGCAGCTCTTATCTGATACACTTAAGGTGAAGCTCTTTCTCTCCTTTCTGCGTGTGTGTGTGTGTGTATGTGTGTGTGTGTGTGTGAGTGTGTGTGTGTGTGTGTGTGTGCATGTGTGTGTGTGTGTGGGGGGGTCTTTGTCTAATTTAGTTTGTTTTTCTTTGTACATCAACTTTTAGTGGCATGTTCTCCTGTACTTTGAGTAGGCCTATGTCTTAGTCGTCAGAGTCTCCATAATATCATGGAGTCTTTAAGTTTACAGGATAGGGTGTGGCTGACAATTTTTAATTAGCAGAGAAGTAGCTATGACAGTACAGAATAATCTGTTGCCTGGTAATGGAGATAATTGTCCTGCAAATTCCCCCCTGAAATGAGATATAAAGCAAGGATCGTCCTGCAAAAAAAAAAAAAAATTAAAAACAAAAACGAAAGAAAGGAACAGATTACTGATGCAATAACAACTCTTGCAAGTCACCTCTCAAAGAAATCGGATTGTGTGTTGATATGACTGCCAGGAAAAGTGTGAAAAAAAAAGGACAGCACATGTGAATATCTTGATTGGAAAACGTTGGTCTTATTGAGCGACAACAACTTTTGCAAGTCACCTCTTGAATAAATTGGATTGTGAGTGAGATTCAATCAGGAAAAAAGTGAAAAAAAGAGAGGAAAGCATATATAGGAATGCCTGGGATTGGGAAAACAACTCTTTTTGAATTGACATCCACTTTTTTTCCTAAGGTATGCGGAATACAAAAAAAAACCACCCAAAATTCTCATTATGTCTGAAGATTATCATTTGTAAGTGGGGGGGGGGGGGGGGGAGGGTGGGGGATCTAGAGAAAACCTAATTCATCCAGATTTATTCATGGTAGATTATGTAAGGTGATTGGGGGGAACCAAATAACACAGCACTCAATCTTTTTTATTTTTGTAATCTAAGTAAGATGTAGATGCAGCACCTTGGAGAAAAATAAGGGATGTACTGCACATATTTTCTATGCATACGAATTTGGGCAAGGAGGCAACAAGAGCAGGAGAAAGAGAAAAAAAAGTGACATAAATATATTGGGTGTAACCTGAAGATAAGGAATAGAGGGTGGTTTGACAGGTGCATGCTAAGTCTTAACCCACTGAAGACTAATCGGAGTGTACTTGGGCAGGTGTCTATAGGAAATGTGTGTCATAGCAAAATCAGCTCCCCCTCAACAGGTTACTACCAGCATAGTGTGAGTACATGTCGCTAATGCTCTCTGTGGCAGAAATACATCTGTATTCACTTTCACATCAGTGGCTCAGATATCTAGTTTATTTTCTACTGAAATGAACATCTGCTTGGAAGACTACCGATAACTGACAATGCTTTATAATCTTATCCTTACACCGCTTCTTTGCTCTTGTTTTTTTTTCCTCTTAACTTGAACAATTTCATTGGTAGGTGATCTTATCATACTACCTTGTTTTTTTGGCCTGTATATGTTCACTTTCACAGTAAACTTTATACTTGATTCCTATTTTTTCCCCAGTTAGAAGACAACCAAGGGTCAGATTGCAGAAAAATAATGCAATTTTTGTGAATTTCAGGTAGATTACATTCAAATCTATACTTCTTTGTTTCCATGTCTCACATTCTACTGCTTTAAAATTTTCTTTCATCCTGCTATCTCTTTTTTTTTTCTGTGACTCACATTTCTTACCAATGTTGGTTTGCTTTATAGCAGCATCTTCAAAATTTTCCTTACTCTCTCCCTCTTCTCTCTCTCTCTCTGTCTGTCAGTCTGTCTGTCTGTCCCTCTCTCTCTGCATAAAGGTCGCATTTCATTCCTTTTAATGTCTACTGTCTATTTCAGTCTGCCAAGCTGCCCATTATTCAGTCCAAACACGAGCTATATATTTCTCACAGACTTCTCCCTCCCTGAAATTCATAGCACCCAGTGTTTTTTCCTCGCCGCATACTTCCGAGCGCGACCTCAATCCACATCCAAGACGAGGCTGAACCGAATTCCTTCAATTCTATGTTTTTTCCACCCTGTCTTCTTTCAAACTAACAAACACAAAATCAAGCAGATTTGTTACCTAATTTCTGAAAAATCAATTTTGAGCTGTAAAAGGTCAGTGTAGTCATGATTCTTACTGACATGATTGAGCCCATCAAAAAAAAAAAAGGATCATTATCCCCTACAATTTTTGAAAACAGATCACATGTTGTATACCTAATTTTTCGTCTTTTTTTTTTGTTAGTGGTTCTTAGCCATGCCTCCCCCCCCCCCAAAAAAAAAAAAAAGAAGAAGAAAAAAAAGAGAGAAATAGTGGAGCAGGAACTGATGACAAAAGCACTATTCTGAAGAAAAAAAAGAATCAAAAAATCACTCATTAGCAGTTCATTATGGCACCTGGTACTGCAGGGTACCAGGCTTCAGAATGTCAAAAGTCAGGCATTATCACTTAAAGAAACTGATCTACCATGCCGTATCATTGCTAGGGGCCTTGACAGAAATAGATTCAACTCACTGCAGTGTGGTAGTTGTTAGATCTTTAAGACACCTATATTTGTGAAGGCATCGACCGGCTGACGTGGTGGCTCATGTCGAATATGAAAATGTGACATCTTACAAAGATAGCATGAGACTAACAGAAGATAATGACAACTTTCTTGCAAAAAGAAAAACAAGAAAAAAAGACAAACATGTTACGCATTCATAGTCAGGAAGGATAATGGTGCTTAAAATTGCCATCTGGCATTGCAATGGCAAATGGCCAATAAGAGGGACAGACTAAAATGAGACATGTTCCATTTTGACTCTAATAGAATTCATAAAACATTGTGATGCCTAACAGGAGAGAGCTACCTGTACATGTAACCTATATCAATTACTTCCAAACATGTGTCCAACTGCTAGCAGGGAATTGTAGTGAGCCCATGTAAAAACCTTTTTGGACACTCCAATATCGTGGCGGCAAAAGGGTTATACCTGCAGACAAATTACCCACCACAGTAGCTCAAGCTTTAGTGGGTTCCCTCTCGAAACAACCTGTATCTTTCCTTGTCAGCGTATAACCATAAACCACAGCATTGTGGGTTGTCTCTACTGCAGTGTTAAAGGGAAAAAAAAATGGCCTCTTGTGGTAATTTTATGTGACATTATAGCTCTTAATTGGCCAGCGTTGGCTCAAGTTTTCACAGAAGCCGAAAGGTCAAACTTAACAGGCTTGATGTGGGTAGTGGTCAGAACTCTTTTTCCCCATTCTCTTTTCTGGCCAAGCCAAATGAATGTCATCTTCATTAGATGTAAATGTTTTGTGAGAGCTCTTCAACGAGTCAAGTCATCCAAAATTGACCAGACCTCTCACATCTTACCATTACCATTCATAGAAGCTTTGGCATATTTGCAGGAAATGGTGGCTACAATCTTCTGCATTGCAGTCAGTAGAGTGGCATCCAAAGTAGGGTATCTTTAGATAAAGAATCATCCCCCATGCAGCAAACAATACAATACAAAACTAGGAACGCACTTAAGCTCAACCTCTTCCATTCTCCATCTAGACATCATCAAGTCTTGGTAAAGTGCATCAGCTGAGATGTCATGTCATGTATTATGGACAGCACTCGTAAGAGTACTCTGCAAGATGGTTGATGTGTAAAACAAGTCTGGCCTGAATTCCTTGCTTACAAAACATGTGTTTTTTCATTTTTTTTTTTTTTGTTCATTCCAACTTTTTCTTCCTTCTGCCATCACTCTAATGAAATCTTTGCATGATAAATCACCATCCTAATCACTAGCTAAGCTTAAAAAGCCCCACTCCATCAAAGGCTAAGCAAGCTAAAGGGAGGCAACGCAGCGCACCATCTCTGGGCAGACTCTGTATCGATTGGTGGACAGCACCCTCCTTGCCCCTCCCCCCCCCCCCCCCCATGAAGTAGTAGTAATCATCTCTATAATGATTGATAGGACAGACTATGAACAGAGTGTAGAGGGAAAATTCACGTAATTTGCTGCACAGACTATGGAAAAAATATTTTCCTATAGCTTTTCCTTTTCTCTTCCTGCTGCCCAATCTGACTAGCTTTCTTCCAAGTGCATCCCTTCCAGATGGAGTAATAAACTGTAGCTCAAAAGAAAATTCTATCAGTCCAACCAAAAAAAAAAAAAAATTGTACAGGTGTAGACACAATGCATATAATGCTACAGCATTATTACCTTTTCATGCTCGTCAATTAAGGATACATGTGCAGGTGCCCGTTTCTGCTCCAGTAGCATTAAAAAATGGGTGCCTAGAGAGCTCGATCACCATACAGGTGTTTTTCGAGCCTCTTTCATGACTTACACCTTTATAGCTGTGACAAAGCTGTAATATGTCCATTAACCTGATCAGAGCTCTCTGCACACAGCTGTAAATTTTTCTGTCCCTAATGGTTGGTATACCAGAATGTTGTCTGAAATATTCAGTAGGGTCATCTATACATTTCCTCTGTCTTTTAATATCTCAGTTTGCTGCGTGTTCTATATAATATGCAAAGCTGAGCACAAACAAAACTGAAAATCCCACATTGCAAAATTTCCCTACACCATACACAACATTGTTTTGTGATCAAAAGTACCAATGTTTCACCAATGTTCCCATACATTCCCAAATAATAACATCCTACCAATGTTACTTCACAAAAGAATTATATAACATAAATGCATATTTTTTATACACATGTATGTCCCGCACGTTGGTAAACCTACTTAATTTTCATTCAGAGCATCTATTTATCTTGTAGGGAATTTGTGATAAAACTAAAAGACAAATGAAGACCAATCAGCATAATCAATGCAGGTACTCATAAGGAATAAAATGCTGCCATATACTTCAAAAAAGCATTTCAAGAAGTAACAGGGATAGTCTACCCCACATATTTGTGTAACCTCCACATCTAGGGAGAATCCTGTGGGTCTCTATATATCTCAGAGAGCCATATAGGGTTTCATAAAACTGACAAACAACAAGCAATGGCACTCACTTCCCATATATGACTGGCAAAACATCTCATTGCTCAAGCACATCGTGCATGGTATAAACACCCAGGTACTGCATGTGCAATAGTTTGCAGATATTTGCAAATAGGTACCTGGTTTCAAGACATATTTGCATTTTTTTTTGTTCCAAGTAAAAGATGGGAGGGACAAAAAGTATATTTTACTGGTATCATATTCATTTGGTTTTTTGATTTCCATTTTTCTCTCCTTCCCACGGCCTGAGCCTTTCCATACATAATGAAAGCTTGGCCCAAATGACTCTATGAATGCTCAACAACTTAACTCATTGAGGATGAGTCCCGAGTATGCTCGGGCAGGTGTTTACGGGAATTGCATGTTGTAGCAAAATCAGCCCGTCCTCAACGGGTTAAAGGAGACCTCTGGAGATGAACATGTCGGGCTTACACAAAAACTGCCAAGGCTGGTGATTGAAATAGACCAGTGTATGACCTAGCGCAAAGTCTAGATGCAAACAAACAGCTTTGCCTGACACAGCAACAGCTTTTAAAGGTGCACACTGGATTCAAGCTATTGAAGTTTATTCAAGAGGAATAGATGAGTTCAAGAAGCTCATTCCTTGACCCTTGGGGTAAAAATTTCTGTAAACTACAATACATTTGAAATCTGCCCAATCGTCTCACAGAATAATGCAAATGCCTTTTTATTGGCCACAGGGATGCACAGTGTAAAGTGGAAAAAAAAGAGAAACTCCATGCTATATGAGTATCATTCTCAAGCACTCATAAATGATTAAATTCAAGGACTAGAGAACAAAAGAGAAAAAAGAACAGAATATATGGTTTTTCACTGATTTCATGTCATGTTCTACCTTGCTGACAGGTTAACACATGGGAGCACTTGCTCATCAGAATTTTACATGTTTTTGTCAATGAGAGGCATCGCTTTCTATTCAAATATGCAGAACAAAATTTTCACAAAACCTGGTAACCTGTAGCCAAAACTGTGATGTCTTTCCAAAGTCATTATGACTATCAACAGTAAGAAGGCACATAAGGTTGGTAAGCAAATTTAGAAGGAGAGAAGCTGCACTTTTAGCAACACTTATCTAATCACAAAAAACAGTGTGTAACATAATTATAACATGAGGCACACACTTTCTGCAAGAAAGCATCATGTACATGTAAGCAAACATTCTTTTTGCTAGTTTGTGTTTTGGTTCTGTTCAGAATGAGACCTGAAACACAGAACATGAAATATACGAATTAATTGAGTACAAGTACAAATTAGAAAATAAAGGATTAGATTTAAGCCTTGAAAAAGAGATCAACTGCAAAAATACCTTTCCTTGTGTCTCTGAGGTCTACAGCATTTCAAAATCAGAAAACTTAAAAAGAAAAAAAGATCCTCCGCATTATATGAAGGAAGACTGCTCATATCACCATCAACTCAACGGAACTTTTGACAACACTATTAAGAAGATTCCTGCACAAAAACAGATGAAAACTATACCAACTGCTGCTTCCCACTTCCAGACCAACTCAAAGAGCACACATCATCAATGTTGCCTCAAACGCAAAGCGAGACCAAAAGTGTTGTAGAGTGCGAGAAACTTGCAACTTCCGATTCCAAAAGGAGAGATGGGTGGCAGTAACACATGGGGATTGCAACACTTGGCAGCAGCAGCAACAACGTCTGGTTTCGCCGGCGGCATCCACGTGGTAGTAAATTTTATTCAGTTCCGCCTTTCCTCACTTCCTCCCGACCTCCTACAAAGACGCAACGTTCACGGGAGCAAACAGTGTGCGCACACGGAGAGGATCCACAAGTTTTGGCGTAGGTCACCTGGCTCGGGCGACGCCAAACTCAAACAGTCAGCTTACCATCTGCCCGGAGTACGGGTTGAGTGTTGCCCGGCGAACAGGAGCAATGGGTCTGGGGATTGACTCAGCACTCACACTTCAGCAGGACACTGACTGTTGTGCGTGAGGATTTTTTTCCCCCGCACTCCCTTTCTATCGTCCACACTCTCATTCTCACTCACTCATCTATCTCTCTCCCTCTTGCTCATCTATATCTTTCTCTCGTGCTCATCTATATCTTTCTCTCTTGCTCATCTATATATTTCTCTCTTACTCATCTATATCTTTCTCTCTTGCTCATCTATATGTTTCTCTCTTACTTATCTATATCTTTCTCTCGTGCTCATCTATATCTTTCTCTCTTGCTCATCTATATGTTTCTCTCTTACTTATCTATATCTTTCTCTCTTGCTCATCTATATATTTCTCTTACTTATCTATATCTTTCTCTCTTGCTAATCTATATCTTTCTCTCCTACTTATCTATATCTTTCTCTCTTGCTCATCTATATCTTTCTCTCTTGCTTATCTATATCTCTCTCTCTTGCTCATCTATATCCTTCTCTCTTACTCATCTATATCTTTCTCTCTTGCTCATCTATATATTTCTATCTTAATCATCTATCTCTCTCTTCTTCTCTTCCTCATTATACTATCTCTCCCTCTCTCTCTCTTTCTCACATATTGTTTCTCCCACTCTTCCACTATTTCTATATCCCTCCCTCTCTCTCTCACTTTCATCTCCCTTCCGTAGTATCTAAACTATCTATCCCCTTTTCACTCTTTCATATTATACTCTTTTTCTGTCTGTATTTTTCTAACCTAGCATTTCTCCCCCGTTTTCCACAATTTCTATCTCTTTCTCTCTCTCTCCCTCTCAGCTCCTTTCCCATCTGTCTAAGCTATCTCTCTTTTCTAGGCTATCTTGCTCTCTCTTCTCTCTCTCTCTCTCTCTCTCTCTTTCGCTCCAGCTCTTTACCTTTCTCTCTCTATTTCTGTTTCTTCTAGAGAAAATCAAAGCAGAGATATTTGAGACAAATTTGTACTTGATGCACGAATGGCAATCAAGAGATGACCAACAATTACCAAGTGGGTCGCCATGGCAAAGGAGACAAGGAGTATAGTGGCTGGGACGGAAAGTGGAAAATTAGTGAATGAAGATGGACCAAAACTGGGGTAAACAATTACAGAAGACGATGGGGAATGAGGGGTGGGGGAAGGGACGGGTAAAATCTCCCTGATCCTTTAGACTTCCTGTTATGTACTCTTTTCTTTCTCTGCTACCCTCAAAATACTGTATTCTAACATTTGAATGTAACATTTCCTAGAGTATTTAATGAAAAGAGACAGAGACGAAGAGATGGTATTTAATCAATAACACATTTGTGTGATATGTTAAAAACATGAAATATTACACAGAATGGTAATTAATTGCGTAAATCAAATACATAGCATTGCATCCACACATCACTTCTGACTAGTGTACCCTTTTGTATAGAGAGTGATGTTAAAATGAATGATTTTCACAATCTATGTAGAGTTTTCCATTTTTTGTGAATAAAAGACAAACATGCAAAATGCTGTTGTAGCAATCAAAAAGAATAAAGAAACAGAAGTGACAATTTTTAGATTTGTAATTAAAAGGTATTTAGTAAGAAAGAGATCAAATGTTATCATTCGATAGCAGGGTTTAGAGACACCAGCTTTATTCTTCTTCACCACTTTGGTGAAGACATTGTCTTGAAAGAACTGCATTCAAATCAAACGTTCTCTTCAATAAACTTGCAATAACGGCTGGACTATTCAATCAAAGCTGTACACATAACATGTAACACGGAAACTCTGAAAATATAGTACTTAACCACCATATTGTCAGTTTAATGTTATTTAGAATGTGACATATAATCTGAAGAGCAAAGTTGAAGGGAACTCTCCCAAATAGTTTATGTGGATTGAGTGATTGCAGCAATGTCAGTAGAAGAAATCAGTCAAATTTGAGACAAATTGGACCATCCATTCAAACATTATGAATTTAAAAGTTTCAGTGCCTCCAGTGACTAATGAGAAGACTACAACAGTTTTCTGACATCACTGGAGAATGATGATGTACAGAAAAATATGACGAGAATTTAATATAGGCAAATTTTCATTTTTCTAGCATAATGAAATAGCAATCAACCTAATGCAAATAACAAGTTGAAGGAATGTGTCCTTGTCATATGAAACGAAATAAACAATAAAGGAAAACATAATGCCTTGGGTACCACTTCGTGGTGGAGGCATAAAAACTTGTACGTTTCGGGGAAACTTACCCTGTATTTTTACAAATTTCTATGTTCTTACTACAATATTATTCAACTGTGAATGTTGCCTATAAATACAAGCACAGTATACACATCATATGGTGGGCTATAAAAATGATGGTTTCTCTTTTTTTTCTTGAAGAGCTAAAATTGGCTGCAGCAAATAAATTGCACACTCATATTTCTCAGGTTACCATAGAGACAGTGACATGTGATAGTGTAAAATAATTATAGAAAAGGTAAGTGCTTTTGGCACTGTTGGAGTAACGGCATATAGAGCAGGTAGTAATAGGGAAAAAAGGGCATGTCTAAAAGTGGTAAGCACAGAAAAAAAAAAAAACATAATTAATGAGGTATTAGTAGTCATTGTCATGAAAATACAAAATACACACACAAGATAACACTGGTTTCTGGGCAACTGTGCCTTTAAAGAATGTACATACCAACAGAATGTTAGATAAAACAATATATTTAATCTTTTTTTTTTGGTGGGGGGGGGGGGGGTGAGAGGATTGTTGTTTTTCAATGATCAACAACTCTCGAGCAGTTTGAATGTTGTTGCGGTTTGTTTTGCGCTATCTCCTGTCTCCTATAGCTGTCGAGAAGGAAGACGAACAACAATGCCCCCCACAAAAAACAAAAACAAGCGTACAATTATTGCTCGGGGAAGAGCACTGTGCCGGATTTCTAGCAGGCAGGGAGGACGCTTGACGTGCATCATTTGCATTGCAGAGCTGACCGCAGAGACGGGAGCTGTGTTGGTATGCATGCATTCAAGTACGGTGAATGCAGATGAGGTTCACATTAACAGTAACACAAACACAGGAGACGTCCACTTCTCTGCATTCTCTTTTCTTCTGTCTTCAATCTGTTTCTCTATATCTTGTTCTCTCTGCCTATCACACTGCCTAGCATTCTCTTTCCCTATTCTTTCACTACAACTAGTAACACTCCCTTTTTTTCTCCTTCTTCTATATCTTTCTCTACCTTGTTCTTTCAGTCTATCACTTTGATTCTTTTTCTCCCCTTAAATCTGCTTTCGATAAACTGTATGGTTTCTTGACCCCACACATTTCTTCCTTTTGCAATTTCAACTTTTCTCATGTGCTATCTCCCCTCTGTGTTATACCTCCCCCTCTTTCCCTCTTCATTTTTTCCCCCATTTGTTCTTCTTTTCTTTCTCTCTCCAAATCTCCCCTTTTCTCTTGCTATATCTTGCTATATATTTTGCTATATCTCTCTGCTTCTCTTACTGTATATTTTGTTTTTGTTTGACATTACAGATATGTGTGGTTTTCATCTCCCTAATATTTCCCTTCATCACTGTCGCTCACTCCCTTCAAATTTTTATCCTACAATCATTTTCTCCCTAGTTTTCAAACCCTTTTTTGTTTTTTGTATATTTTCCCAACTATCACCCCTAACTCTCTCCTTCTCTCTCTTGATAAACCCATTTTTTTTTCCAGAAAACTTGAAGCAATTTGCTCCCTTTCTTTCCCATCACTTTCTTCTTTTTCTCTTTCCACAGTCAACCCTTGTTTTTATCTCACATCTTCTAGAGAATCTCCAAGTATTTCCCACTGCATGGCCTCCATTTTTTTCTTTATTCCTCCAAAAACTTGTATTGTCTCTCTTACACACTTCTCCCTCCGCATATTTTCATTCCCGATCTTCTTTCTCCATTACCTCCTTTTCTATTGCTCTTCCTTCCATCAACCATCCTACAATGACTCCTTCATTTCTACACCTTTTCCTTTCTTCTCTCAGTCTCTCCTCTTTGTTTTTTTTTCCCTCCATTTCTCTCTCTCTCCCTGGCTCTTCTCTCCCGAGACTTGATTCTACTCTCTCCTCCGATAGTCTCTGCAGTTTCACAATGCAATACCTGTATCCACAGAAATGATTGAATTATCTACAAACAATTTTTTTTTCATGCCTTGAATTCTTGAATTTTAAACAGTTTTTTTTTTCCTGTCAATGCAAAAAAGGAGCAAAAACATATCAATGACATGTAAACACTGCCATCAGTTGATTACTGCATACATGATGCCATCTTACCTATATCTATACATATATCTATGTATCTATCTATCTATCTATATATATATATATATATATATATATATATATATATATATATATATATTTGCTGTTGTTTCCTTTCTCCATGCACCATGGAACTAGATGAATTGGGCGAGGTTACTTGCATTTATCAGGTTTAAAAAAATGGAAGAATTTGGATGCTGGTTAAAAAAATAATAAATAAAAAAATGAGTATTTGAAATGCAATTCTACTATCATTTAGGGTATACTGAACCACAATTCACTGCTCCATTTCATTTCTATCTTTTCCCACTCCTGCGTCAATTGAATTTTCAATTCCCACATATTCTCGTGACATCCTGATGAATGATGTCTACACATGAATGATAAATCACAAATTTAGACAAGTAGGGCAATGTTTCACTCTTCCATTTAGAAAAAAAAATGCTCTGCACACCACTTCACTGCTTTGCAATGCACAGATTGTGCCTATTCTTTCATGTAACACTGACTCAGTTTTTAAAGGGATGGTACAGCTTTGGTTAGATGGGGCTGCATGTTTCCAACTTGTGTTTGTGAGATAATGAGAAACCTCTTATGAAATATGAAGGAACGTGTCATTCTTAGTGGGATTTCACAGTTTATGTGATGAAAAGTGGTCTTGAAATGGCCGAGATATTAAAAAAAGCGATCCTAATAAAATGCCACATGTCACAACTGTTATTAGGATCTCTTCATTTTACCCTGTTTTTGGATATCTCAGTCACTTCACAACCAATTGTAATCAAATAAACTTTCAATTCCTCTGAGAATTGTATGCTCTTTGATATTTCATAAGTGTCTTTTTTTTATTATCTTGCAAAAACTTCAAAGCTGAATCCCCATCCAAACCAAAACTATATCATCCCTTTAATGTTACTATGAGAGATGTATGATGTCATCTCTGGAAAATCTTTCTGAGGCAACGGCATCATCAACTCATATAATTTGCATGTTTGGTTGTGCACAACATCAATGATTGAAAAAGAAATGTTAAACTTTGCCACTCCATAATTTTTTCACCCCATGCCTGATTTTAATGCAGTTTCTGCTATTCTACACTTTCCTTAACGTGACATTGAAAGCGAAATGGCATTTTACTTGAAATCTCCTGCATCCAGTGTAAAGACAACATATTGAGTTAGACACTCCTTCTTGGTATTGCCAAAGCCTAACATTCACGCAAACTGTGCGAGTGTTTGCCATGCTACTCTTGTTATCTCTATGTCACATTCACGATCTCTTGAGCTCAACAGCTAAGTGCAAATAGCCATGCTTGTCAGTCAGCAAGTGAGAATATACAGAAACTAAAAGCAGTGGATGGCCTCAGACGATGTACCGGCAGGTCCCGTGGTAGGAGAGCGGAGAACACCAGTGGTAAGAGTTGAGGTCATATTAGAAGAAGCTTGTTGATGACAGAAGGGGGGGGGGGGGGGGAGAGAGACCGGAAGAAAAAGAGCATCTTCACTCCCAGCATGTCCTTTTACTTGACCATCCACTCTACATTTCCACATCTCCTTCTCTCTCTCCATCTCTCTCCCTGTCTGCCCCCCTCCACTTCCCCACCCTCATCACATAGTCTTGCTCCAAAGACACCAATCATCTTATACTCTACTGCAAGATTTTCTCACTGTTGGCATTGGGATCATCTTCTTGAGATACGGTGCAGCTCAGATATGATGCTAACAGAAGCAAATCACAAAAGTAGATAAATCAATACAGAAACAGATCCTATGTGGGTATACACTGGAAATTCATGTTGCTAACCCTTCACATAATATGTAACATATGGTAACAGTGCAACATCTGCATCTATTATAGCAACATTATGCCTTTACTGCAGCAGGTTGATAAAGTCTAGCAAACAATTTGTGCATGTATGGCACATACAGGGAAATCTTAGGAACAATTTGGGTCTTTCTCAGTTTAGTATTCAAAGTTTGTAGAAAAAACAAGTGCATGGATTAGCCCTAGTCAACAATACCATCAAGACATTACTGTGCTGTAAAGGGGTCAAGGGAAACTAAGGGGAAAGAAACTCTTAGCATTCTGTCTACCATTTTGTTGAATGTTTATTGTATCTTTATAAAAAGTCATTTCTGAAGTGGATGGCCTGTTGTATCACTGAAAACTGACCATTGCTCTCAACCTCCATGAATTATTTTCAGACAGATTCTATCACGGACCACCCCACACGACCATCATCATCTTTTGAAATTGCCGGTGAGTAAAATGTCTCACAACATTCAAGCTCTTTGTAGAATCTACCCTCATCTTTCATCTTCCAGATAATGTATTCTCATCTTTCATCTTCAGGATTACCTTTGATTGTACCCTTCAATCTTCACTCGTATGTGGAGTGGAGCGGAGGATGGGGGGGGGGGGGGGGGGGGAGGAGGGGGATAAATCTACCCCAAAAGTACTCGCAAAAATTCATGCAGCATCTGACATTCATTAAGTTGGTATCGATGCCTCTTACTGCTACGACTATTTCTCAATCCGTCAAGTACGTGAAGTGTGTGACAGGGGAGGCCATTCTAATTGAGAACAACGAGGACCGACCGGTCGTTAGGCAGTCGGCATCCCCGGCCGCGATTTCGGCCCTCCTGAAAGAGGAAGTACTGACACATCAAGGTAATGCCTTTCCCGAAAATCTGGCCGCAACATATTCAATGGACCACACACATACACTTTTCCACACATCTGAGATAACTTCTGGGATCAAAACGTCTTTTAGTGCAAACAGCTAAACTTGCACTGATTTTTATGCATTTTGTAATTGAAGATGCTGCCTGTGGTTTCACGTTCATGACAAAATCTATTATTACCAGCTACCACATACAATGTTTGAGATCTACATGCTCAAATCAAAACATCTCTCAAACATGCAATAATGAACGAGTCATTGATTTCAAAGACTCTCTGCGAATATTGCAATATAGCATCACATTGATATGCTTTTCACCTCTCACATGATTTGAGCTATATGTGGTTGATAGATGATGTTTAAACGGTCTGCTGTCTTTTACAATGTTTGTGCACTGAAAGTCAAAGAACTTCACAATCAAGGTGAGATATGTGAGGTCTGGATTGGTGAGGCTAATCTTATCCCTCTCAGGAGCCAGTCTGCAGTATATCAATAAAGCGCGCGCTAAAAATATCTCTTAAAACATGCGAGCGGAACGGAGACCTCTCCCGTTTCCGTCGCTCGCTGCGTTCGCCTGGCGCGACAAGCGACTAGCTGTTCCATTAACAGCGCTATTTTGGGGTCGGGCGAGCTTTTTTTGGACGACAATTCAACTGAAATGAAAGGTGTGGCCTCTAATATTTCTCCTTCACTGAGGGACAGGTTGTCTCCTTCCACTATTCTGCCTCGCTGAGTCTGCTCTTGATGGTAAACAAATCTAGCCAGAGCACAACGACGACGGCAAAAATATGGGAGAACGAAAACAATCAATACTATGACCACCTATGCACGAAATGCTGCCTTAGATTTCTCTTTTGACAGGTATGATATAATACACCATATTACTACAGAGAGAAAAAAAATCAATGTGAAGACAATGTCTCCTTTTGAGCTGGAAATCCTCGGCGACCACTTGGACGAGACCTTATATTGATGGTGATTACGGTTGCCTTGTCAACGCGGTCTGCAGTTGTTTTGGTGGCAAAGACAGTAGCACATGGAAAAGGGTGACATCACACTAACAACAATGTGGACCATGATCACAGGAATGATGAGGACAATGAAGATATCATCTCACGTAACTAGGAGGAGGATAAAAATAAGATAGTGTCAAAGGCTCCAGTGTGGAAGTGATGAGAGGATGTTGGTGGGGGTGTTGCCATGGTGATTACAAGTAAAGAAAAGAAGAACAAAACAGTGCAAATGACACTGTAGGTGATAATGAAAATGACAACACAGCATTGATGATGATGATGATGCTGATGATGATGACAATGATGATGATGATGATAACGATTATCATATCATCATTGATAACATCCACCATTATGTTGACAGTGATGTAAAGAAAGGTTAACAGGAAGATCTTGATATATCTCTATTTTTAGCTAGACAACCTTTTCTTTTTCACATAATATGGCTACCTTCATGATTGTTTAGAGACCCAAAATAGAGGAGCGGGAGTGTCGTGATTCCCATTAGCATATCACAAAAAAAATAAAAACGTCTCCCGCTTTTTGACAGTATATGTGCTTTGACAATCATATCTCCATCACTTCATCAATAGGTTCATCTCTTGCATCCAGATCCATTACCAGCTATCTTTAGTGTCGCCCGGGCTTTATTTAGGCCCCGGCATCGAGCAGATGAAAGGTGAGCCACAGCATCGGGTAAATCTCCCAGTCAAGTGTCCAGTGGAGACAACGCAGGGAGGTCTTAGACTCAGAGTAAACATTGCTTTTGTTGTTGGAGTGAGGACTGTATTGACAGAAGAAACGAGTGAATTAGATGGTGGTAACAAGCCCGAAGAGACTCGGTAGAGTCTATCTGAGTCTAAGATATGACATGCAGATGGCACAAACTTTTTCCACGCTTCCTGAATAAGGGCCCTTTCACACATATTGACTTCTTGTATATTCAAGTTGTATGGGATATATGTACGTATTGATATGAATCCATTCACATGTAACACCCTGTTATTCGATAATCGTATGGGAGCATTCAGACATCAAGCTCAGTTGAGCTCTCACGAGAAGCTCATTTATATGTATGAATCTCTCTGTTGCGCAGTACGACCTTTGTCCGATTTTTGCGCTTCGTGTATACGTTGTGCTAGACTCATCTGCAGTAGAGGTCTGGACCTAAGCGCGCGTTGCGAATAAGCCCTGCCCACTTATATGACGTATGGAAACGCGAGAGCATTCAGACACCAAAAACGTTGTATGGACATGTGATGGATATATCATAATTGTACGAAACGTTGCTCAAAACATTATTTTGAAAAACATGCTACTGTAAAAGTGGTTTCTCTCGCATACAGATACTCTCGCGGTTTTCATCGGTGCCGACTTTTTCGCATGTGTTTAAATTCGCGGTTGGCAAAATCTGTGAATTCACAGTCGGCAAAAGCTGTTTTACTTTGCACGTGAAAACCCAAACTATAATCCAACAAGGAAAAGTAGAAATTACGCGGTGCGTAATATATGTCCCCGCCGGAAGTAGCATTTTGTAGCAAAATGTGCAATATAGGTAAAAAATCAAGGTCAAAGGTCAAAGAAGTCAAAGGTCAAAATTCTGTGTAAAAGTTTTGAAGCCCTCACCTAGTGCCATCACATAAAGCAAACGGAATCGAAATCGGGTTAGAAATGGCGAAGGAGTAGCATTTTATAGCAAAATGTACAATACAGGTCAAAAATCAAGGTCAAAGGTCAAAGAAGGCAAAGGTCAAAATTCTGTGTAAAGTTTTGAAGCCCTCACCTAGTGCCATCACATAAAGCAAACGGAATCGAAATCGGGTTAGAAATGGCGAAGGAGTAGCATTTTGTAGCCAATGTACAATACAGGTCAAAAATCAAGGTCAAAGGTCAAAGAAGGCAAAGGTCAAAATTCTGTGTAAAGTTTTGAAGCCCTCACCTAGTGCCATCACATAAAGCAAACGGAATCGAAATCGGGTTAGAAATGGCGAAGGAGTAGCATTTTGTAGCCAATGTACAATACAGGTCAAAAATCAAGGTCAAAGGTCAAAATTCTGTGTAGAAGTTTTGAAGCCCTCACCTAGTGCCATCACATAAAGCAAACGGAATCGAAATCGGGTTAGAAATGGCGAAGGAGTAGCATTTTGTAGCAAAATGTGCAATATAGGTCAAAAATCAAGGTCAAATGTCAAAGAAGGCAAAGGTCAAAATTCTGTGTAGAGGTTTTGAAGCCCTCACCTAGTGCCATCACATAAAGCAAACGGAATCGAAATCGGATAGAAATGGCGAAGGAGTAGCATTTTGTAGCAAAATGTACAATATAGCTCAAAAATCAAGGTCAAAGGTCAAAGAAGGCAAAGGTCAAAATTCTGCATAGAAGTTTTGAAGCCCTCACCTAGTGCCATCACATAAAGCAAACGGAATCGAAATCGGGTTAGAAATGGCGAAGGAGTAGCATTTTGTAGCAAAATGTACAATATAGGTCAAAAATCAAGGTCAAAGGTCAAACAAGCCAAAGGTCAAAATTCTGTGTACAAGTTTTGAAGCCCTCACCTAGTGCCATCATATAAAGCAAACGGAATCGAAATCGGGTTAGAAATGGCGAAGGAGTAGCCTTTTGTAGCAAAATGTACAATATAGGTCAAAGGTCAAGGTCAAAGGTCACGACTGAAATTCTGTGTAGAAGTTTCAAAGCTCCCATGTAGTGCTATCATTAAAGCAAACAGAATCAAAATTGGCTCATAAATGACAGAGAAGTAGCAAATTGAAGATTTTGATCACACACGGACGCACACACGGACGTCCGGACACACGGACGTCCGGACACACGGACGGACGGACACACGGACACACACACGTACGGAGCCCGTTTCATAGTCCCCTGCTCGAACTCGTTCGGCGGGGACAATTATTCTTTTATTTATTAGATAGAAATTAGAATTAAAGACAGGCTTACCTGAAATCCCATCTCTCGAGTACTTTATAACATTGCGCGGTATCGCTGTGTGTGTGTTCACCATCAATACACTCAATGCGCGGAATCTTCGTGTGTGCATGCACGCGATAGCGTTGTAACAAACAGCGAGTTCAAAACATTTTCGCGTGATGTTAAATTCGCGGTTCAACCTCAAAGCACGAAAAGAAAACCACCGCGAAAGAAACCACTTTTACAGTATATTGAAATGATGTATTGATACGTGGGCATTCAGACAGGGAAAAACATGCTACATCCATACATCGTATATCCGTACGAGAACACTCTCGTCTGAAAGGGGGGTGCTAGACTACTGACAAAAATTCCTGCCGTCCTATCTTCACTAAAGAAGAATGGAATGAAATGGCATCCTCTCTTTTCACACACTACATATCAATGATCTCAATGGGCAAGCTAACATCACATGTTACAGAAATACGTCATTCATTGCCAATACCATTGCTTGTGCACAGTGCATGCAACTAATTTGCATATTCATAAATTTATTCCAACTGGGACTTTTTTTTTTTATACATAGGGTAAGATTGGACACATACACATGGTGGTTGTGTGGTATGTGTGTGGGTGTTTGTATCTATGTGTACCAGTACATGTGTATGTAACTATACACAGCCCAGTCACGGTAAATAGCGACCAAGTATGTGTGTGTGTGTGTGTGTGTGTGTGTGTGTGTGTGTGCATTCGCTATAGTGGTCGACTGAACAAGTTCACATGTAATGTCTTGCCAAAAAGCCGACTGTCTGTGATTCCTTCTTACTATCTATGGAAGATGTGAAGAAAGCCACAAAACTGGCCTAGTTCCAATCCTGTGTCAACAATAGCAAGAAAATAAAAAAAAGAAAAAAATCCTCACTAAAATTTCTGAAGTATCATTCACATTTCCTTGGCATTGCTAATTATATTAACCCATTGAGGACGAACTGATTTTGCTGTCACAAGCATTTTCCATAGACAACTGCCAAAGTATATAGTCAGGACTAGTCTTCAACGGGTTAAGAAATAAAGTCAAATCCAGGGCCTTGCACCGGGTCATGTTATCCACTGTGTCATTCATTATGACTGTCATCAAATGCAGAAAACACTTTCTTCTATATCCTATCCACATTAGGGGTCTCTTTATCAGACAGTATACACTGAAACAATTTTATTTGGCAATTCCTATGAATTTTTGTTACTATCTCTTTTTAACAGAATAAAAGCCAAATTTTGTCGGGTGAGAATGATAAGGTGCTTCGAACACTACAGTATGGCTTTAGTGGCAACTTAACACTCTTATTATTCTCATCCGACGATAAATACATGTGGATTGAGTGACTACAGCAACACTAGTACAACACATCAGTGAAACTTTAAGACTCTGTCAAAAGTTATCAATTCTTAGTTTTTGTTCACCATCTTTTTGCTTTTCTAGCATAATTAAAGAGTACTTGATAATATGCCTCTTCCAGAAAGCATTGGGAATAATATTACCCTTAATATTGTATATGTCAGTAACAATATGAATGAATGTGTACTTTTCATGAAAAAAAAAATAATTTTGTGGAATTCTCTTTTTTTTAATTCTTTATATCGTAGTCCATATGTGATGTCATGGTCTTTAGTAGTCTTCTCATCCAGCAATGGGTGCAATGCAACTTAAAAAGTTACTAACTTTTCAACAGATTTTCAGATTTTTGTCAAACTATGTACGTGTGTTCTAACAACATTGTTGCATTCACTCAGTGCACATGAATATTACTAGTAATTTGGTTTCATTCCCTTTTAAGTTGTACGTTGTATTCAACAGCAGCATGGTCATTTGTAATCTCAACCTGAAATTAGAATGACTCTCGAAATGAGATAAAATGTTTTTAAAAAACTCACACTGTTTTTTTTGTACAAATCACACCTTGCTTTTGACATCTCATTTTCATGACTCACCAGAAGAGACATCCATTTCTGGATAGGGAGCAACTCAAGGTCTAACTGTTGCAACAGCATGTGCTGCCATCGATGGAATTAAATCGCATCTGCGTCCAATGAATTGTTAGGTAAAATTCTTCCTGTCGCTTCAGGGATCTCGATGTACGGTAACTCATCACCAAGCTTGCTGTTACATGCATCTTGACATCTCTGCCACCACAATGGTTTGAATGCTAATACTGTGCAGCATACATGCAAACTTATACAAACATACATACATACACACACACACACACACACACACAACCATTCATAACAGGAACAGATTTTAAATGCTCATTTCAACTTTTCACTGAATCTACATGTCACACTTGTGTGTGTATTTGTGTGTTCTTGCAAACAGCTTCTATGGGGGATAGTGTAGCGTTTCACTTCAGGCAACCGGTATACATTTCACACCAGATATATGCCCATTTGTTACAGAATATCTAAAACAAATGTAAAAGTGCCATCTCAGGGTCCTACGTGTATATGATGCACCTGTCTGTTCTGCATACAGTTTTAGCACCTATATGTAGGCGAATAGTTTTCACACTATTCAGACAGGGAAATTTGAACATTTTTACATAAATCTTCCGATTGTAGTGTATGACCTAAACACTGCATAAAACCTATTTTCTTACTTACAAAACTGAATCTAAATATCATTTCTTTGAAGTATTATTCAATTTCAATTATTCACTTTATTGGGAATAAAAATAGTTTTTTGAGAAACAAATAATGGAATATGCCCAAGTTACCTTGAGCAAACTATCATATCCCTGGCTGATGCATCTTACGAGAATGTGTGTGTGTGCACTTACCCATGGTGGAAAACGAGGACACACACACAAACTTTACATTTAAACCAAGGACACACAGAGAACCAAGGACGTCCTCGGTTCGCAGACCATTCCAAACGGTCTGCTTTTGCATGTAGGGGTACACGTTTGCAGGTCCTCGATTAGCATTATTGCAATAAGTCCTCAGTTGTATGGTAGCATACGATTGAGTCTTCGGTCGACAGGAGTCCTACTTACACGCAGGTCCTCAGTTATGTGGTAAAATTCTTGTGGGTAAAACAGGTCCTCGGTTTCCACCATAGACGCATATGTGTGTGTGTGTGTGTGTGTGTGTGTGTGTGTTTCTCTCGTGAAAAAGCGTGCTCACCTAAGAGGAAGTTCTTACAATCTCTTCATCCTTTTTTTCTACCTTTTCATCAGAGTACTCTCCTGGTTTACAAAGTGACACAAACGACCAAGAAAAGGCTTCGAATTACAACCCATAAAATGCTGAGGCTGCTGAATTAATTGATTTTGCTACTTTTGGGCTGCTGATGCATCTCGGCGATAACCGCATCATCCTCCAGAATTTGGTCTCTGCAAAACGTGGATTGCTATCCCAGTCCTCAAGAAAAACCCTTTCACAATTAGGAGTTGATTGATTTATTGATCCTAATCAAATTAATGATTCCCCGGCTCAACACCAAACCCCAAGAAAATATTGGAGAATCAATGAGCTAGGATTTTAAGAGCATTTCCGTAAGACTGGGGCATTGCCCTTAGAAAGGGAGAGAGATATATAAGCATAGCATAGCATAGCAGCTATTCCTCCATTACAGATTCCATGATCCCATCTACTATGAGATGAAATCAATGGTGTGCCCCTGAGGGCTCAAATATAACTGAGCAGGTTTTTATTTCCAGTTTCTCAGACTGAAGACTGACGTAATACCTTTAAAAGGAACAAAAACAAACGCTTTCACCGTGATGGAGGTATGCTTGCATAAATTGATCTTTTTTTTTTCTTCCTCCTTTGAACTTTGCAAAATTTATCACTCCCTGAGCATTCATCACAAGGATTAACGTTGCAAGCTCAAAAATAACTTTCCTGATCAAATAATATCAACAAACACGGGGAAAAACAGCCTTCTCATTCTTGTTATTTGCAATTATTATCACTGGACGGAATAATTTGAAGGAGACAAGGAATGCATGATTATCAGTCTCTTAGGTTCTATCCCGACGACAATGAACATCATTACTTCATGTGGAAATAATCCTTGAGGTCGGCGGAGAGCTGAGATTGATGGCCGGTTATTACATTCCCATCAGACACGGGGTGACGCAAATACCAAAGGTCACGCTCGACAGTTCTCTGACGTCACAGTTTGAGAGAGAGAGTGAGAGAGAGAGATTTGGCAAGGCATGCTGGGAAGGATTAGAGGTCTTTGGTGATAAATATTCCTCCAAGCATAGGGCATAATGTCTTGTATTCGTCATATTGACAGAGTAGTCAAGCTTTATGATCTGATATAGAGATGATAAGAATCAAACACAAAACAGGCCTACTGAAAACAATGTATCACGATCAAGCGTACATTAGATATTTTCTTGTTCACTTTGAGGTGGGAAGGAAATAAAGAGCTCCTTGGATGAGGTGAATTAGCATTACTTTCTAAGATATGATGGGGGTGGCAAGAGGTTCTGAGGATGCTGTGCTTAACAGTGACAGCTTCATCCCACAGAGGGACCGGTGTCAGCATCGATGGCATGACAACTGATGAACACCAACAAAGCATCCACTGATGACGACATCCATGATGACAGAGACGCCAACAATGGAGATTACTCAAATTGGGTTAACAACGACATAAATGAGGGAATGAGGGATAAATGTGGAAATACCAGAATGACAGCTACAATGGGACATCTACAATGATGATGAGAATGACAGCATAGATGACTGACTGTTCATGGCATTGTCAGTGATGTAGACCAGTCATGAGAACAGTTTATAGCCTGTCGCAAAGCCTCTTGAAATGGTGTCTTGCTGTGCACATGCAGTGCTTTTACTGACCATAACGTGTCTGATAATCTGTGATTAAGGTGAATACTGCGATATGAAACTGAAAATACTTTAATGATAATGATGATAGTGATGATGATGATGTGATGATGATGATGATGATGATGATGATGATGATGATGATGATGATGATGATGATGATGATGATGGTGGTGGTGATGATGAAAATACAACATTGGTGACTATGATGTATGTGGTGTTAAAGGAGATGATATTGGTTGGGAAAATAACGATGAGCTTCTAACAAAAGTAATGATTATGATAATAATCATAGCTAGAGGAAAATGATGCTAGGCATGATGATGGTGATGACGCTAATTACACATGCAGATTGATAATGGAAGTATGGTTACAATGACAAGGAGGACTAAACAGTTAGAAACGGAAAAGTAGTTTGAATGAAGAATGTCAATTTGCATGTAAATTCATAAGTCTCCAAAGGGGGCGGTCAGACTGGCAAAAGATTGGGAAGTTTAAGATCGCGATCTTTTGTCGTCCGTTCACACTGGCAGCCGAACCTCTTGATCCTTGGGTCGAGAAGGTTGGGTCACTAGCATGCAAGCACAAAAGAAAAGAAAAAAAAAAGAAGGGTACCATGTCTGATGACTAGTTATTGTGATGTAACAATGAACACCTGTGCATCACAATGGCGGTGTACTTCGAAGGCACCATCTGCAAACAGGTGGTGGACTGGTCACGTGACAAACTTCACAAAGTTTTAGTTTCTGGTGGTCACACTGGCAAAAGATTGAAAAGTTTGACAGGGGTATGGAAATATCCCTAGTTGGAGTGGGAAGTTTTGCAAGAAGTTCACGGAAAGTTTCATGGGAAGTTAGTAGTCGTACTGGCAAAACTTCAAGATCTTGAAGATTGCGATCTAAAACTTCTCGATCTTTTGCCAGTCTGACTGTGCCTCTATAAGATTCAGCAGTTGTGAAAAATGATCCAAATCGGCTGTCACTTTGCACGGATGTGGTAGATATTGCATTTACCATAATAACAAATAGGAACATTGCTATCTTAGCTAGCTGGACATGACATTGGCTTAAAAAGACACTGCTTTATTTTGTGGTGGCTCAACTTTGAAATTAATCAGGTTTTAGTGAATGCACTGTGTGATTAAGGTTCGATTGATGAAGACAAACAGAAGTATTAAAAAGTTTTGAAAATTATGTGAGCACTATCAACATATCGATGAATAGATATCACCAAGCCAGTATATAATTATCCAAAACATTTATTCGACCATCCGTGTTTGGGGGAAAATCAAGTAGGACCCAGGGTAAATCCAGTCATTCACAGAGTTATTATTTTTTTAAAGTGTATTGTATGGTAATATCAATTTTACCTGCATTTTTTTTACAGCTTCACAATCACCAGATTTCAGAGATACTGGTGGTAATATGGATATCCATGTAATTTCTGACTTTTTTACACTGGAAACACTGTTAAGCAATATCATTAGGAACTAATCAGAGTTAATTGCTTACATAGGAGAAACTCCAACTCTGTTCTCTGTGTGAAAGAACTTCATGCTTCGTTTCAGATTCCACAAATTGAAAACAAGAGTGTCTTTCGATATAGACGAAGAAAAATAGCTTTTCGACAGCAAAAAAATACATCTCTCCTGTGGCTTCCACTGGCCGTGCCGCATGGTGCAAGAGGTTGTTGCCTAGGAACCATGCTGATGACATGAATGCCATTCTTTGATGGAATCAAATTAGTATGGATTCATAATTGATATTACATTTGCCTTTATTGAATTACCCTTCAAGCATAATAATGCAATATACATCATTGCACTTGTCACGGAGTGGTAGCAGGAATTCCTTTTTTCTTTTTCGGTTCTTATTGTTGGGTGTGGAGGGGAGGGGTGGCCTTTGGCTTTTCAAATAGATTGTATACAGCATGATAAACTGATTATTCTGTGACAATAGTGGGAGTGGGGTATGGTGGAACAATCATTATCATCCATTTTATATCCTTTTGTTTGGCTTTTACGGTGATATCCTTAAATTTCCCAGAGCACACCTCCCATCTATTGTGACATGCCTAATATGCCATAAACGAGGTCAGACCATCACTTCCAATTTCACAATGACCTTGTCGTAATTTGTTTTCACATTTTCCTTTCAATAATAATATCAGTAATGCTTTCAGTCTACCATAAAAAAATTCATAATATCCCCAATGAAATTATAACTAAGAAAAAAGATATACATACATCAGTACATAATGTATGTCACTTTTCATTTTGTCTGATGCACATCAACTAAGTTGATATGCTACTTTGCTACCACAACAATTTTCTGACATATACACATAGCTTGTACATTTTCCTGCTCAACCTCCATATCTACTGTATATGCCATATATTTAGCAAGTCTAAATTTTGGAGAATTGGGACTTCCCAACGATTTTGCGAGTGGCTAAATTCGCAATCGTGGAGTACTGTAACGAACGGAGAAATGTATATGTGTGTGTCACATTCATATCGGGATCAGAGTCATTATTTTTTTGGCGTGTCTTTAATTTCGCACATAGCACCTGACTCTCGAAATTCGCGAAAATAAAAACCTCGCGAAATATTTAGCACATACATTATACCGTCTACAAAAAGATTGTCATCATAGACTGGAAAAAAAAAAATGTTCTTACAGTAAAGGGAAATAAAAACATAAAGCACTGGATATATGAAACTACAGTTTATGAGGTAAAATATTTGCTGTATGTATGACAATTATGGTTGCCCTTTGAATGTAACTCAAAATATGAGAGCCTTGCATCAAGACTACGTGCTTTACAATGCTAATGCATTACTTGTGGCAGGCAATGTAGACACACTGCCCAGGCTGTATACACAAGACTGTTCCTGAAATAGCATCTCACAATTCCAGCTCCAAGACTAGGTATTGCACATGAGTGACTATCTTCTATGCATGTGTGTGCCCAGCACTGCACTGCATTCAAACTGCCAAGTAGTATCCTAAGGAAGAAGTGTAACGGCACACACACACACACACACACACACACACACACACACACACACACATCACACATGTACACACATAAAGTATTATGAGACTACTGGCTGACATATACTTGCATATTAAATTACTAGTAGTAAATGCTACAGCAAAAGCTCAGCTACGCTCTAAACTTCCATACTGCACACAAAACAGAAGGAACCTTCATTAATTGTGAAATTTCCATGGCAAAGAAAGAGCACATTGTACAAACAAAAAGTGAGAGGATTAAAAAATGGGGGGGGGGGGAACTGACAACCTTACAGTTATCTGCGTGAGCACCACACAATCTAATCAATTACTCCACCCAAAAGTTCATGTGCACTTAAGACATGGAATACAACAACTGCAGTTGTGAATTATGTTCCATGCACAGCTCTGGTATCGTAGAGTAGAGCACACACAAGATCTGAATTTCTGTATGTAGAGAGATAACCAGAAACAGACAGACAGACAGATGTGTGTATGAGTCAACATCTTGCTTAGATAGTTAGGGTGTGGTGAAAGTACCAGTTACAAAGAAAAAGCTGATCTAGGAAAACCAACTATTGATTTACATTATGATGGTTTTCATCATCATGGGAGTACTTGATAGGGATGATATAGCAATGACAAAATGGTGGAGATGGTGGTGAGGAATGTGGTAGTGTGGTAGTGCGGTAGTGTGTTAGTGTGGTAGTGTGGTAGTGCTGTAGTGTGGTAGTGTTGTAGTGCAGTGGTGTGGTAGTGCTGTAGTGTGGTAGTGCTGTAGTGCAGTAGTGCGGTAGTGTGGTAGTGCGGTAGTGTGGTAGTGCTGTGGTGTGGTAGTGTGGTAGTGAGGTAGTGCAATAGTGTGGTAGTGTGGAAGTGTGGTAGTGTGGTAGTGTAGTAGTGTGGTAGTGAGGTAGTGTAGTAGTGTGGTAGTGTGGTAGTGTGGTAGTATGTTAGTGTGGTAGTGTGGTAGTATGTTAGTGTGGTAGTGTGGTACTGGGGTAGTGTGGTAGTGTAGTAGAGTATTAGGTGGTAGTGTGGTAGCTTCGTAGTGTGGCAGTGTGGTATAGTGTGCTAGTGTGGTAGTGGTAGGTTGGGACTAAAAGAGAGTAGTCTGGTCTCGTGTTGAAATGACTGTGGCTGCCTTATGTTTGAGAATATTCATGGCCCTAGATACTTTACAAGTGTACAGATGTGTTTGGTGAAGAGCAATGTGTGCAAACATTCTGTAGTTTTGTGCATATTTCATCTAATATCCATTCAGCAACTCATTTACAGAGATATCTGTACAAACTAAAGATGACAGCCATAATTACATCAATTGCCTCCATCCAAATTTGATTGTGTATGAGCTAGTGATGATTTCAATACATACATCCCAATCTACTAAGTCTTTGTTTGAGTGTGAGCGTATGAAAGCCCTATGTGGTCGTCTATATGTGTGTGTGTATACCAATTCTACAGATCACAAATCTTCCACAGCAGGCGCGCCGGAAGCAGTTTTGGATTGGGGGGGGCAAACATTTTAGGGGGCTCAAGATTAGACCATGCATATGTTACACAATATACACATACACACACACACACACACGCACACACATCTATTATGTATATATATATATATATATATATATATATAATATATATATATAACATATATATATAATATATATAATATATATATATATATATATATATATGTAAAGTGGCGTACGTTGGGTCGAAACATGGGGGGAACCATAAAGTAATTTTGACGGTCTGTATGCTTGTGCGTGTGTGCGTGAGCAATAATGGGACTACAATACATTACGGAATGTGATACATTCAACAACGCAGTCATTGAGGAACATTGTAAGTTTTCCTTACATGGATTATGGAATGACGGTGTGAAACGATCGACAAATTATATACTGTTAGCAACATAAGGTGAATGCAATAACAATAAAATGCGAGCGAGCGAAGCGAGCGAGCTTGAAAATGTTGATATTCTACAGTTCCAAAACTGGAGTTTTAATTGTAGCTATATATTTCGCTTTGGAAATAAATGGGGGCGCATCGGGCGCAACTGCTGGCAATTATTGGCAGCAACATTAGGAGAATGGCATAACGATTCAATGCGAGCGAGCGAAGCGAGCAAGCTTGAAAAATTTTGACATTCTACAGTCCCAAAACTGGGGTTTGTAGCTATATCTTTCACTTTGGAAATTAATGGGGCGGCGCATCGGGCGCAACTGCTGGCAATTACTGGCAGCAACATTAGGAGAATGGCATAACGATTCAATGCGAGCGAGCAAAGCGAGCGAGCTTGAGAATTTTGACATTTTACAGTCCCAAAACTCCCGTTTGTAGCTATATCTTTCGCATTAAGGGGGGGGGGGGGGCATCGGGCGCAACTGCTGGCAATTACTGGCAGCAACGTTAGGAGAGTGGCATAACGATTCAATGCGAGCGAGCGAAGCGAGCGAGCTTGAAAATTTTGACATGTTAAAGTCCCCAAACTCCTGTTTGTAACTATACCTTTCGCTTTGGAAATTAAGGGGGGGGGGGCATCGGGCGCAACTGCTGGCAATTACTGTCAGCAACATTAGGAGAGTGGCATAACGATTCAATGCGAGCGAGCGAAGCGAGCGAGCTAGAAAATTCTGACATTTTACAGTCCCCAAACTCCCGTTTGTAGCTATATTTATCTTTCGCTTTGGAAATTAAGGGTTGGGGGCATCGGGCACAACTACTGGCAATTACTGTCAGCAACGTTAGGAGAATGGCATAACGATTCAATGCGAGCGAGCGAAGCGAGCAAGCTTGAAAATTTTGACATTCTAGAGTCCAACAACTGCGTTCGTAGCTATGTTTTTCGCTTTAGAAATTAAGGGGGAGGCGCACCGGGCTCAACTGCTGGATGCGAGCGAGCGAAGCGAGCGAGCTTGAAAATTTTGACATTTTACAGTCCAAAAGCTGCCGTTTGTAACCATATTTTTTCCCTTTTATTCATATATATACATATTTATCTTATTTTCTTTGTTTATTCATTTATTTTTATTATTATTATTATTATTTTTTTTTTTTTTTTTTTTTTTTTTTGGGGGGGGGGGCTTTTTGGGGGGGGCAAAAATGCGTTTTGCCCCCCCACTTTTTGGATTGGGGGGGCGGCCGCCCCCCCTGCCCCCCCACTTCCGGCGCCTATGTTCCACAGTACTTCATGAGAAGGAGAATGTATGGAATTTTCCACCTCACTCTTTGCATCAGCATGCCGGCTGATCTGACCTGGCTCAGAGCTACCAACAGAGGGCAGCATGCAACCTTGTCAGGAGTCTCCGCTTGCATTTGAATGATATATGTACACTGTGATAAACAGCTCTGCAACTGAACGTCAATGGTCATTGTTCAAGAAGGCACCACAGAGGGCGCTAACCATTTTCAGACATATCTAACATTGAATATCTACGAAAAGACATTCAAGTAGTTTCCACAACAATACAGAGGGACTTGACTCTTTTTTGTTGTTGTCACTGAATACAAGAAATTCATTATTAATCAAGACATTATGCACATCCCATGAAAACAAAAGATTTTCCTTGACAACAAGAAAATTTGTCAGACCTTGTCCTACCTAGTAACAGCGAATGAATACAAATCAGTTCACACTTGGCCTTTACCATAATATATACAGTAGCTGCTGGGCAGGCAAAGGAATCGCAAATTACTCATATATCTGAGACATAGCTAAATGTTAGAATGTGTTATGAAACTCCCTTTTGACACCTGATCATGAATTGTTAACTGCACTCAAAAGTACAATACTTATAAAGCAACTTCACAGTCTTCCATTACCACAGGCTACTAGTATATGAGTATATATATCATGGCATTGTGACTGACCAATTTGAAAACATAAATATTGAATGATCCTTATTGTGTTGAATGTAAAAAGGGGAAGAAAGATGCAATTATTGAAATGTCTTGAAATAATCTTGCTATATCAAAATGAATACTTGTATATACCTCAAGCATTAAATACTGCTGGGGGAAAAATCTTGCATTCTGACACACAGATCGAAAGTTTTAGAATGACTTTCTGATTTCAGCAGATTAAATATTTTCCATGGATGCACTGAGCTCTCTGTGAAGATCCATTTGACGCATGATAATATTCTTGCATTATTTTGTGTTGTCAAACTGTCACAATGCAGATTAACAGTGCCATGAGCATCCATCCATTGGTGGTCAGCTGAATGTGTGCTTTGCATAGAGCAACTGTCATTATAGTTGTGTCATGATGTAAACCCCCTGTGTGCAACATTATTCTGAGACTGCAACATAGGCATGCTTTGGGAAAACATTCCGTATTTCAGATCTATGTAACTTTTTATAGATATTTGTTACGGCCAGACATGTAACAAGCAAAGTTGTAGAAAAAATGCCAAGTTTGCTATGATGTGAAATTTTATGACAAATCCCTGATTCTTATTTGTTTCAAATAACCAATAACTACAATGTACATTAATGTCCAGGCATGACTTTTGTACACAAAACAGTGTTAGAAGCTTAGAATTTACTTGCAAATCCGATAGGAAACGTTAATTGATATTCATTAGCCACATACAATGCAAACAAAATGTGATAGGAATGGAATCGCAAGTGAAGCTTTCATTGTACTGTGGCATTGGGCGACTTATTCATCGGTTTGGGCGCGTTCATGCGTTTGACCAAAATATGCGAACTTGGCAGGCTGTCCACTGAGTCGGGCATGCGACCATGGCACATATTGAGTTAATAGAAGCAATTTCACTCTTTGGCAAATATTTTGCACAACAATCACGCATGAATATCCAAAAATATCACAGCATCTCCACTGTCTTTTACTCCAAAGAATTGAATTGCCATTGGTGTTGAGAACTCTGTTGTTGTGTTGTCATGGTTACAGTATAATGTCACAGGGTCGCATATCATCATATTGATGTTGCCTTGTAGATACCATCACAAGATAGGGGTATCCTAGCAACACATCACACATTTATCATAATCACTGTGCTAAAACAGATGGGAGAGCAGTGTCCCAAGACATTGGAGCGTGATGAAGCAGCTGTGTCTTACACACAAACAAAGACTGCTGCTTATCTGTCAAAGAACTCGCATGTTGTGACAGCACAGCCACTACCCACTGGCCATTTCATTTAGGGACATCAGTGGACAAAACATCTTAAGATAATGACAGACACTCAATGAAGCCACAGATATTTTTTTTGAATTTTTATTATGAAGAGGTTAGAAGCATTAAATCCTAAAAATTCACAACAGAATCAATGGCTTGCAAAACCATACTGGTATGTTTTCTACTAGTTTCACAAGGTCTGAGCACATTATTGGTTTGTTTTCATCTTTACTATAGTTTTGCAGATTGCCTTGATATATAATTATACACAGAATGAAGTTCAACCATATCAACATGTATGGCGCTCAATTCTATTCTCCCAAGTTCAAAATGTCCGATATCTGCTGTAAATGCAAATATGCCAACACTGAAAAGATATTAAAGACACTTTTACTTGTGAAAAGAGATGTGTTTTCATTAGTGAAGATTTTGACATGATTAATTAGACTGCCTTAACAACAAGACATCAAACAAAAACATATTGTAAAGATGCTTCTACAGTCTACACTCACTTATCATGCACATTTTTAAATGGACAATGGAGAAGTAGCATTATTCTGTACATATAGCCAAATTTAAATATACCTGACTGATATTAGCTGTTGGCAGACCAGCTGGTCTCCAATGAAAAGGCAAAACCAATGAACAATTGTCCAAAAAGAAAGTCTATATTTGGTTTGAGTTTTAAATCTTTTTCTAATCCTCAGAAACTCTGCAGCAATTTACTAGCATTATACAGACACAAATTCATATCATATCTGATTTGCAGTCTGAACTCAGTTTTCGGTCCATTACTACTCCATATCTTGAAATCATCCGACATGGACTGACACAAAATTGTCATCGCATTCCAGTGCTAAACCCCTTTGCGAAAAGTACAAAAGCACAATACAAGGAAGTGTGAAAGTCGCAACAGGAATGTTTATCGCTGTGATATCATGTACATTAATAACAACCAAAATACTGTTGCAAGAAGGAACTCAGACCAAAAAAGAGGCGTATTTCCACTCATATGACATTTCATTTTCATATTACTTCAATCATGATACATACAAATACAATGTAAATCATAAAAGTAAGTACATACATACCCCCAAAACATCTTGCTGATAATTAAGTGTCTTGCTTTTAAAAGCATGTCTGGCAATATCACTTATCTGAATGGCCACTGGTCCTGACGTGGGCAGATAGCTGGGGTTGGACTGTGGTTATTAAGTGTAAATACTTAAAATTATCAATGCAATGTTCTGATTCATGCATTATATTAGTTGCCACCAGGTAAATCTCAGAGATTAGTAGCTCTTATCCATATAAGTGGTTTGAAAGGCAAGGAGCTATTGTGTATTCACCTGTCCCTTTAAAATGGTTTAAAAAAAGGCAGACTTACCAATAGCTCCCGCGCCTGCAGTGCAGCCTGCCCGATCCGTCTGCTCGTCCAGTGCTGTACATCATATTTGCGGCCGTCCACACGCAGAGATTATACACACATCACAGACTCCGCAAAAGCTTCAGAGACACGTATCTCAGTTACAAATCATGGCACAATCCAAGTGCAGTTAAGTGCCTGTCTTTCAACGGTATGCAGTAACAATTTCAAATGTGCGGAAGAAAAAAAAAAGCACATTCGTACTCCAAATAATCCGAGTTCAACAGTTCCTCAGCAAAATAGGCAGCTTAGTTGAAAAAGAATCCACCGTGGAGTTTCCGTGGAGAAGGGACCACGCTCTTGTAATAAGGCAATAATTCCCCATAGTTCTACAGGGAGTGAGATTGAAATGAAGGCTTGAACTTAAGTTTGGGAGTATTACATATTTTCTTCTCCTACATACCACTTTATATCACTGATGCAAATGAGTGAAACTTTGAAGCATGCCTTGTGCCAGGAATTGCTTGCATTTTCATAATTGTATTGACACCTTGCAAAAAAGAAGAACCTTGCCCCAATACAAAAAGAATATAGAATGTTGCACCACTTTAATTACCACTTGATTCAAGTTACTGATAATGAAATGGAATCCCAGCCTGATATCTGATGTTATGATTTAAAAAACATTTCTCTTAAAGCCATGAACTTGCTGCAATCTAAAGAGAGCTGTATTTTCCTAGGTCAGCAGCAATTCAACTCAACCTTTGAGAGAATTGATCATACCTTAATTTTTGTTTTCAAAAGGTACAAATTTTCCTCAGCCTATTCCTCTGTTGTTAAAACCTATCTGCACAGGTCAGCAGCAATTCACCTCAATCTTTGAGAGAATTGATCATGCCTTTATTTTTTTTTTCAAAGGGTACAAGTTTTTCTCAGCCTATCCCTCTGTTGTTAAATCCTATCTGCACACTGGTCCTGGCTGGTACAGCCATAAGTGACTAAAAGGCATGCAAGCACAGCAGCAGAGAATACCCACGAACTATACACTCTACTCCGATGTCAAATGCCTGCTCTTAGTGTATTTAACTCACAGAAAAGATCGTGCCTATAGAGACCCCAGAAGCGCATCACCATGGCGACCATACTATGCCACGCTGAAAGGATGAAAGGAGAGATATTCCTATCCTTGCATCCACGGCCACTACACGGGTGACAGAGATCACTTCTCATCAGAAATATTATGGTCTGAGAATTGCATTGAGTCATAAGGAATAGATATATATCTCTGTTATTAGAAATAGATATATATCTCTATCTTCATTCCCCCCCCCCCCCCCATACACACACTCATACTCTACAGTTAGTATTGAGCCCATGCATTACAAACACTAGCTGTACTGACATATGACAAAGAGCTATCTCTATCCAGCTCATATGAACACAAAAATACATGAGATATGTCCATTATACTGTGGTCATCCAGGAGAAAGTATGCATATCACTTTATCTCATTCTGAAACACAACGATGATAATAATCATGGAAAGTATTAAAGGACAAGTTCACCTTCCTAGACATGTGGGTTGAGTGAATGCAGCAATATTAGTAGAACACATCAGTGAGAGTTTGAGCAAAATCGGACAATCCGTTACAAAGTTATGAATTTTTGAAGTTTCTGCTCAGTCACGGCTGGATGAAAAGACTACTATAGCTTGTGATGTCACATGAGTACAACGATGTAAAGAAAGAATAAAGAAAATTCAACATATTTCCATTTTTCTCGCATAACAAAAGAACACTCGACTTCTCTCTTTCAGAAGGCAGGGGGAATAATATTACCCTTAACATACGTCAGTAGCAAGTCGAAGAAGTGTGCACTTTATTCAAAAAGTAAAGTTTTGTGAAATTCTCTTTTTATTTTCGTTATATAGTTGTACGCATGTGACATCATACACTGTAGTAGTCTTCTCTTCCAGCAGTGACTGTGCAGATACTTAAAATATTCGTAACTTTTGAACAGATTGTCCAATTTTCCTCAAACTTTCACTGATGTGTTCTACTAATATTGCTGCATTCTCTCAGTCCTTATGTATATGAAGGTGAACTTGTCCTTTAAGATCAAGCATTCTGAAGTTGTTCTCTGGAAACGATGAAAAAAATGAACCCAAAAGCAACTATTCTGATAAATGCAAAAGAAATTTGGTAGGTCCATCACAAGAGATAAACAGATGTGCCAATGAAGACCGTATTTTCTATTATACCTGTGCCTTAAACATTAAATGTGTCTGGGGGATAAACAGGTTTTACAACCATAAATCTCTTTTTATCGGGACTGTGCTTGACCAACTTTGAGTTTTCAGTCAGTGGTGTTAAGTGCTAGTAAATACTCCGCGGCTCTTCTAAATTCTCTTCTAGTGACATCACGCACAGCTGGAAGGGGAAGAGCATACATGATTTATGGTTGCATCAAGTCACATTAAATGACACCGTATTGAAACTTGATCGCCATCCCCACTCTTCTCTCACTCCAAAGGCCCCTGGTTCTCTGATCTTCTTCACTCTCCCTCTCTCCTGACAACCTCTACAAGGTTGCATTATGGAAGCATTGACATTGCCACCGAAAAACCATAGTTACACGTATCACATTCCAGTTTTTCATTGGTAGTTGCTAGGCAGAAGACAATAGCATGCACACTACCTACCCTAGCCCCCCCCCCCAAAAAAAAAAAAACAAAACAAAACAAAACACACACACACACAAACAAACAAACAAACAAACAAAAGAAAAGAAAAAACAAAAAACAAAACAAAACCTACAACTAAAAAACACAAATTTATCTTAATATTACAGTTTTTCTTGCACATGCGCATTTATGCAAAAACATCAGAATATTTCTAGTTTTTCTCGCAGTGTAAGTAGCATATCAAACAACCTTGTTTGTTTTTTCTCATTCCACATTTTTCTTTGATGTATATGTCCCTGCAGACTCTTTCTCCATTCGCAGTAATGAGTTGGTATCAGAGCAGTATGGCAAAACAAATGCAAAGAAAGAGGAAAACACAGTAGCAGCTACATTCAGTAATACAAAACTACTCTAATTCATCACATCATCTCCCTCTTCATCACCTCAGGCATCCTATATTCATCAATGAAACGATGATGTCTAGTCCTCGTCTGGAAGTCATAGCATAATATAACAAACTCTACATGATGGAGGGAGCGATACAGTCATTTTTTTTTTTTTTTTAGTAGGGAGCGTTCAATCTCAAATCAGAGTATCTCTTTTTATAGTAATGAGAATGTGATCTCCCGCCCACCATGAAGGTTTCTGAATACCCCAGGAGGTGAGTGTAGGTGTAGTTCTTTCCCATACTTTGCTACAAAGAAATTTAGCTATCTGAAAGTGTTCATTTTACTGAGCACAACCTCATGTCATATAACTTACGTACAGTATTAGCATCATTTGGAGGCGAATGGAAATATTTTGCGTAAGTCTTCTTCATGTCAGCACATGCTGTTATTCAGGCCAAGTACAAGTGGCCTTGAAATGGTTGAGACCTTTCATGCTGGGCAACACTGGAAGTGACTCGTACTTGTGTCATTTACACAGACAAAATAGCGGGATGTTGATCATGATCCAAATACCGAGAGCTTTTGTGCCTGCTCAGATGGACAGAAATAGCCCGTTAATTGCTTATCGCAATAATTTGTCGACCAAACTGCACATGCTGGATATCTATCAAAATGGTGACCCTTGCCCATGTATTCATGTGCCGTCATGACTTGTGTTTGAATGACGGAATTCAAAAACAAAAAATCCATGTTATTTGCTCCGTCATCCACACACTCGTCATGGTGCAAATTATCACTTTTTTTTTCTCATATTACGATGATTCTGAAAAAAAGAATTAAGATTTGTTTTGGTTTGGATCACAATGTTGATCACGCTATTTAATTAGATTTTTACATTCACACTGGCAAAAACCATCAGATTTGTATCATGATGCAAATCTCAAGATTTGTATCCCGCTAAACTGTTTACATTTGTTTTTCCTCTGTTTGCCTATGATGGTCATCCTTCCTTACTTCCTTCATAGCTGAAACAAGTTTTTCAATGAAATCAGATCAAATGGAATCAGATCAAATGGAATCAGACCAAAGTTCTTGAATGGAATCACATCATTTCCTTTTCCTGTGATATTCTGGGACAATTTTGACTTTATCTCTAGCAGGAAATGGGAATTCCAACTGACCAGAACAATATCTGAATTAAGTTTTGTTTTTGTTTTTGTCTTTTGTCTTTGAAGCCACCATACTTGAAGGCACATTTCTGTGATAACAATTTTTTATCATCCTGCAGAGGATTGGACTGCACTCCACTCTGAACATGTATCATTCTCTCTTTTCAAGCACTCTTCAGTTTTCCCAGAATGAGCTTCTCGAGTTTGATTCCTACAAACAAATTGGCAATACTGCTACTGCGGAATGAAAACAACCTTCTCATTAGACTGGCGAGCATGCTACACATTTCTCATTTAGAATGCACAAATGTAACTAAATATATAAAATGTCTACATACCTGCCACTTTTGTGGTACATTTAATGACCTGGTCATGATTTTACAGATTCTTTAGCAGACATACAAATTTAGTCATCTTTACAACTGTTAAACCTGGCCTCTACAAGGCTGCATACAATGTACAATATGCAAACAGAGTATAGTAAATCCATATTTAACAACCTTTTTGCATATTCTTTAAGGATTTTGTTCATTGTCTTTATCCTTCCTAAACATTCAATGGCACTTCCACACTTTTGGAAGAAGACTACACTGCTGCATCCAAATTTTGGTCTTGATCAAATCTTTAATGCAGAAAAAATCTGACACCCACAGCAGTTGTCTGCATTGATGCGTGGACATCGTCAGGACATCACACCTCTCTATAACACGTAAAGGACAAGTTCACCTTGATATACATGTGGAATGAGTGAATTTAGGAATACTAGGAGAACACATCAGTGAAAGTTTGAGGGAATCAGACAATCTGTTCAAAAGTTATGAATATTTAAACTTTCATGGCTGCTGGATGAGAAAACTGCTACAATTTGCGATGTCACATGCATTGAATGATAAAAAGAAAATATAAAGAAAATTCAACATATTTTCACTTTCTCATATAATAAAAGAGCACTTGATTTGCCTCTTGCAGAATGCAGGAACAATAATATCACCCTTCACATATGTCAGTAACAAGTTGATGGAATGTTACTTTTTTTCAAAACATCATTTTTTTGTTTTGTTTTGAGTTCTCATTATATTTTTCCTCACCGGTATATCGTTCTATCCAGTTGACATCACAAACTGCAGTTCATCTTCTCATCTATCAGTGTTTGATCATTATTTTGAAGTTATCAACATTACGTTTCACACTTTTAGACCAGAAAACTTAATTTTTGTCATCTTTTGGTACATGCTCAATAGAAAATTGCAATGTCATCATCAGCTCACTCATTTACATATTCCTATCAACTGTTCAAGAATCATTGTACAAAAATTAGCAAATCTTTAAGATTTCACAACTTCCTTACTTTTATTCTAATTCTGATCAAATTTTCACTGTTGTGCTTGCCATAGCTTTCTCAGTTCTTTTCATAATAATTTGTATCTGGTCTGGAATTCCCCTTCAAGATTTTGGCTAACTATCATCCCCAAAACACTGAATATCTACATAACATTTTTAATATGTGTGCAATCTCCTTTAAGAAAATATAAAAATCCAATGTCATCTGTTGAAATTAATATTCCATGTTATCTACCTTCTACTAGAACACAATGACCTTCTTGGCATCCACACATACACGTATGATTGTAAGACATTCAGTAAACAAGGTATAGTCCACAAGGATTTCATATCTCAGAGAGAGGTTGAAACTATAATCAGCTGCTCAAGACATCAGTTTCCTGGCAGTGCTGAACAACAAAATCAAATGAAACAAAATGGCTCATTACTTCACACAGAAAAAAATATATGTGTGTGTGTATATATTAGCTGTGGTATATGATGACATTTAATCAATGACCTGACACTAAACAAAAGATCCTAAAGAATCTTTATCTCTAAAAAATACAAATACTTCTGTAGCATACATATATTCTATATATATATATGGTCTTCTTTAACCAAAGAAAATAGTAAAGGCTATCATACTATGGTGAAGCAGATTTTGTTCCAACTCAAAAATACATCTAAGCTGCCAGCAAACATACAGTACATAAATATACATACACACCCATATATACCTAGATCTATATGTATGAGATGCATTCATATATATAAATACACGCACGCAAACATAAATATGTTTATACCTTCAATGCATGATACCAGATTGTTTGGACGATGACTTCCTGTGCATGTCATGTATATGATAGTCCTAAATAATGTGTAAAAGATCATGCACCATTTTTTTACAGTAAATGAGAAGCATTCTTAACGGTGATTAACCGCCCAACAAATCAAGTTTATAGAGCATGATGTTGCTCTGGGGTATCAAATGCAAAGATGGTAAAAACAGGATGGCATTTCTATTTCTAAAAGTCCACACGTACTCAAAAAGCTCGCCATCATTTGGCCTTCAAGGAAAACATTTAGCCTTTTTTTTTTTGGACAAAGGCTTCCAAGATCAAGCATAAAAGGCACAGTGGCCATTACGTACTATTTGCAGAACAACTTACGTGATTATTGAGTACAGATCTAGTTTAGAACACTGCTGGGCAGCTGGAAGTTTGATCAGACAAACAAGATACAAGGTAATAGGCATGCTTAAAGGGATTGTAAAGTTTTGGTTGAGACCTAATTTCAGGTTTCTTACATTTTTTGGTGAGATAATGAGAAAACCTCTTCTGAAATATGAAAGAGCATGTAATTTCATGAGGAATTCAACGTTTATTTGATAAAAATTGGTCTTGAAATGGCTGAGATATCAAAAACAGAGCGATTCTAATAAAGTGTGGGACCCACATTTTATTACGATCGCTTTGTTTTACTTTTGTTTTTGGATGTTTCAGTCATTCAAAACTCGATTTTCATCGAATAAACTTTGAATTCCTCTTAAAATGGTATGCTGTGTACTACTTCATAAGTGTTTTCTTGGTATCTCGCAAAAAGTTAAAAGCCCAATTCTCATCTCCACCAGTACTGTACCATCCCTTCAAATAGCCAGTGATCTAGTTGCAGTGACCATGAACAATTTTCTCTGTGAATAGCTCTATGAGGAAAATATATAGCACCATGTAGAAAACAAGGAAATGATGTATATCATTCAGAACGAGAGTGATATATGAGCTACATATATGATGTATCTTTCAAACTTACCTTCCTCAATGATGGCTCTCCCACACGACAATATGAAACTAACTCTTGGAATCACGTAATACCATTATGCGCTGATTAGATTAGGTCAAAGGACAAAGGTCACTGTGCTTTGGGTAAAGATGTCATTTTCAAGGTGTAATGCATCTTAAGCTGGGAATATTATTGGGAATATTATTGGTAATATCACCTGGTCAAGGTAAGAAGTAGTACTCAAATGTAAAAGCTATTATTTTCTTAAGGGCTTAATTTTTGTGCATTTCACGAGTCACTATTGAACGGCAACTTTAACAACATGTAAAAATATTGCCATCTGATCTTAAAAGGAGAGCCATTAGTGAGCTTACAATAACCTTAGTGTCAAATCACAAAAAACAACACCTCGTTGAAATATCTGTACACAAAAATAACAGCTTTTACAGTATACATAGTTAGTTATTCTGAAATGACAGGAGTGAAAGGTCAAAGGCCAGACGGTCAAAGTTCACTAAATTCTTATCAGAATGTTATTTTCTGGCTAGAACTTGGCTATAATTCCTAGAACGATATTACTGGTGCATAGACAAAAATTGGAAAATATTTCTTTTGCAGAGAAGGTTAAAGGTCAAGGTCAAGGTGAAAGGTCAAGATCAATTAGCTTGAACATCAAAATGTGAGTGAAGGGACACATATTCATGTCCCATGATACAGTGATTGCATGAGAAGAAAAGGCATCTATGTCCACCACGAATCAGTTGAATTGCTCTCATTTTCTTTTATGAGTTAAAGAAAACGTGACCACTGCCTCACATGCCCACGACATGTTTTTGTGATTCTCATTACAGATCATGCCATGTTCAAAGGTTTCTATGCGCTTCATGCATCCATGAATCATTTAAATCAAGAAACCATGCAGACTGGGAAAAGGAGCAAAACAGAGCAATATGTGACTGCAGCAGGCAGTCCTTTGGGATGCCTTGCCCTTTTGTGAAATCACTGTACGTGCCATATCAAGAACATTGTCTCTTATTTACACTTTGACAAAGCTCTTTGATCCAGATCACTGACTGATGATTAACCTTTAACCCTCTTTGCAGAAAGTCAAAGAAGAAATCCGGGACTACATAAAGTCATACTCAAATGAAAGACAAAAATATGAAACGCTCAGCTATGCTCTTAATTTTACAAATATGTGACGGAAAATATTTTAAATCATTTTGTTTGATATTTTCATTTTGCGAGACGCATTAAAAGTGAGCGAGACTGTTCTCTACCACAATGCAATTCCCGATGACGTACGACCTGCACTTCCATTTTCTACGATCGCTGCCTGCCCTTGCCACAGAAATTGTGTGTGTGTGCCACTTGTATAAAGAACTATGTGTGAGTGTGTGTGTATGTACGTGTGTTGTCGCAGCGTTCAGCTCACAGCGTGCGTCGCGTCGCGTCCCACTACACCGTGAACCATATACATACGTACAGCATACAGTTCATACATCGCTTGTTCTTTCATTTATAATTTTCTCTCCGCTCTAATTACCGCCCATTTTGTTAATCTCCGTTTATTGCCGTATGTTCATTCTATGTGGTTTTACTGCAAGTGTCATGTCGGGTCCACCTGGATATGCTTTCCAACCAGAGTGGAATCAAGAAGAACTGACCAAGAGGGCTGCCGCTGCTGGCAGTGCTGATGCACATATCCCATCACGCGTGCACGAATGTCATCCTGGAACCAGTGCGACTCAAAATGGTCTTTGCATACGACTCGATTTGGATTAAATTTGTATGTCTTCACATCAAATTTATCCGTTCCAATATTGTTGAGCCATTTTGCACACCGTTCCCTTTCTATTTCTGGGTTGGGTATCTGAAAGAAGCTTTTTTTCTTGCCTTTCCCAGGCTTATTCGTACACCCGTATGCCTGACACATCGGCATCTTCGCTCAATGTTATGATGCACGCACGATGTCGAACAGCATGCATATCATGCATGCAGCTCAGTGTATACAACGCAGTTGTGCAAGGTACTGTACGTGTATTGAGCTCCTCCTATATATACGCTCCTCCGCAAATAAACTTCGCTCGAGCAATGTGAGGGTGAAACGTCATCGGGTCACGTGATTGATTTTGATTCCGTACAGCAATTTGAACTGTTTGGCTGAAAATATTCCCAAATGTAAAAATCTCGTTTGCTGCAACGGTTATGAAGTGAGGTATATCATTAAGCTCATCGGAATCCTGGATTTCTTAACTATATTATGAATAATCTTTGTATAGGTCGTGGATTTCTTCTTTAAGAGGTTATCAATTGATATTTCTGTCCCATTTCACTAAATTATACTGTTACTGGACTCAACTAATATAAGTTATGCCACAGAATGGGGGGGGGGGGTAAACAAAATTTTTCTTTGTAAAAGTAGAATTAACATATAAAGGGTTTCAGCTCTAACTGGTAATCAGTGCATCAACGTCTCATGTAGCGCAAACTGCAAGGAAATCCACCAAATAGTTTTGCTTTATGAATAGTAATATTAACAAGACACAACAGGACACATACAGATGCATGGAAAACCTGAACTTCGGGGGTTACGGAATAGACATATCAGAGGCTAGGAAGATGAAACATCAGCGACAGTCAGTCAGAGTCATAATTCTCACCATACTTCTGATCTAGTTCTGCATATCATGGGGTGGGATAGAAGTTCTCTGGGGACGTCTTTCATACATGTCAGGAGTAATCTCCGAATCCCAAGGTAACACAACAACTGTCGGTCTCATTCCATCGGCTCCACCAGCAGAAGAGCAGATCTCATCAAAATATCTCCAGCCTAATGACCATCGCATTGCGATAAACCCCCCAACAGTGTTGTTTTGGCACTGACAGAATGAGATTCAAAATAGATCCATGAAGCTTTTAGTTTCAGCAAACAGAAAATAGTGTAGATTAAAAAAAAAAGAAAAGGTAAAAGGATTAAAAAACATCACTCTCCCTGTCTCCTTAAAGGGACTGTACAGTACTGGTTGAGGTGGGGATTCATGTTTTGAGCATTCCTAAGTGAAATAATGAGAAACCTCTAATGAAATTTGAAAGAGCATGTAATTTTCAGAAGGATTCAGCATTTATTTGATGAAAATTGGTTTTCAAATGGCTGAGATATCCAAAAAAGTGATAATAATAAAAGGCGACATGCCACGCTTTTATTAGGATATCTTTGTTTCACCTTGTTTTTGGATATCTAAGCCATTTCAAAACCAATTTTCATCAAATAAACTTTTGATACCCCTTAGAATTGCATGCTCTTTGACATCTCATGGAGTAGTTTCTGAATATCTCGCAAAACGTTAAAAGCTAAATCCTCACCTCGACCAGAACTGTACACTCCCTTTAAGCTGACATTTTTATCATCCTCAAGAAAGGTTGTTTCTCTTCTTCTTCTTCTTCTTCTTCTTCTTCTTCTTCTTCTTCTTCTTCTTCTTCTTCTTCTTTTTCTTTTTCTTTTTCTTCTTCTTCTTCTTCTTCTTCTTCTTCTTCTTCTTCTTCTTCTTCTTCTCCTCCTTTGCCTCCTACATTTTGTGTTCTTGCAACAAACAAATTCTGGGTCCAGTGATACAACTGTGAATACAATTTGTAGCTCAATAGTCAGCCCCCAAAAACATTGCAGGGAATGATTTTCCAACTCAAATTTGATTAGCAATTTCAGCTGATGAACAATATTTTACATGTTATCCTGTACACTTCTATGGAAGAAAACTGCTACACAAAAGTTAGTTTGTGTAGCAGTGTTGTAAAAATGCATAGCAAATTGCGATGCGATACCAGAAAAATTATTCCCTGCATTGGGATTTGTAGTAGTCCCAATAATGATAGTCTCATCACAAATGTATAGCTTATATCACCCATCTTGTTATATACCCTGCCTGGTCTTGCAATGATAACTTTAGCTGAAAGAAATATTACTGCACATTTATTTTCACATAACAAAGTACTTTCCACTCACTTTGATGAAAATGCACAAAAACTGAACAAATCTACCTCAATCAATTAGGTAATTGCAGCATACGTAACTGCACAAACGGGCTTGAATTTTGTCAAGCATCCTGCAAGCAGATAATGATTTTGCTTATCGCTACAATAGGACATTGTCAGGGAAAACCCCTCGTAGTGTTTTCCACACAAGACCTCCTAACTGACTGATGTCATTTTCTTGTTTGACTGCAGTACTTTTTCTAGTTGCACAATTCAGAAATTATAATCACATTTCATCCATGAGAATGCATAATTTCACTGTGTAAACAAGATGCCTTTGGTGTCATTTTCATTCACTCAAGTCTGAATCTGTGAGACTATCACTGACAATATATTGCCCTTACACGAAATTCGGCAGGCAGGCACACCAAAATGGAGCGGATTGTTCGGTGATGAAACATTCACGAAGTTATTCCATCACCCCCTTGTCCTGTCGCCCCTGATGGATGTCATTCACACTGGTCTACGATGTCCAGCAGGGATGCCATAAATCACAGACTTCGGAGATTTTCGCACCTATAAGCAGAGGCACATCTTGTACCAGATTTCTCAGCCAAGTTTTGCTTACAGTCCTCCTTATCTCTCCCCCCCCCCCCACCATCCTTTCATGCAGGAAGGGGGAAAACAGCAATAATATATCATAAAGTACTACACTGTATATATATCCAGCTGTAGGGAGACATTATATGCATACGGAGACACAAGACCTTAGGGTCTCCTTAAAGTCTCCCTAAAGTCTTCAACTATGATATTCCATGTGTGCATGTGTATGTGTGTATGTGCTTGTGTAACTGCATATGACAAATAAGACATTCCGAGAACCTTTGACCCTGAACAAAGAGTAAATAAAAAGGCACAGGGAATAAGAGAAAAACAGTAACACTGCTAACCAATGGTATAAAAAACAACAAACAAACAAACCAGATTTCTGTGATTCGAATTGCTGCCAAATCTTCTTGGTATAATTTTCATTTATTTATCAATTCATTCATTAATTTCTAGCATTCATAAGATACAGGAATAAAAACTTTTCTTTCATTTAAAGCCTATTTTGTTCAAATGGTATTGTGTTCATTGGTTGCAGAATTATTGGAATTGCCACTAAATCACTAAATTAAAAGCTAATCTGTAAATTGGCAACATATTTTAGATGATTTAAAATGCTTTCCTTTCAATGTGGTAAAACATTTGTACAGTCTTTATTCTGACTTGTGATAGTGCAGACGATATCTGCAACTCTCCAAATATGCAGTTGTCACTCCACATTTTACTACTCAGCTTATATTTGAGAAAGATAAGGTGGAACTGTTTGAATCATTTACATTTTAATGAACTTAAACAGTTCTATCACATCTTTCTCCAACATTTCCTTTGTAGTTTAGAGTTGGCAATTCAATGACAAGACAATAACTGCCACATCTACATGGATACATGGCTGAGGTATTCAAGGTATACAGCAGCTGCATTTTTGCGAGCACTTGTTTTTGTTTGTTTGTTTGTTTGTTTGTTTGTTTGTTTGTTTGTTTGTTTGTTTGTCTTTTTGTAAAGTCCCAATAGCATTGCATGAGCATTTTAAGACCACGGGGGCATTTCATGACGGAACTTGTCGGATAAAATATCTGACAAGTCACTTTTATCCGACAAGTTTCGAGAAATTCTTTAGTCTGATTGGCTGATTTCTCTGAACTAGTCGGATATAATTGACTTGTCGGACATTTTATGATTGGCTGATTTCTCTGAACTAGTCGGATATAACTGACTTGTCGGACATTTTATCCGACAAGTTCCTTCATGAAATGCTCCCCAGGTAGTGTGTGGGATATTATGGAGTAGGAATGCTGACCTGACTAATAACGAATCATGTACCGCTTTATCACCGATCTCTATGCAGGTACACACAAACCGGAGAGTCTCGACTGGAGGTGACAAGCGTACGCTTCGATGCACATATTCGCTGACAGGTGCTATTCGTGGTTTTCGAATGCATCCCAGTGGGTATAGCGCATGAAGATTGATTCATTCGGGCTACCCATGTCTCGATCCCATGCTACTGGGGCTATACAGGTGAGTTGCCCGCTTCCCGTTAAGCAGAGAGATATGAAGAGCTCTGCATCTCACATTGACTGCATTGATCCGACAAATTAGACATTATATACTCAGTAGATTCAGAGTTTGTATCAGCCTGGTTTATAGAACAATGATGATTCATTTCACCAGTCATAACCCTTTCGTAAATGACATGAAATTTTAATCAAATCTTGAAATCGGTAGTTAAAATATATAATCAAACACAACAGGGATCATATAGTTTTGGTTAAGACCTAACTTCATGTTTCTATAACAATTTTTGGGGTGACAATGAGAATTAAAAACTCTTATGAAATGTGAAAGAACATGTAATTTCAAGAGGAATTCACTGTTTATGTGATGAAAATTGGTTTTGAATTGGCTGAGATATCCAAAGCAGAGTGATCCTAATAAAAGGTGGGACTCACTTTTATTATGATCGCTTTGTTTTACTTCATTTTTAGATGTCTCAGCCATTCCAAAACTGATTTTTATCAAGTAAACTTTGAATTCCTCATAGAATGGTATGCTCTGTAGTATTTCATACGTGATTTCTTGGTATGTCGCAAAAAAGTTAAAAGCGCAATCCTCATCTCCACCAATACTATACCATCACTTTGACGCTAGGAGGAAAGGAACGATATATATGCATTTTATGCATTTCATATGAACCTTATAAACGACTTTTAATTCTAATATTGCATTGCCAAGATGTGCCCATATGAAGATCTACCACAAAATGTGGTGCCGATGTTTCACAAATTTGGTCTGAGGTTGTCCCATCACTTCTCAGACCCATCTCCATGCACAAAGAGCAAACTACGAGTTAAAGTCTGTAGGCTTCCCTGCCTGATACAGACCTTTAAAGTGTACATGTAAGAATGTGTGCTCTGCGATGAGGAATTTCAACGGTACACACAGCCTAGTGTTCAGTCCACATGCAATTTGATTTTGTCCATCGTACATGAAGAACTCACAAAAATGAGGCCAAAAGTTCCAGGACAACAAGAAGTAATTACTGTTGGGCATATGCATATCCTTTCTTTCACTCTTTTTAAAATCAATGCAGCAACTGAAATACTCTCGAGGTTGTTCCGCAATATATATGTCAACATCCCTTGCTGCATTGCTGTCACGCCTTGAAACTAGGCTAAGGGTGGTGAGGAGAGACATTTCCTGATTCAGTAGGTAGAAAAATAACAAGGATATTTAGAGACAGGGAGAAGGGGCAGCATGTGCACAAAGATTACCCATTTTTAGACTCCTCCATGTCATCATATGATGACTACAGAAAACATGGCATCTAGGCGAACTACTGAACTACACTTATTTTATTCCAGTTTACTTTAAATCCAAGAGTGGTTTTACAAACACGCATGAATACACACACAAGGGTCCGACACTCAAATTTTTCTGTGGTGGCCCATTTGGGCCACTAAAATTTTTCAATTTGAATTTTGGTTGCCTGAAAAAGAAATGTAGTGGCCTGAAAATAAAAGGAAATATAAAATTTTAGTTTGAATTTTAGTTGCCTGATTAGGTCACCAAAAGAAAACCTTTTTGTAAATTTGGTGGCCCGACATCAATTTTTGTGGCCCTGGGCCACCGGGTCACTGCTTACATGAAGCCCTGCACACACACACACACACACACACACACACACGTTAAGAAAAAGGAAAATATTAGTCACAAAAGCCGTTTTCACATCAGCCCGATGTTTTGAAATAGCGCGCTATTTTCTGACTTTGGGAAATTAACCCGATCACGAAATAGCGCGCTATTTGATAATGTGAACACATATTAGCGTGTTAATTGTATCGCTCTGATCGAGAAAATGTCTCGAGTCCAACTCTGGAAATTTCTGAAATAGCGGGATAATTTGTGAACTAGCGCGCTATTTGATAATGTGAAAACGCCTCAAGAAATTAGCGCGATGCATCCCATCATGCCTAGCGTGTGTGACCCGAAAGGTTCTACTGGGATACCCAACACTGTTTGCGCATGCTCAGCTGTCGAATTAGCTCGAAAATATTTCGGGCTAATTCTCTTCGGGCTGATGTGAATAGGAAATGAAATATCGCGCTAATTTGCGATCGCGAAAAATATCTCGAGCTTGGATTTTTATCGGGCTGATGTGAAAACGCCTAAAGTGAGTATCAGACATATCACACGATATAAACTAACGGTGAAGTTTCACAGATCAAGTACATTTCTGGTAACAGTAGATTTTGAGAGAAACTGTCCAAAGAATTAGTTCTGAAACTTTATTAAGCTGTAGCATCCCTTTGCTTGACTGGCCGAACATAAGCTAGCAAAACATCAGTTCCTCAGTGACAAAACCTCGAATTCTACAGTTACACTCCCAGATGTGCATGCGCGTGTGTTTAAATGGGACATCACACTGTAAATCTTTTGATGCAGTTTGATTCAGTTAAAAGGATTTTCTGCATCTGAACATCATCCAGTAGTAACATCTTTAGCCTCCAAAACTTGTTACACTGGCAATTCTCTGGAGAAAAATGGATACCGGGAACAAAATGTAATTGACATCAGTGGCACCTCATTTATAATTTCTCACGCACTCAACTCAATAATGCAAGAACCGAATTTGGAGCGGTTTGCGTTATGCTCTGCGATATTCATGTCACATGCACGACTGCTACATGGAAGCAGCTACGATGTGTGAAAGTCCCTCGAAACACTGTAAACATTCTGACGGAGCGGTCGAATCCCAAGACCCACTCAGGCTCGTCATCTGTGTGTTCAGCTTGCCAATCCCATCAGCTGCCAAGAGATCTATCAAAGTTGGATGAAATGGGCATGAAAGCAGTCCCTCCCTTTGCAGTATACATTATATGTGTCAAACCTCCACTGCAGATCCCAAGCCCTATCAGACATGATGTATCTAGAATCAATTTATAACTACGTGTCTTGCATGAGACTTTGGCCACAGCTCAATCGCAAAGTATTCTTTGTAATCATTTTCATATTTTTCAACTTTATAACATGAGGTACACTACATATAAAGAGGCTAATGATGTTATATCTTCTGCTCCTGATCCTACTCATACATACTGATATACCATGCCTCTAAAGCAAGTCATTAAAAAATGTTTTCACACACAAGCAATTCTTTTTTCCTTTTTTTTTACAATCTCTACAATCATATCTATAACTACAAAATATGGGTTGAAAGTACACAAAATGATGCTGACTTCAGTGATGAGATTTCACAGTAAACACCAAATGGTGCTCCAATTACCTTCAAGTCTACATTTTGCTGCATTTGTCCGGTTCAAAACCACAGACATGATATTGGTTTATAGGTGTAATATTATAATACACACCCTGAAGTATCAGGTTCAAAAGGTATGTGAGAGTTTGATCAACGTCAACACTGTCTCTGACTGTTCGTGTGCGCACACTCATTTCATGGTTTCTGATGCACTTGAATTACAAACACACTATAAATACTGATTGATAAACTGCCTATAAGCAGGGCTCAACATTGGCGGTGGCCCGGTGGCCCAGGGCCACTTAAATTTGATGTTGGGCCACCAAACTTCCAAAAAAGTTATCTTTTGGTGGCTTGATCAGGCAAGTAAGATTAAAATTGCCTATTTTGTTTACCTTTCTTTCAGGCCATCACATTTCTTTTTTGAAGGCCAACAAATTTCAAATTTAAAGATTTTAGTGGCCTGAACGGGGGCCACTAGAGAAAAAAAAAAGTTAGTATCGAGCCCTGCTAAAGGTAATCTCAATTATGAGCAAAATCCAGTAGTTTATGCATAGATATAAATAATGTCATCCTGCACAGCAGCTCATGTTCTTTGAAATACCAAAAGTTGTAATCTACTGTCACTTTCAGTTTAACTTCAGCACTGTCTTAGCACTTGCTGCACTACGTTGAGTACAAGTTGGTATTCCACATCTGCCATTGTTGTTGACTTGATAAACAGGTTTGAAATCCCGAGTATCTCTTCTGGCAACCAACAACAGGAGATATCGCAAAACTTCATTTTCCGGCTAAAATCATTGAACAAGTATGAAGCCATCTGATTTGTGGGCAAATACACTGTTAAGATTGGAAGTAATCTCTGGCCAGAATTTACAAAGGTAGAGTATGTATGTCCAGTCAGGGAGGTGAGTCTCACCTCCCTGGTACAGTCCATGGATTATGCAAATTTTGATTCCATAAAGGAGCATAACACATCGCAAAAGATGTGAAAAAATGAATGCAGGCTGACACGCACATATTAACACATATAACTTTTTTGCCCTTCTTCTATTCCATGGACTACAGTTAAACCATGGATTTGATTTATACTATCTTTGTGAATTTGTATCTTTAGCTACAAAATTGCGTGACAGTCAAAACCATTATCACAGACAAACAAAAATTAGAACACACACACACACACACACACACTTATCCTACTTATTCCATTTTTTTAATGTAAACAAACTTCAGTACACATATTTCTGTTTATTACATACTTTTTTTTTTCTTGTGAGGTTTGTGGGTTTTTTTGTAGACTGAAATGGGAATTCAGATATATAGCCATTTAAAGACAAAATTTAGCCATTTTCTATCAAATTTAAAAGGAAAAACCTGCTGTGCTTTGTTTAGATGGGAGATGTTCATTCAAATGACTATAAATGCTGTGTACAACATCTCAGAGATGGCAGCAATTTTCAAGAACTTTTCTGTAATCAACATCACGTACCTGCCTTTAAACTCGACTGTAAGCATAATTTGACAAGGCAGCTGAAAAGCAAGGGAGCATTTTATTCATCTCTCATTGAATTAACGTGTGTGCTGGTTCCCTGGAAAGTTGGCACAAACATTTTGCTGCATTTGTCCGGTTCAAAACCACAGACATGATATTGGTTTATAGGTGTAATATTATAATACACACCCTGAAGTATCAGGTTCAAAAGGTATGTGAGAGTTTGATCAACGTCAACACTGTCTCTGACTGTTCGTGTGCGCACACTCATTTCATGGTTTCTGATGCACTTGAATTACAAACACACTATAAATACTGATTGATAAACTGCCTATAAGCAGGGCTCAACATTGGCGGTGGCCCGGTGGCCCAGGGCCACTTAAATTTGATGTTGGGCCACCAAACTTCCAAAAAAGTTATCTTTTGGTGGCTTGATCAGGCAAGTAAGATTAAAATTGCCTATTTTGTTTACCTTTCTTTCAGGCCATCACATTTCTTTTTTGAAGGCCAACAAATTTCAAATTTAAAGATTTTAGTGGCCTGAACGGGGGCCACTAGAGAAAAAAAAAAGTTAGTATCGAGCCCTGCTAAAGGTAATCTCAATTATGAGCAAAATCCAGTAGTTTATGCATAGATATAAATAATGTCATCCTGCACAGCAGCTCATGTTCTTTGAAATACCAAAAGTTGTAATCTACTGTCACTTTCAGTTTAACTTCAGCACTGTCTTAGCACTTGCTGCACTACGTTGAGTACAAGTTGGTATTCCACATCTGCCATTGTTGTTGACTTGATAAACAGGTTTGAAATCCCGAGTATCTCTTCTGGCAACCAACAACAGGAGATATCGCAAAACTTCATTTTCCGGCTAAAATCATTGAACAAGTATGAAGCCATCTGATTTGTGGGCAAATACACTGTTAAGATTGGAAGTAATCTCTGGCCAGAATTTACAAAGGTAGAGTATGTATGTCCAGTCAGGGAGGTGAGTCTCACCTCCCTGGTACAGTCCATGGATTATGCAAATTTTGATTCCATAAAGGAGCATAACACATCGCAAAAGATGTGAAAAAATGAATGCAGGCTGACACGCACATATTAACACATATAACTTTTTTGCCCTTCTTCTATTCCATGGACTACAGTTAAACCATGGATTTGATTTATACTATCTTTGTGAATTTGTATCTTTAGCTACAAAATTGCGTGACAGTCAAAACCATTATCACAGACAAACAAAAATTAGAACACACACACACACACACACACACTTATCCTACTTATTCCATTTTTTTAATGTAAACAAACTTCAGTACACATATTTCTGTTTATTACATACTTTTTTTTTTCTTGTGAGGTTTGTGGGTTTTTTTGTAGACTGAAATGGGAATTCAGATATATAGCCATTTAAAGACAAAATTTAGCCATTTTCTATCAAATTTAAAAGGAAAAACCTGCTGTGCTTTGTTTAGATGGGAGATGTTCATTCAAATGACTATAAATGCTGTGTACAACATCTCAGAGATGGCAGCAATTTTCAAGAACTTTTCTGTAATCAACATCACGTACCTGCCTTTAAACTCGACTGTAAGCATAATTTGACAAGGCAGCTGAAAAGCAAGGGAGCATTTTATTCATCTCTCATTGAATTAACGTGTGTGCTGGTTCCCTGGAAAGTTGGCACAAACTGCTTCCGTCTGCACACACTCAACTTAGCGGAGGAGCCAAACTCTGAAGTTTATCATAAACGCAAACAGAAAGGGAGAGAGAAAAATAGAGAGAGGAAGAGATGGAGTCTATACCCCTTTCAGAAAAGGCAGTTTTTCAGTGGGTGCATTCAGGGGCAACATAATTATGACTTTCTTTCATCTGAAATCTTTCTCCAGTATCAGACTACTGTTAAAGATGCTGCCAAAACACATCACTGATTTGAGTCTATGGTACTCTTCTTGACTCTCGAGAGTAACTTTTTCTTGTCCCATACACTTAAAGATAATATAAAGTTTTGGTACCTCAAAAGTCTCCCTGAGTTTCCTTGTCTTAGTTTGTGTTTAAGGTTAAAGTACCTTTCATATAACTAACACTGTGAGACTTACTCACCCCAAAGTGCTCTCATGTCTTAGTAATCATGCAATAATGGTTTCATACAATACGTGTATATTGATTCTCGCAGTACCGCGTCGAGTCAAACTAACGGCTCGTTCGAATTTTTCAGAGCCTGCTCTGCTCTGGTACGAAACCATTATTGCATGATTACTAAGACATGAGAGCACTTTGGGGCGAGTAAGTCTCACAGTGTTAGTTATATGAAAGGTACTTTAACCTGAAACACAAACTAAGACAAGGAAACTCAGGGAAACTTTTGAGGTATCAAAACTTTCTATTATCTTTAATAGGAAACACCAGTGTGGAAGTCTCTCCTCTAGAAGCAGTGGCTGTTTTTATCATCTTTCTTATGTTTGAAACTTGTTTCAATACCCACTACCAAAACACATTTGCAAAGGCCTTTTGGATCACATTTTTTGAGTTGTTGCGTTTATCATCTCTCCCGCCAGTCGAGAGAAATTCCTTGTCACTGCCCAGCTCCACTGTGGAGCAGATATCATGCAGTTTGCGTGGGTAGGTCCAAGATGTAAGCATGTTTCTTAATGACTTTGTGTTTATCATCTGCACAGAAAACGTGTTTGTCATCACACTTTTTTCAGAAAGGCATTTCTAACCCCCAGAATCAAGACAATTTTGTATTTATCAACTGTCTAAATATCCCTGACAGTCATTTGGAGACCTCAATTCTAAGCCAGTAGCGAGCTGATAAATGCATTATTATCCTACGATGAACATGAATAAAATGCCCAGTGGCAGGTAGGACCTATGCTGCCAGCATTTCTCCGGCTTTTATAAAAGTGATGCACACTCTGAGCTACCCTTCTTTAATGTTTAGTTTCCACATTTTGTTGTGTTTGTGATATTCATCTGGTTTCATTGCTGTCTGTTCTAAAAGGTCGTTACAGAAATTCACGGCTGACGACAGCAACAACAATTCTCCACATTATAGCAGGGGGGTTGAAGGGTACTGTACAACGAGGAATGTTTGCGTGCGTTTTAATTTCGCGGATTTCGCGAGAGCCAAGATTCGCAGATTAAAATGCACATGAAAGTTCTTGTCTACACTATATCCATTGAATGTTAGAGGCAACTCATGAAAATTTCATGCTGCGATAAAGGCCGTCGGCTCCGATTCGCAAAAATTTCATGCCGCGAAAATATTGTGTTTTACAGGAACCAACTGGAGGTTTAAAAGTCAGTGTGAACGGGGCATGAGTCTGTACTTGGTGTAAACACTTTCGCATCCTGCCCACCCATGATTACCCTCGCATGTTTCATCTGCCTGTGCGATGCCAGATCTGCCGGGCATGAATTACACGTCTCCCCTGATGTCCCAATCAGTTTCGCAGGCAGATAAATTGTTCGATGGTTTGCATCTTCCCTCTCCGTCTGTGCAACCCTCTCGTCGAATAGCATTGGCAGAAAGTACCACAAAATAAAGATTTCCTACTTCCTGAACAAACTTGCGATTACTTCAAGCCAGAATACTACACTTCTCACATTGTAGACTTTACTGCAAAGGGCAATGATACTAATTTCTATATTCTTGCATCAAAATATCCTCTTCACTTTGTGCAGAAGGTCTGAATTTCTGAACAGTCGATCCATACATCTTGTGGACTGAGATGAATTTGTTGCACAGTGGATCTTTCATCATTTTTTTGTATAAAATATGCTCTCTGAAACGTGTTGATTATTTTCTCGGATAAAACAGAACATACGTTTACACAACCGTAGATGATTTCCCATGCGGTGTTTTTATTCATGAGACGACATTACATTATACCTAATCGAAAGACAGGGTAGGCAATAACAGCAACAATCTTCAGGGTGGGGCGGGTCGAGGTTAACCCTTTCTGTGCTGTGGACTTTGGACAGCGTGTCCATGTACAGCACTATGGGGTTCTTCATTTCTTATAGACACTCTCAGCACACAAAGGCTTAATCACAGAGGATAAAAATGACATGGCACAAAACTGTGGGATGAAATTCCATCATGTCTCATCCTTAGCTGAAAAGCAAATTTTTCTTCCTAGACTTTTGATTCAGTGGGGTGCACAAACACAGAGACCGATACTCATAAATCCATGAAAAAAAGAAAGAAAGCACCTACTTCATCAGGGCTCATGACAACAGAGCTATTCAGAATGCTCTGCAACAATGCCTTGTGAAGTCCTGGGAGACCAAAGTGAAGACATATCTGCTTTTACATTGAACAACTGAACATAATTATTCAGAAGTTTCTTTCCCATGCATTGACAAATGTTATTGCCTCATTGCAGAGGTGCCATTAGAGCATAAATGGATACCATCACCAATATATCAGCCATAAATCAACTGCATGCCACATATTATGCTGCTGATGCATCTGTTGACTACACAGTACAAAAAGGGATACAAAATTTAAGTGTCTGGCACAACAATCCCTATTACCAGCTGGAATTGTTACCTCTTTTCCGGATAATTTTATTCAAGAGTTCTATTCAAAGTTTACTGATTGCAAGCTCTGCAAGTCATGATTATTCTCACTGAAAAGATTAGTCACATGTTGACGATTCAATGTTGCTCAATATTTCTTGGCACAGAAAGATGTTGTCAACACAATCATGTGCCCAGAGTTTAAGGAACTATGCAATGCAAATACATAAATTGACTTGTGTTGATTCATGATACCATATCATATCTTCCATGTTTCCATGTTATATAATTAACAAAAGACTTTCAGGAAAGCATGCAAGTTATGCTCAGCCAGGGGAGGGTGCATTCCAATATCTGTTTTTCAATCATAGTACTTTAGCAATGTTAACAGATGATGTTACTGGCAGACTCTTGGTTTGAAATGTGTTTGTGTGTGTTTTTTTTTTTTTTTTCAGGGGGGGGGGAGGGGGAAGGGGCATATTCAAATAATCTGAAGAAGAAGAGCAGAAATATCAAAATAGCACATATGGTACATACTAACATATATACATTTTTTTTTGCCACATAGGTGATGACCACGGTATTATGAATCAATATAAGTCAACATGTCTTTGCACTGCATGGAAAATTAACTTTCCTTTCTAAACCCATTAAACTCTTTACGTGCCAGACAAATCGCTGCTCTATAGGATTTGTGTGTATCAAATGGTGCAATATTGTCACTTTGGCAAGCTAAGAGTTAATCACTTCTAGAAAGTGAGAATTCTTGCCTTTAATGTAACCACATCAAACACTGAGCAGAGTTTTAGCATAAAGAATCTGACGTAAAGAAATCGTGAAACTTTGCTTTTTGTACACTATTATGATAAAGAAATTCATTTAAACCTGTGCCAAAACCAGATTCTGCCAAGAAAATTGGCTAAGGCATATATTTTGACAACATATCAATATTACTCCCACACTATTTGCCATTAACATCAAATGCAGTGAAAAAAAAATAGTTTTAAATGAAAATATCAATATTGTTATTTTTTTCAGAAATCATACGATATCTCAACTTGCAACATGCATCTTATTGAATAATTCCCAGTGCTTATACACATCGTCAAGTAGGTATGGAATCCAGTACAATTCAACATCTTGGAATGAAATCAAGTGAGTCTTTCATCAGATATTCATTTCAAGGCCGAAGCTACTTTGGGGGTGATTACTTGATAACAACAAATCTTTTAAGGTCACAACTATCGGGCCTACCTTGCAACAAGAATTTCAATCTTAAGTGAAATTGAAGCTCGACATTGATGAAATATTTTTTAAGTGGAAGAATAAAAAAGAAAAATGTATATGAGTCAATGCACAACATACCTCTGCTTCTGCCTTTGGTTTTGGCTTATCATAATGGCTGGTCTAGTATAGTTGGGGTTTATTTACTTGTCTGCATCTCATGAGACAAAATGTCAGAACTCTGCTAAAGACGATTCATCTCTGGATTCATATAATATCTCCCTGTCATTTTTTGGCAGAGAGGTATCTTTCAGGCAAGTTATATTAGCAGCAGCTGCTGACACACATGCCATCATATCCCACATGAGTAACATCATCTTTTCTCAGTCCATCAGAGTCATGTGAAACAGGCAATATAGACATGTGAGGAAAACAGAGGAGTGGAAGGAATGAACGAGGGAGGGTAGAAGAGAAGGGAGGAAAGAGGGGAGGAAGGAAGGTAGGAGAGAGGGAAGGAGAGAGGAAGGAGAAAGCGAAGCAGGAGGATCATAAATAGGGGGAAGAAAGGAGGAAGAGGGGGTGAAGGGATGGAGAGAGGGAGGAGAAAGGGTATAGAGAAGGGAATAAAGAGGGGAAGAAGGAAGGTAAAAGTGAAGGGAAGAGGGAGAGAGGGGAGAGAGGGAGGAGAAGATGGAGGAGAAAAGGGAGGACAGAGGAAAGGAGAGAGAGAAGGAGGAATGAAGGAGATAGAGATGAAGGGAGAGATGGCGCAAGTTTCATTAGGAAAGCATAAGAGTGAATATGAAATATGAAGGATGACTCTGAATGAGGTTAGAGAGAAAGAGAGAGACACACAGACACATAGACAGACAGACACACATACAGACAGAGTATTGAAGTTATGAAGAGTATGACTTAGGAGGCAGGACTGAAAAACAAAATAAGAACTGATGATGCACAGAAAGCTGAAAAGTGGTTTGAATAGAAAAAAAGGGTAAGGAAACATAGAGGATTGGAAGATTAAACAATAAAGTGACAAGACAGAAACTACACATGATAAGAAAAGAATGAGGGACAAGATAGAAACATACAAGAGTTATAAACAAGAGAGAGAAAGGACAAAAAATGAAAGAGAGATGAAGATGAGAAAGAAGAGGGACAAAGTGGATGGAGATTTGATAGATGTGTTATAAAAAGAGAGATGACTTGAGGGAAGTGGCTAAGGGAGGATGAAGGTAGGAGATTTTCAAAGAGAGCTGGAAAGAGTGGGAGAGGAGGGAGAAGGAAGTTGGTAGAATAAAACAAAGAAGACTCGAAAGGCACTCGGAGAGCGCAGACCTTCGCCAAGTTCACTGTAGCTCATTTCCACCTATACATGTATCCCTCCCAGTGATAGCTATAGATTTTTTTTTTCAAATAAGCTAAGAAGTGTTTACCTCATCAGCTTCCCCCTACGTGCAGCTCCTTGAGCAGGGCACACACTTCAGCATGCGTACATGCAAACCTCAAATACACACAGCTTGAAATCCCAAGTTTACTGACCCTGTTTACCAAAAAATTTCTTTTAAATCCTTTAAAAATTCATAACAATACCTGGATCACTTACAAAATTTAATCATCTGTTCCTTGTATCATTACCAATTTTTCCTGTAAGTTTCATCCACATCCATTCACGACTTTTTGAGTTATTTTACTCATCAACAAACCAATGCAGACATAATCATATCTGCCTTCAAAGAAACAACAACACAAGGAGATGATGGAGAAACATCAAGGAGAAAATAAAAAAAGAGACACATGCTTCACATGCTTGTGCAACCAAGTACTAAAGGTCAGTCAAAGAGAGGCTGTTTTTTTTTTTTTAAGTCCTGTGTGATCAGAAAATGCTGTCTCGATACTCACATGTCACTGTCATGTTACAAGACAAGTGCTTCATTAAAGCATGGTATCATATCAGGCATAGTGAAAGGGTTGGTTTGTTCCACTGCAATGACCGGTCAAGTTTCTTCACTACAGACTTATTTCTATGCCACAGTCTTCGGTTCATCACTGTTTGCTACGCGTAGGTTTTGTTGAACATCTAGAACTGCTAGCACAGCTTTTTGAAGGAATCTTATGAATTCTACAGTCCTGATATTCCTTGCTCAGAATTAACGACTACCTAGAAGTTCTGTTGTATGTTGAATTGATCATATCACAGATTGAATAATGCTACCATTAACCAAATTCAAATATTTGTGCAGATCATTGAATCTCACATGAAAACGTAATCTATATGCAAGGCTCTGAAAATGTTATTGGTTGTACTCTTATGAATTGCCCTGTAGCTTTCCTTGTATCAACAATGCAACTTCAATAAATGAAAGCAGTAGGTGCCACTATAATGGGAATTTATATATTCACAGTAAAAACAAAACAAAAAAACAAAAACAAAATAACAAAAAAGTCCAATGTCCTTAAGCAAAGAGGGCCCACAATGTTCAGTCAGCAATTTCATTTAGAAATTTAAATTTGCTGCTCATTTCATTACTGTATTTCCAATTCATTTTCCTGCTTGCTTCGTATTTTTCACCCTCCCCACGCTGGCTCTGTACCCATAACCAATTCCTCCTTACACTTCGTCATCTCCCTCAATTATTCATATTGAGTGTCATTTTGATGATTGCATGGGGACACCACCACATAGATTACAGCCAAAAACACGGACAGCTCATGTACGAGTCTGCTTCAGGATTCTTTACCTAATGATTCTCATATAATTCAGCCCCGACACATCCGCCATTCAGCATGCCAGTTGCACGCATAAAAATTAAATGAGCAAAGTGATCAAGCACGGCATCATTGTATGGGTCGGTGGATATCTGAGAGCCCCCCTGTGGGGAAAAAGTTAATTCCACACATCAACTTTGATGATTTACCCGTTGAAGAACAAACTAAAGATGAAAAGAAAAACCAAAAAATAGCATAGGTGGGATTTCTAAGAAATGTGTTCCATACCTTATTCTGAATGTCTGATTTTAGCATCATGCACACACACAAACTAGTGGGATGCCGATCGCAATCCAAATATGTAGAGATATAACTGTGATACTGAGATACCGCTCAGATAAAAAACCAAATCCCGCTAATTGCCAATTGCTATAATTTGTTGACCAAACTGCACATATTTGAAATCAACCAAAATGCTGACCCTTGCCCTTAAGGATGTTTGTTTTTGTTGTGATGTATGTTTTGACTGATGGGATAAATATCTTGAGATTACTTGCTCCAGCAATTGCAGACATACAGTGCTTCAAATTAACACGCTTTTCTCAAGTTATCATGATGATTCCAAAATACTCGCAAGATTTCTTGAATGATGCTGATTGCACTATTTAGTGCGATTTTCATGTCCACAATTGCAAAAATCTTAAAATTTGGGATAGCGATGCAAATCTGAAAATCTGTATTTTGCTCATTCACATTAGCATGAATCCCATTTGTACATCTAGAACATATTTATCGTCGCTGGGGCGACAACACGTGATCTGAAATTTTGGTGAAAATGACTTTTTTTGATTAATGGTCAGATAATCAGTTAAGTGATGTCCTGTTCATATCTTAGCTCTCTTACCTAAAAAATAAAGCCACCACGGCATTTCAAAGGAAAGGCTCTCCCATTTGATACAGTGCTTTGGCTGCCATGTTTATTGCTCTCCTGAAAATTTGACATTTTGTAGATACAAGGTCTTGTCGCCCCAGTAACATTAAGTATCTCTTTCTTTTAAGATCCACATGTACTTTCTAGAAACACTGCACTCTGTAAATTACTGCATGATTTAGGCAATAAAGTGCTTGGCAGTTTCAAACGACTTGAGGAATTGTATAGAACCTCTGACATCGTTTGGTTGATTACAATACCAATGACATACTGAAAACATCATAAATATTGAAAACATATTAAGTGCACGAAAATACTCTGTTTTAAAATCAAATGAAGACACCCTAAACTTTTTGTCTTTTAGGAGCCCAATTCAATCAAGACATGATCATGTTGCTATCAGATGCAACAAAGTTCAAAATGGTATAGGGGACAGCAAACTGAAACACAAAGTATCTTGGGGAAATAAAAAACAACAACAAAAAATAGCCTAGAAACCTGATTGACTCCCCCCCCCCCCCCCCCCCCCCCCCCCCCCCACACACACACACACAATCATCTGAGGCAATATCAATATTGTTACGCTCCATATTTAGAATAGAATAGTCTCAGAATACACCTGTGGTTTTAGCGAGGAATCCCACTTCCTGAGTTGGGCCCAGTCAGATCCTACTTAACCCTACCAAATGTCAAGTTGCTAAATAACCGACTGAGAGGTATGGCTCAACTTAGATTACTCTGACTCCCTGGACAGATATCCTGCTCTACATAACTTAAATTCTATCAACCTTTCCATCCAACGAAAGGTTGTCTTCTCTCCCTAATATTTCCAAATTGGCCAGGGAAATTCACTCCATTCACAAGATTTGGCACAACCATTTACAGGCACCTGCAGCTAAATCCAATCTGTTCTGTTTCATGAACAGGTAGATTTTTTTTTTTTTTAATAACTCTATCTCAGTATGCTTTTATACGTATATATATAAAATTTTCTAAATTATTCTTATTCTGATATCCTTGTCTAGCTTACTGTATGAGCCCTGACAGGAATTATTTCTTCAAGGTTCACGAAACTCTACACATGGCCAAAATGAATCATAATCAATCCTGGTATTACTCTCGATATGATATCCTGAGCATCCAAAGAAAACATCCGTCAGAAGAAAATGTCCGTCTGTTTGTTTGTTTTTCCCCCCTGGCTAATGTGATATGCAGCACATGTATCAAAACTTAACACTGTGAGTATCACGTATGACAGTTTTCCATGGAGACAGTACAAGGCACACCCAGTTTAAATAGGTTAAAAGTTAAAGAATATGTGCTATCAGGTTGATACTGGTAATATCATGAACAAACTTTGCTGCACTTGCTACAGACCATCGCCTGCACTAAGACTCAAATCTACTGAAGTTGAAATGTAAGATCTAATTCACTTAGCATCTTCATAAAACTCCCTTCCATGCTCGATGGAAACACGAGATGCTACTCAATCCTCTACGCTGCCTGCTGTGATGTGACAATGTGTTTAGACATATCTAAAGATTTCCTCTAACACAAAACCAACTCTCAAATCAAAATTCAAGCCTTCAGAGTACATCTCAAGCCCTGAGCTCATCATCAAAAGATGAGATAAGGAGCGGAAAAAAAAAAATGTGGCAGGATGGAATTAAATGCTTACTATGCGAAGCAGTCGAGGTGATACCTGCCATTTGCATGAATATCTCCAGGGTGGTATACAAAGGCTTTCCACATCCCTCCGCAATCCACAACCACTTTGAAAATCTCATCCAGTGGCACAGGGAAAATCCGACAGCACACCACCGGGGGCAGTCTCACCGAGCAATGTTTTGGCTGCGGTCAAGTCACCCGTCCCCACTCTCGGCTCTCGAGAAATATTTTCCACCCCCTGTTGAAATCCTCGTCCGCGCAGATCCAGCAGCAATCAGCGGATCGTTACCGAGCCCAGTGTGAGAAACATGTGTACGGTCCCCAGCGAACTTCACACTAGGAAAAAGGTCAGAAAGCCATCTAAGCTCCTACACATGGTTGGCTGCTGGAAGCGTGGGTGAAAACCCGCTGGCACAAACAGAGGGGGCTTTCACACTAATTGATATCTTCCCAAAGGTAATCTCCTGATCAAAAGACAGCCTGTATTAGTGATACTTGATTCTCCCTTCTGCATTCTTTTTTTTTAACAATCTAATACAAGGTGTGAGAACCTGCATTTTCTTTTACTTTTTCTTTTTTTACTTTCCAACTAATCTTGCTGTGATCAAAGGAAAAAGACAGTTTAGTAACAAATGTTGAAAAGAGAAGTATTACCATTATCCTGACTACTTCATCAGCATCCTTTCTTTTCCACGAAGGTTTGCTGCAATTCCCTGTCAGAACTAATAAACTCTATACCTCATAATTACCATTACTGGTCTCATCATTGTTTTATATAAAATGATCACCATAAAAATACAATAAAATCCTTCAGTTCCAATATCAAAAGATGCTTGTTGAAGTCTTACTAGCTGTGTAAAATCATTCCCCAACACAAAGAGAGCATTCTAGGATTAGGGATAGATTTGAATCACTACATATGCATAAATTCCTATCGCAGTGGTGTCCAAAGCGACAAATGGGATGCTGTTAAAGTGCTGATCACCATGGCAACAGTCAACACGAGGGAAGTGTGCTGGGGGATGCTTACTCATTCAGCCAAGGCAGTACTGTGCTGAATTGATGCTTTCTCTCTCTCTCACTCCCTATCTCTGCGACTCCTTAACTGATGCCGTGCGTGCAGAATGCACATCGAGGAAATGAATTAAGTCAACGGTCAACATAAATGGCGACAACACGCAAACCAACCCACGCATCAGAAGTATTTATTCAGGAGTGTGCAGAACTCCATCGGCGGAGCTGTTTTTAGCAGCATGTGCCACCGTACATGATGCTCGCTGTGGCCATTGGAAAATGCAGATTGCAAACATGGTGTGGATAGATGAGACCAGAAGGATTTATAAGTCCTGATTGGAAGCAACCTCCTTTTGCAAGTCATCTCTCATGCCATCAACTCTCAGCCAATAAAAAAAACCCCGAAAAATCAGCATTGCACATGTTAAAGGGACTGTACAGTTCTGGTTGAGGTGAGTATTTAGCTTTTAACGTTTTGTGAGATGTTCAGAAACCACTCTATGAGATGTCAAAGAGCATGCAATTCTAAGGGGTATCAAAAGTTTATTTGATGAAAATCGTTTTTGAAATGGCTGAGATATCCAAAAACAAGGTAAAACAAAGAGATCCTAATAAAAGGCGTGGCCTGTCGCCCTTTATTATTATCATTTTTTTTTTATCTCAGCCATTTGAAAACCAATTTTCATCGAATAAATGTTGAATCCTTCTTAAAATTACATGCTCTTTCTTATTTCATAAGAGGTTTCTCATTATCTCACTTAGGAATGTTATAAACCTGAATCCCCACCTCAACCAGTACTGTACAGTCCCTTTAAAATCGCACTTCCTAAAACACATTGCTTCAGCAGTAAGAAATACCAGCCTTCTTTTTCTTGGGCCTTGAGGGGGGAGGGGGGGGGGGGACGGACTTGAATGCTTGTTTTAGTCCTTCAGTTGCCTCATTTGCAAGAATGACAGTTTGTAACATTGGCCTGCTGGCAGGGCATTTCATGAAGCGTTTTGTCAAATGTGTTTTTCTGGCAAACTGTTATAAGCTACTGAAATCCTTGCATATGATTGGCTGAAAGCAAATTTGTCAGCAAAAAAGATATCCGGCAAACACTTCATAAAATGCCCCCTTATGCTCAATTGTATGTGGAAAGATTAAATGAAGTCTGTTTGATCCCTAATGAAGAATTAAAGGACAAACAAAAGAGTTAAGAATATTGTTGTAGATGAATGCTGCGACAGATAACTTGGACCATCAAAACTAATCATGGGCCTCCTTTGATCTAAATCATTTAAGGCAGATTCAGAAAAATTGAAATGATTCATATCATCGTTAAAGAATGTTATACCAGGAGAGAGGGAGTAGAGAAAAAAAGACTGCAGTAGATAGAGTGGGCAGCTTGACTTTGATAGTCTTTTTCTGCCAGAGTTAGCATTGGGTACGTCAGAGTTTCTTGCTGCATATATTGGAATGAGGGTGGTGCAAATCAGCTGCTAAGTACATGACGCCAAGTTTGTGGCAAATCTAATGCAATATACCAACATACGAGACTCATAATTCAAGGCAAATTAGGAGCGCTCCGCACACTCACGGGGGAAGAATCAAAGAAATGATTTCATTTTGTAGATGCTGAATTAAGGCCCTGGGGGTTGGTGGAGGAAGATTGGCATGTGCCATAAACATGGAAAAAAAAAGAGGGAAAATGACGACATCAAACAAAAATGTAATAAACTTATAAAAGGGCGTGCTCTCTAGAGTTAAAACTTTGCCAAGATTTTGCAGAGTTCATTTACCTTCTGACTTTCAACTCACCTCGATCTGTCAAACTGTGATGTATTTTCATATCAGAACTGAAAGAAGTGAGAGGGCATCGACATCAGCCAGTCTATGTTCGGACATCTTTGGAAACTTTAGTCAAGGTTAGAATCGTGTATTTTTATTCCAAGGGTACAGGGTGTGGCTGAAGGGGAGATGTAGAAGGGAAAGGGTGAGCTTTTACTGACATTACCCAAGAATTCTTCTTTTCTGACAGCACCGAGGCAAGACATCCCTAACAGCCTTGAGATAAAGTCAAGTTTCAGAAAGTCCAAATTTGTGGTTGTGGGCGCATTAAAAGGTCAAAGCTATGACAAAATTAAGCTGAAATTGATGGTTCCTGACAGGATTCAATGTCATTAATGATGCATTGTAATGTTTAGATTGCAAACTACTATAAAGACTACACATTGCTGGTGTAAATGATTTGTTTCCTGTACTTTATGTTCATTAAAAAAAAACCAATGTAATATTTTGGAATTTTACTCATTTGTGTCTTTGAGCTTGAGCTATGCATAATCATGACCAAGGGATCGCATAGTATTGCTTGAGGTCAGGATTTAGTTTTTAATGTTTTGCGAGATATCTAGAAACCACTCTATGAAATGTTAAAGAGCGCACAATTCTGAAAGGGGAATTGAAGGTATATTTGATGAAAATTGGTTTTGAAATGACTGAGATATCCAAAAACAAGATAAAACAAAGAGATCCCAATAAAAGACATGGCCTGTTGCATTTTATTGGGATCACTTTTTTGGATATCTTAGCCATTTCAAGACCAATTTTCATCAAATAAACTGTGAATTCCTCTAGAATTTTTAATAGATATGTTCTTTCATATCTCATAAGAGGTTTCTCATCATCTCACAAACAAACACACACACACAAAGTTTGAAACCTGCATCCCCATCTAAACCAAAACTGTACCATCCCTTTAAAAGTTAAGAAAAGTTAAAAAGTCACAGCAGGGCAGGAGATATCTTATTTTGCTCCTGCCTACTTTAATGCCTGCAGGGTTGGCTTTGAACCCAAAATGAGCGGAGTGACAGGGGCAAATTTAGTAACCCCGTGACATCAGGTGGCAGGATACCACGATATGGCTGATGCAGAAAACTCTTTTAGCCCTGCAGCTACTAGGTGTTTCAAAAAACATTTCCCACTTTTGATCATTAATAATTCTGAAACTGTTCATTCGATAAAACTGTCATTGATATGAGTAATAGCTGAATAGTGTACAATTTTGTTGAAGGTAATTTGAATGTGAAAGCATAAATCAGTTTCATTAAATCTAAGATTGATTTTGAAGTAAGGTTTCAGATTTTGGTCAAATTTTAACCCTCTGTACAAAAATAAACTTTACACAGAAACCAATGATGTGTATGTGAGTGTGTGCTGACAATGGCCCTGAACAATAGACATGCCTGAACCACCTGTTGACGGGGCGTCAGTCTCGCGCTCCCTGGCACATGAATGCTTAATCAATAATTCATGTTGATTGCCCTGGGCACTGCTAGTCTGAATTCATGCTCGGTAAAGGGTAAAATGCATGCACATGGAAAAAGTAAGCACATGTTTCCATGTGCTTGCAAACACCATATTTCATTCCAGCTGGCAATCATTTTCAAATTTTGCTTCACATATCACTAAATTTGGGATATAATCAAGCATTTAATGATCTAAAGTTCCTCATTTTTATACAACTGTCTATGTATACTAATTAAATAGTCTGACAAATTTTCGCTTTTTCGATAAAAAGAGATCATTTTTGGTAAAGAGTTCAGCAGCATTTATCATTGGGGCGATTTGTTTCACAGTAAATTTATTTAAGGCTCCATATACACAAGAGTGTATACTCTAATTGATTTTCTTTTCTTCCTGTCACCATGTTTACGATAGAACAGAAGGTATTCATTGTAATTTCGTTTTTCAGAAGTAGGGAGAGGACTGTCGCGACTCAAAGACAGTATCGGCAGGTGTTTGACTTTACACAGATACTGCCAGAGCCTGAATAAAGACTAGTTGTGACAGTGGAATTTCTCATGAATAAATAATGAAGCATTCAAACCCTGGCCATTGTTCAGGACCATTGTCAGGTGTTAACCACACACTCCCATACACACCCATTGACCACTGTGCAAAGTGAAATTTTGTACAGAGGGTTGAAAATAGAGCAAAATCTGGAACCTAACTGTGAAATTAATCATGGATTTCATGAAACTGATTTATGCTTTCATATTCAAACCACCTTCAACCAAATTGTACAGTATTCAGCTATCACTCACATCAATGACAATGGTATCTGATATAGAGTTTATGAATTATTAAGAATCAAAAGTGGGAAATGTTTTTTGAAACACCTAGTAGCTTTGAGTGAGACCTAGTCTTATTTATGGAATGACTTTCGGCAAGAAAGAAAGACTACGCTGCCATTCAAATTTGAAAGCATTCCCTGCAGAACTTTACATAACTCACGATATCCATTAAGTTTTACTTGTGACAGTACACTTACTATGCAATATCACCATTGGTACCATTTCATGTGTTCTGACAAACACAACGAAAGGCATGGTCAATAGTGTAATATGACAAGATAGTGTCCTCTAACGATAAAAACAGGGGCCTCAAGAGTCATGCACAGTGCAAGGATGCCTGAATCCAACACTCACATCTATTCAACACCATGACATCATGCTCTGGACATTTGTATTCTGTGCTGGCCTCTGTCACCATCTTCATTCATTCATTCATCCATCCATCCATCCATCCATCCATCCATCCATCCATCTATATCCATCCATTCATTCATTCATTCATTCATTCATTCATTCATTCATTCATTCATTCATTCATTCATTCATTAATTCATTCATTCATTCACTCATTCATATAAACATACACATACTATCGATGATATAAGACCATGTTTGATTTCTGATACCCCGTATATGGAACTGTTTCAGCAAGTCCAATCAAATCCAGAGATTTGCATTGAGCGATCTGGTCAAATCTACAAATATTAGGAGAGAATATACCTATGTCTGCAAACCCCAGTAAAGAAAGTAAATTCCATTTTTTAATTTGAAAATCATGTCTATATATCTGAACATGCATCCAATTGCAGCTGAAATAACTGTTTTCATATACATATTGTGATGTTTATGGATTTAAACTGTCACTTTTTGACAAATTAAATGCATGGCATGTTGCAAATGATGATCAGGAAAAATTTATACTAATGTGCATCACGATTATATGATGTTTAGATACATTTGAAAGGATATCGTGAAACCAGAAACATTCGTGGCAATGAAACTTTCTTGAATTGGAGCCAATAGCCTTTTTTTTTCGCAGCGTGAAACTTTCACGAATTGGCAACTGGCATTCAATGCATTGTGTGGACAAAACTGTCACATGCATTTTACTTTCTCAAATCTTGACTCCTTGTGAAATTTTGCGAAAATTTCATGGTTTTACACTAAAGAAACAGACAGACAGACAGAGTTACAGCCAAGACAGGGAAAGTGTGAGTGAGAGAGGGAGATGATCTGACAAGGATGGAGTTGGAAAGGCATGCTATTGATTTCGCAGCAAAGCAGCCATCCGTATCATCACCCTGCTAGCTGAAAGTGCATGCACACACATGACTCTACCAGGTTCAGATTTAATTAGTCACTCACCTCAAAAACTCCCCCTTCCCACCCTCATTACTATGCGCTCATCAACTGTGCAAATTTTTGCCGCATCGTTGGTCAGCCGGCCAGACAGCCAGCCAGCCAGCTAGTGGCTAATATATTTTCAACAATCTTTTCCCCGCTCAACTCAAGAGCACCAATTTTTCTCCACCCCCCACCCCCCTCCTCTCTACTTCACTGTGTCTTTCTTCATGCTCTCAACTTCCTCTCGTATGGCAACATGGTTGCCGTTGGCGATGGCAGGATGAAATGTGTTACTTCCACATGTCTTCCTATCTCACAGCAGGAAGAAATATGTTACTTCCACTTGCCTACCTATCTGATCATGTCTAGTTTGACTTCTTCCCAGAGCCCATTCACACTTGGAGTGAAAAACTGCTGCATTTTGCTGGACATTTGGTAATGTGAACGCAAATACCTTGTGAAATACCTTGCGAAATACTTCACAAAATACTGTGGTTTACAGGGTGCTAGTTCAGGTGAAACAACATTTGCTCCTGAGACAATTGCTCTAGTCTTACTTTCACTAAGCACTTAGATTTAGAGTGAGGATTGTGATAGGGTTTCATTTTTAGTTTGATGCAAGGATTAGGATTAAAGTTAGGGTTAGAGTTATATTTGTGGGTAGAATGCAGCGTGTAGATATTTCATGGCAGCAATTGTCTCAGGAGCAAATGCCATGGAACAGGTAATTTAAACCAACACTAATCAAACACGCAACATTTGAGTGTGAATAATGTCATGAAATACCACCCACTGCACTGCGGTGTATTTCTCATGTGATCTGATACACTTCCACATGGTATTTTGTGACTGAGAACGGTATTAACTGCAATACTTCGGCATCTATTACTATAATGGTATTTCACCAATGTAAACAGAGACAACAAATCACCATGGTATCTACGAACACATTAATTCTAATGTGCAGTCTGCTCGTTGTCAGGTGTTTACTTTTGGCTAATGACCCAGCATAAGCCCCTCACTCCAAAATGCATTTCTTTATAATCTGATTCTGCACATTTTCCATTATCTCCACTCGTTTTCATTTCTAAAGCCCCCAAAGCACTAGATGTAGGAACTGTAAAGCAAGAAATGTTTGCGGCATGAAAGTTTTTCAAATTGAAGTCGACAGCCTTTTTCATGGCATGAAATTTTCACACATTGCCACTGGGATTCAATGCATATCGTGTAGACAAGAACTTTCACACATGTGCATTTTAATTTCACACAAAGTTCAAGAAAGTAAAATGCATACGAACATTTCTGGTTTTATGTCAGCATGACTTGAGCACATTTCCTCTCACACACCGGATACTGGATCTTAGTTTGGAATGTGTACAGTCTGGGAGGATGTACAGAATCTGGCGTCCATCAAATATGGTCAATAGGGTTTTGGTATACTGTAAAATGAGGAATGTTCGTGTGCATTTTAATTTCACGAATTTCGCGAGAGCCAGGATTCGTGAAATTAAAATGCACACGAAAGTTCTTGTCTACACTAAATGCATTGAATGCCAGGGGCAATCTGCGAAAATTTCATGCTGCGAAAAAGGCCATCACCTCCAATTCATGAAAATTTCATGCCACCAAAATTAATATATCATGTTTGACAGTAAGTTCTTTGGTAGCAAAGTGGGTAATGGTCTTTGTTCATTTGAATTGACTTATTTAATGGCCTCCAGTCTTAGCATTTCGCGGTCTACATCTTATTTCAAATGAAATGTACCATGATACTGTATATGTTTTTTATTCCTTGAAGATCAGTCCTGAGTATACTTGTGCACTGTCTATCGGAAATGTGTATTACAGCAAAATCAGCCTGCCATAACTGGATGAGAATACTTTAACATGAATGTGACTTATACTGTTATTGTTGTTGTTGTTTTTTTATTTAAATCTTCCACCAAAGAGCAACTTTACAACAGGAAAAGGCCATTTGTTGGCAGGGGAGTGTAACCTTAATAAGTTTACAGTGATGGCAGCTGTCTTACATAAAACTAATGAGGATGAAACATACATTAATTTACAGCAGAAAGTAACAACAATGGATAGATGTGAAAAAACAAGCAAACAAAACAAAACAAACACACAATAAAGAAGCAATATCAATTCACTTACATGTATACACACATACATATATACACATCTAATCACCCCCCCACGCGTACACACACACACACACACATACACAGACACATACAGACACACAGATAGTCATATGACCATGAATTGCCCATGCGCACCTGTATAAGTTCATGCAGTTCAGCACCAGCAGTAAGCTAGGATTAGCGGAGGAAGTAATGACTGTGAAGTTTAGAGATAACTTAATAAGAGGTGGTCTTCAGCAGGAATCATTGGTTAATCCAATTACCCCTATATCCAGGAAGATTGTCTGCAGCCCCCCCCCCCCTTTCTGTTTAGAAGCACTGTTCACAAAACACAGTTTTATCGTGACATTTACTCACATATCAAACGTACTATATTATTTCACCATGTGTATTTGGGATACCACTTCTATTTGTTCACACCTTTTGTCACATCCTACTCCACAAACTCATTGAGGTGGCATACAAGAATCTTGCTTGAGCATATTCTAGAGAAAATTGATGGGTATGATTCTGGAAATAATCTTCATGACGTGAATTACATCATGGCATGGAACAGACAAAATGGACCATCAGTTCACTCAGAAATATTTTTTTGTAGAAGAAGACAACACAAGCCTGCTTAGAAGTTGGTGGAAATAGTGTTACTCTTCTCATACAAGAGGTGGAAATGTGTGAAATATTTTGATAAAGATAAAATGTTTGCGATGGAAAATACACTGCACAGATGCAAAATTCTTTGAAAACCATATTCACATGCATACATCAATATGAAGAGTGTGATGTGCTCATTTCAAGTGTATAAAATCAACAGTACAACTCTAAGAAGTACTTAGTATATCAGCAATATCATTTTCACATTGATAAGGCAAAGTGTGTATGTCATATGTTATTGGAATTGTATGGATCCTCAAACACTAGATCTTTTTGTAACCACCTCTGATAGTCCAGGTAGCAATATGAAGATTATGCACATACAGGTAGCTTTATAGTCACAAATCTTTCTGGCAAATGCTGTTCATGATGTTTCAGATGTGAACTCAACTCATGTTGCTGTCATGATACACCCTAATTGTGAATGTCAGGTGGAGAGAGGCAGCATCCAGATGCAGATTCTTTGAATCTTTTGTCAATGTTGCTCGCTAAAAATAGACCTTGTGAAACGCTGCCCATGGCTGTGCGTGATGCCCGGAGAAGGCATTAAGCAGAGAATCTGACCTCAGCTGACCTCACAGGGGTCAACAAACCTTTTCAGACTGGGCGGCAAATAAGGAGGAACTCCAGTAATTTGTTGTACATTTTTGTACATAGTCGATCAATACATTCCAATCATCTGATGTCAGGAAAACAAGGAACTAACAGGCAGTGTTATGTTGTCTACCAAGTAGGAGTGTGAGCTGCCAAGTCAAATTTCAGCTGCAGTCCCAATCTCTCACACTGCAAAAATAAGCCTAGTACCATAGCAATACTCAAAGCTTCAGCCAGCCTATCATCAGCTGAGTACCAGAAGGGTGCTACTGCCTTCTAAGACTTGAGCGTAAATAAAAACTAAATGATCTCTGCTCGTGAAATGCAAAAGCTTATCTAATCAAAAGTGAATAGATAAGTATCGTTCCAAATACCTGGGAAAAATAGCACCCTTGTGGTTCAGATTTTTAACATTTTCTGACAATCAAATTACTGTAAAATTGATACTATAATGTAGAAGAGGTCGAGCTCTACAACGTGACACCAATAATTCAATACCCACAAAATAGTGATAACACATACCTTCTGGTTGTCAGATGGCAATATTTGACTGGCTGGCTTTCGTCTACTACTTGAGGACTTTCTCAAGCGGAATGATTTTTTATTTCTCTACACCTTCACTGCTTGTCTTGTGATGTATGGGATAATGGGAACATAGATACATTGTAGGTGACAGTGTGATTCCATTTCCAGAGTCCCAATTCAAAGCAGGATTAGTCTTGCTGGTCCAGACTGCTTCATTGATCTTCCTTGACATGGCACTATACAAATGCTGTGGATCATCGTCATCCTTGGCCAAAAATAGGATTCTGAGTCAATCATACAATGAGGGCATCATCCTACTCAATGTTATGGCCAGTATCAATGGCATGCCCAGCAACAGCATCAAAGAAGAAGATGAAGAAGATGATGAAGAAGAAGAAGAAGAAGAAGAAGAAGAAGAAGAAGAAAAAGAAGAAAAAGAAGAAGAAGAAGAAGAAGAAGGAGAAGGAGAAGAAAAAGAAGAAAAAGAAGAAGAAGAAGAAAAAGAAGAAGAAGAAGAAGAAGAAGAAGAAGGAGAAGGAGAAGAAAAAGAAGAAAAAGAAGAAGAAGAAGGAGAAGGAGAAGGAGAAGAAGAAGAAGAAGAAGAAGATCACAGAAGAAAAAGAAGCAACAGCCAAAATGTCATGCCAAATATAAAGGCTGATTGAAACTTTCTCATCTCATTAAGTAATCAAAGTTTTTGTTTTTTCCTCAGGAAACTCTCTAACAGGGAATTATTTTACAACCTGAATTTCATTAGCAATTTCGGCAGATGAATAATGATTATTTCACAAGGTATTCTGTACACTTCTACGGAAGAAGACGACTATACAAAGATAGTTTGTGTAGCAGTGAGTGGTACAGATGTATGAAAAATGCATAGCAAATTGCGATTACCAAGAAAATTCTTCCCTGCTCTTATCAGTCAAACCTATCTCTCAACCTAATGTGTAATCTTGAGAGTGGGATGAATGGGAAAAATATGGAACACAGATACCCAAGCTCCCTACAGTGTTACAACCGCCCATTTTGTCTTCCTCTCATGCACAATGAAGATGAGAACCTTGTAAGCAATCCATGCCATTTCTGTCTCACATTTCTTGCGCTCGCATTGGTGAGGAGATGTCTACCACTTCCTTGTCACAAGGATGTCCCTGACTGCATACGGTTGCCATGACAACATGCCAGCTGCTCTCATCACTGCCCAACCACAGCATCCATATATCTTTCATAATTAACTGGTATCTGACAATAGAGGGAGACATTCAACTGCATGAAAATCTTCCACTTGACTCAGCAGTCAAGTGAGGAGTGTACATTGAGAAAACATACAAAGTATTAAAATCAATGGAATTCATAGTTCTCACCATTACTCATGTAACAATGCATGTTTATCCTTAACAAATCACTTGACATGTCTACTACTTGTACAAATAAGACCTACACAAACAATTGTTTCAAACAGTTTTTGTGAACAAACTTGAATACTTTCAGAAGTGCATAATACATCAGCACAGTGAGTAAATCCTCAGCACAAATAGGAATGGATATTTACAAGTCAGTAAATGGATATCATCAAGATACCATGTACTTCAAGATAAAGCTTTAGTGCATATCACAATAGCTGATTGCCACTCATACTAATCTATATATCCTCCTGGACTAAATCATGTTCCTCTGTGGAAGATATATAGAAGAATAGTATAGGAGTCCATGCTGCATTCACACAATAACATAAATGCATCTGCATCAGTGTTGTTAAGCACTCTATTGATCATTTCCCTTAAATACATTTTTTTTTTCAAAGAGATTAATGGCAAACTGAAGAGATAGTATCTGGTTTCAAAATGAAGCATATCATTGATTCTGCTATATCAGTATAATCCAAGGCATCATGTACAGAGCATACACATAAGTACAACAACTTTCCCTGTGCCCTCATTCAGCACAAGAGGGCAGTATGACATATCTTCAGCTCATGGAGGTCCAGCACCGTATGAAAACTTCAATCATAATTCTGTCTGATCATGTTGCAACATATAAAAAATAATATTAAAAAACCTTGTAATCACTATATATTCAATTAACATTTATGAAAAAGTCAAGCACATAGAATTAACAACCTTTCAAACAATATGTCCATACTTCCACTGGAAATTCTATTCAAAATAACTTCATTTCTGCTATACAGTCATGTGTGTTATATTCATTACAACTCCTGGTACTCATTTATGCAGCATACAATTATCAAATATATGATACATCTCACACACATTTTCAAATAACTCAGAAATGAAACAAAATATGACATAGATGCATTTTACAATATTCCAATGAAATTCTCCAACATAGTTGACTTAAAACACTTCATTTGTCTTATTCTAAATGCTACAATATATTTGCCAAAGTCAAAACACTCGGTTCTTTTACACTCACAGACTTGGCATTAACATTGTGTATAAAAGTTCATTCATTTGACAAGAAAAAAAAAACACCACTGAAATGCATCTTTGAAGTATCAACAAATTATACAATGTTATGTTTACAAGTGCTACAACCAACAAAGTCAAACAGATATCATACACATAACTAATGGTACAACAACGTGATTATGACCGGTACTGAGTAACAAAACAACATCAACAATCACCCATGGACATGTATCATCTTCATTCTCGTCTCATCTTTTAACCCATTCCATAAAGGAACCTGTTGAACTGCGTAGTATATCTATGAGCATTTCAGAATTCAGTATGGAACGGGTTAATAGAGATGGGTAATACTCTTACCTCTCACCATTGATAGCCTGGCATGACACACCACATCTCTATACTGTCAACAAGACAAGAAATAGATGCTGGGTTCTTACCTGCAGAAAGAGACAAAAGCAAAGAGATAGAAAGAGTGAAGAAAACTGATAAAGATGCTACCAAACGGTACAAGTCATTGAAGGCACTCTGAATCTGACACAAAGAGAAAATTCAGAGAACGCAGGGCAGCAAAAACATGATTTCAAAAATCTGTATTGGAGAGACATGATTCTAGTTTGTAGCTAGACATGGAAGGACTACTTGACTTGCATAAAATGTGTTTAGAATCACATTTGACCCATTCCATACGGGAACCTGGTGACCTGCATATTAAGTCTAAGGGCATTTCAGAATTCAGTATGGAATGGGTTAACAACAATTCTATTGTAAGTGTGAAAGCCCTTCCAATGCACCCCTTCCCCCATGCAACCCCATCCACTCATCCCCCCCCCCCCCACACACACACATGTACACACATACACAGAAGCTTACTCCAGCTGAACTGACAGATCATAAGGTGGATACATCAAACTTTCAGTCATGTTTCTAATCTAACATTCACAACAGAATAAAACAAAAATGTTTTCATGTTCCGGGGCTTGGAAAAACACTTCAACAAGCAAAGGAACAAAACTGATAAGAGGGGAAGAAAATGTGTACTGTTACGTCACACGGATGAGATTAAACATACCTTGGGCTGAAAATTTACAGAACATCACTTTATTAAGATACAATGTCTTCAGAAGGTATTAGGCAGAAGTCTGGAAGGATCGTAATAGTGGGCAAATACCTTTACCACAGTGACGTACAATGTGACCACAAAAAGCAGACCCCTTTTTTCCTTGATGCAGCACACATTATACCATGACTCAGAAAAGGTTGCTATTCTTCTTCTTCTTCTTCTTCTTCTTCTTCTTCTTCTTCTTCTTCTTCTTCTTCTTCTTCTTCTTCTTCTTCTTCTTCTTCTTCTTCTTCTTCTTCTTCTTCTTTTTTTTTACTTCTGTAAAGTCATATGGAATCTTGGTGTCACATTTGACCAAAACCACTGGCTGCTGCTGACATGGTTAGATAAGCAATGCAATGCAACTGAAGTAGACTAACCAATACCCCATAATCTTAAAAAAAAAAAATCTCTACAGATGTTTGACATAACTCATCAGGCTTCCACAGATGAAAGGTTTTGAGCTATCAACTTTCCCACATCAAAGAGAAGGGAGTTTAAAGGAGAAATCACAGAGATGCTTATGTAAAGTTGCATCTCAATGGCCAATAAAAAAAAGGAAAAAAATCCCAAATTTGAAAGATTTTTACACTATCTTGTCAAGATATGAAAGTCCTGTTCAAACACTACAAAAATTAATGGCTTCCAATAATTGATTTCTGCAAATTTGATGCAAAAGCTGTTAATTTGCGTGCATGGAGGCAACAAAACCTGTATATATACTACATTGAGATCAACATGATGCAAAAATCAGGGTTTTTTTTTAGGTGATCCGAGTATCCTTCGGATCACCTATTGTATCTGTACTGATTCTTTATTTCTGGACAAAAGTTGTGCAGAGATTAACTCAGAAAGTCCTCAGCCTATCAATTTCAAAATTATACCATATATGTATCATGTCACAAAGACGACAGATTTTGTAAAATCATTGTGATCAATGGACCGTGACGTCACTATGACGTCATTATATGAAAACGCATTTTCATTAATATCTCATTAATGGAAAGGAATTTTTCCATGAAATTTACGTCACATATAGTTCAAATCAAGCGTATTCTACACGTTTTCTCACATTTCAGTTTACACTCAAACCGTGCGCGTACGCGTGCGTTAAAATGTTGACATGCTCCAATCGAGCTCAAATTTTTTTTGCACACGTTTCAGGTCATTTGGAGCATTTTTTGAAAAATTGAAAAAATTGGACGGACGCGTACGCGCGCGCACATATACGCACGCACAGCTCATATGCAATAGAAATTTCCCGTTTTTTCACACTTATCGGCTGTCTGAAATGTCAAGGAATATTTCTACCAAGTTTCAAGTCAATCCGACTCAATATGACGTCATACGGGCCCGTCAAAGTTGAAATTCCGCGCGCGCGTCAATGGCGATATACAGTGCAACTATGCCAAAAAACCGCCAATTTTAAATCCGATTTTACTCGTCAGGATGGACGGTGACCCCCCATTTTCTTTACATATTTTGAAAGCTGATGAGTTGTACATGTTATTTCATGGGGTGGCAATGCTGACAAAATGATTAAAAGATATCAAATTTCTTAATAAAGTAAAAAAAGTAAATTTTCAAAATGACGTCATCAAATTTCAAGTTCATTCGAGCGTATCTCACTAGTCCTTTGTCAATTTTCACCCAGATTTCAGTATGATGTAGCTTATTTAATGTTCTTTCAAACATAAAATAACAAAATTTTGATTGGATAACGGTATCACCTCGTACAAATGGATTGAAAGTAATCTTGTCAAATTTGACCAGTTTACGTGTTATCTTTATGGGAGTGCAGTTTTTCTGGAAATGAAAATTGACATGACTATGTTTATCGAAGACTAGCTCACTTAAGCTTAGGTAAATTTCTCCCAGATTTTAGTATGTTGTAGCTGAGACTTTACGCTACCGTAAGTGTGCCCTTTGTTTTTTCATACGATGTCAGAATCACGTCAAAAAATTGGGTTGAAATTCAGGCTTATCTTCGATGTATTGAGATATTTCTTTCTTTCTGCAACTTTCTTCGCAATAACTCAAGAAAAACGGCCTCTATCACTTCCATATTTTGCACATATTTAGTTCATGTCACGTGAATTATTTCATAAAATAACAACTACTTGATCGGACACCATCTTGGGTATGTAAATTAGGGTCAAAGGTCATAAGTGTTTCACCCTGTATCTTAGTGAATACATGTCCTATCTTTCCCATATTTTGCACACGCAAAGACCATGTTACAAGAATCATTTCACAAAATAACCACTTTTTGCTCAGATGCCATCTTGTCTTTGCAAAGTGCGGTCAAAGGTCATATGTACTTTTTTCTCTATCTTCGTTATGACGTGTTATCTCTATGGGAGGGAATTTTTTTTTAATGTGAAAATTGACATGATTGCCTTTATCGAGCACTAGCTCACTTACCCTTCGGTGAATTTCTCCCAGATTTTAGTATGTTGTAGCTGAGACTTTGCGCTATCGTTTTGTTACCTTTGTTTTTTCATACGATGTCGGGATTACGATAAAAAACTTGGTTGAAATTAAAGCTTATCTTCTATGTATTGAGATATATCTTCCTTTCTGCAACTTTCTTTGCAATAACTCAAGAAAAACACGCCCTATCATCCCCATATTTTGCACATGTTTAGTTCATGTCACGTACATTATTTCATAAAATAACAACTACTAGACCGGACAACATCTTGGGTATGTAAATTAGGGTCAAAGGTCATAAATGTTTCATCTTGTATCTTAGTGAATACCTGTCCTTTCTTTCCCATATTTTTCACACGTATAGACGATGTCGCGAGAATCATTTCACAAAATAACCACTATTTCATCAGATGCAATCTTGGGAGTGCAAAGGTGGGTCAAAGGTCATATGTACTTGTTGCTGTTTCTTCGTTATAGTGTATACAGAATTTGGTACCTAACATGGCAGATATGACTCCCTTTGCTAAATGAGAATGCAAACATCACACGGCCAATGTCTCTAAACACAGATTAAACTTGTATGGTCATGTCTATTGCGATCAGGACTCGAATCATTGATGAAAAAAAATCGGATCACCTTAATTTGTCAGTGATGACAAATTACAATCTCTAGTTTAATATTTATTTTGGAAATGTGTGCCATAATTTGCCTCCCGTGTGATATGAATATGAGCAAAATAGTCATGACTTCTTTTTATCCTATGATGCAACATGGCACACTAGCTCCTAACACTATAGGGTGCTCAGGGTCATACTCTGGTCATTGTTCAGGTATTTGCTGTTTGGAGTAAAGTGCTCCAAATTATTTTTTTTTTCTTTTGGCCAAGGGTGAATGGTGGCGAATTGACTCAATATTTGCAACACGGTTCAAAAATCCCACACTCCTGTGTGTGAATGGGTGTGAAGTGAATATACAACATATAAGTTCAAAAGGAAGCTTCCTCCAGAATTCAAAAGACTTGGTGGCTCTTTAGGCTTAATATTTAAGGACAGTTCACAATAAGGGATGGTAAAGTATTGGTGGAGATGAGGGCTGAGTTTTTAATTTTTGGTGAGATACTAACAGGGGTGGATCCAGGAATTCCGTAAAGAGGGGGCGCTTTTACAAAATTAAAGGGGGCACATGTACCCCGCCCCATTTTTTCTTTTTATTTCTTTTGTTTTAACCCAAAATAAAGGGGGGGGGGGCGTGTGCCCGGTGTGCTCCCCCCTGGATCCGCCACTGACTAAGAAACCACTTATAAAATATTACAGAGCATACCATTCTAAGACGAATTCAAAGTTTTTTTTTTCTAATGAATATTGGTTTTTAAATGGCTGAGATATCCAACAGCAAAGTAAAACAAAGTGATCCTAATAAAATGTGGGTCCTACCTTTTATTAGTGTCACTTTGTTTTGGATATTTCAGCCATTTCAAAACTAATTCTTATCAAATAAATATTGAATTACTCTTGGAATTACATGCTCTTTCATATTTTAGGAGGCAGGGTAATAACATTACCCTTAACATACATTAGTAACAAGTTGAAGGAATTTGTACTTTTTTCAAAATTTGACATTTTATGGGATTCTCTTCATATCTTTCTCAGATCATTCTACATGTACACATGTGACATCAGAAAATGTAGTAGTCTTTTCATCCAGCAGCAACTGCACTGAAACTTTCAAAATTCATAACTTTTGAACGGATTGTCTGATTTTCCTCATACTGCGTTAACTCAATCCACATGTATATTAAGGTGAGCTTGTCCTTTAAGTCTTCTGCATATAACACTGCAAATTAACTTCTTGTCATGAAAAATAACAATGTCCAGATTGTTCTGTGTAGCACTAACAGCAGAGGCAGACTTTTTTTTCTTTCTTCTGACGACAGAATGAGCTTCATTTGTCTCCGCTATGGTTTTTGGACGTGTGATCAGACAAGGAAACATTTCTTTGCCCTTTTCAAGGAATGAATTTTTCATGAAATTTTATAATATATCGTGCATGTCTGATGCTCACCCCATTTTGTTTATCCATCAGAGTCATGTTTCGCTGGAGCATTTCCCAACTCTTTGCGTGTGACTGTCTATCACACGCACATTCAGAATCACAACCCCCCCCCCCCCTTTAACGTCATCGCCTTCTCTTAACAAGTGACCCGACTGCATGACGAGGCACTCTTAATCAATTTACACATGCAAATAAAGCACCGTGACTTGGTCCCCTAACTCGGCGAAGTCACAAGAACCGGTAAAAGGACTGAGTAGAAAGGAGTGTTGGAGGCATCGCAATGCAAAAGCCACATTCTTTTACCTCTTTTCCACCTTTCTACCTCCCTGTAATTACCAGCATGGCTCTGCGAGATTGGAAATTTGCACACGTGGTTGGAATTTCACATCAAGGCACGTGTCAAAAGCTTCATAGACAATTTTCTGACACAAACCATGATATTAATCAGAATTTTTATTGTTTTTTGTGTCTTTGACCTTCTATCAATTCCTTTATTCATTTCAGAAATGGATAAATGTATGCCCATAAACATTCTGTCCCTGTTCACATCCCCTAATTTATTTGCCTCTTTATTCTCTTTTTCTATATTTTTTACCTTTAAATTGTACCTCATATTTCCTCATCTTTCCATCTTCCATCATGAATTTTGTTATCCCATGTCTCTGCTTTTCTTTTCTATTCAAACCTGGCAGCACTGACTCACTGAAGCATACATCCCTGCTCTTCAAAGACCGCATCTTTCCTCCTTCTCCTCCTCCTCCTCCTCCTCCATCCCGCATCCCATATCACATGTTTGCAGAGGTTTCCCCCGATCATGTAATCTCCACTGCCGTGGAGAGAGAGCTCCTCACTCATTAAGAGGAGATCGCTGTCTACACCGGTTAGAGTGGACCGGCAGTCAGGCGGAGAAAGGGCCAATTACATTAATCGAAGCCAAGAATCACATGAGTGGAGAAGGGGGGGGGGAGGGATGGAGTAGTTTTGAAGACCCTCATTTCAATGAAAAATCATCCTCCCTGGAGGCCTCCACTTTCTATTCAGAAGTGGACTTCCTGCAAGCCCCGACGGAAAAGACAAAATAAACAAACTTGCGCCCTCATGAGGCAATGACATGCAAACACATTGGAAATTTTGATGTTGTTGTCGAAGCATGCGGAATACTCACCATTAGACAAAATGGATATTTCAAAAGGTGTTCAACATACCAACCAAATAAGATGCGCATAAATTTCAGTTAAGCTGCAGCTTGATCACAAATGCAAATCACTCGGGGAACATTTAGACATGGGGACATTTACAACTTGTGAGTTCATTGACATCTCAGAGGTAATAACACTAACCAGCACATACCCTGAAGACTGCAGAAACGTGAAAATGCTCCGTAATGAAGATTTTAAAAATGACTCTTCATCCAGAAATTGACACCTTCCCTCCCAAGCTGTTCATTCATTTGAGGTGCATACAGTAACTAACCACAGGGTAATTCATATGCCATATTGAGAGCTTTCTTTTCTCGAAAAATAAAAACTGTAAAGTAAAGACACAGATATTTGTTTTTTCCCCTAACTCTTCTTTCATGACAGTGATATATCACTGACAAAATAGTCTAATGTGTCAAAAATAGAAGCATTCTCTGGTTTGTGGCATCACACCATAGCTGCAGTTACTCTAGTCTTGACAACAAAAAGAGAACCATCACCTAGACACAATAATATCCATTACCAAAAGTCTGTCACCCGTACGTAAACTGTCAAAAAACGTTCACTTTTCTTACTTAAAACTCGCCGTCAAAAACTCCTGGAGTGCATTATCACTTTGATTAAACCGATGTCAACGAGCAAAGGTTTACATCAGTCTGTCTTGTCACTATACTGTATGTGAAAAGTGTCACAGCTTCAGGGAAGGGAATATCAAGGAGAGAAGATTTTTTAGGTGTCACTCGAAAGTAATGTCTAATTTTCAACCTCCCTCCAGCTGACGACACCACCAATCATCCACTTTCACAGACAGTTTTGCAGTGCCTCTGCTGTGATGATGTGTTGCCATGACGCCTACATCCACTTTGTCGCCATGAGAAAGGATGCCCTCCCACAACCAGATCATGGCACAAAATGGAATCCCCCTTGTTTTCCCCACTGCACTATTCTTGTCACAGCTATTTAGCTCTAATGATCTCCTTACAACTATCTTCACCGAGCATAACACTTAATCCTGGCTATTTTCGACAGAAGCCACCTTACTCAGTTTGTCGTGCCATAATCGTAAAACAAGTTTTCCCCCACTGCTAGGATGCCAAATTTAGAATTAGAATTAGACTTGGGCAGAATATAACTGAGGTAAGAGACCTTTTACAAAAGGGTAACAAAACAGAAACAGATCAGTTAAATTAAAGAAAAGTTGATGAATAAAAAAACAGCTATGTCCATCTAATGATCAGTCACCTATCTGAAACATCATCATCTTGAGACTATAAAAAGAAGTGTTTTGCTCCCAAAATTGAGATGTTGCATCGATAAAACTCCTAGTATATGTTCTAAATGTGCAGGGTAGATAATGTCACCTTCTGTTCAGCTTCAAAAATACTTCAACAATTCTTAATGTGAAATATCATCTCATGATGATCTTAAAAGAGATTCAAGACCACAAATTTAAAAGTGCTTGTAGATATTCAGAACACCTTCCTCATCTATATACTGTATCTTCTCTTATGTCCTATCCAAGGTACAAATATATGTTATGGATCCTGCTTTCCAACACATTGCAGTTATGGGCTCAACAGCAGTGTCTTTGGCTGCTATAAATGACATTATGACCAGAAGCCATTCACCTGCACAGTGAAAATTAATGTCAACATTTCGGTGAATGGTTGTCAGGCAATTCTGTGCTAAATGATACCTAAAACATTGCTGAAAACTCCAGGGCCGCGTGCAATTTTTGTAACTTTGTGTGTGAAGTTCGCTGTGACATTATGCAAAAAGAATGCTTAGCAGACAAAATATGATATTTGTCATGCAATTTTCACTCGACAGGTGGATTCGTCTATGTGGCTGCAAACAAAATATGTGGTCGGCCACCCAGGCCATTCACTGTTTCATGTTACAGCTGAAGTTGCAAGCAGCATACAGTATAGCCAAATGGGCATGCACAAAATTATAATGATGAAAATGATGTGGTCTTCTTTATCCAGGATAGCCTCTTTGTTGACACTGCTTTACCAGAGGCCCCTGCCATCATCATCACCCTAGCATTACCAGGTACCCATTCATACACCTTGTTCCAGAGGGACATGATGGGTAAAAATATCTGGTCCAAGGACATAGACACTCTGCTGGATTCGAACTCGGGAGCTCTAGATCTGATTGAAAGTCAAGCATCTGATCCACTATGCCGCAGTGACCCCTACGAAAATGGCGCCATAAGCTTTCATCATTTTCACCTTTTCAGATTTTCTTTCCAGCATATATAAACAGGAGGTTCAAATATGATTGCAATTTTTATTGCTGTGATATTTCTGTGAGAATAGGCCTCATGGAAGAAGAGTCAGGTAGCAAGTGGTCATGGTAGATCAGAATCTTTTGTAAATTTAATTCTAACAGGAGAATTGAGAAATTGCACATTCAGTTTGTAAAAAGTGAAAAAAAAAATCTCCAAGACTCAGTTACAATCCATCTTGCTGTCTTTACTTTCTGCGTGCCATCATTCAAAGCTTCACTTACCATTCAAGTAGTATGAACAACATTTCAGTGGTTTCATTGATGCTGTATATTTTTTATCATAATCTCTGCCATTCATTGCTAATATTCTATAAGTTTGTTGACAACTTTGTTTTGGTTTGAGCCATTTTTTTTTTCTCGGTCATTTGTTGCTGCTTACATCAGTTCCAGGATTATCAAAAATCTCTAAATTGCTAAATGTATAACTGATTCTCAACTTGGCAACACATTTGAGAAGAATAAAATTCCAGATTCTCTTGCAAATTAGGTCAAATATGTATAAACTTTTTCCTGGCATTTTTAGCAAAACTTAATGAATTCAACAAGTTACATCGAATCTTTCTCCAAATGTATGATATGTACAGCAAACTTCAGAGATGAAAATTTGATGACAAAATTATGCAGAAAAAAACATTACCCCAGGACTCATTTGTCATTTGTTCATCACATGCCAATTTCTCACCATTCTTTATTTGTTTCAAAATGTGGAGGTGACTACAAGAGGTGCAACCTTGCTCGAGACTCCCTTCTTGGATGGCAATCACTCACACATTGGTCTTCAATTGTTTCTTCAATACTCTTGGGTGATATCACTTCCAGAAAAATGAGAGGAGACATTTTCAGCATACTTCCCCCTCATCTGGCCACATCTGTCCCTGCTAGGGGTGTTATGAGGATGTTTATATGTCGACCAGAAAACTGTAAATATCGTGATCTATCATGACTGGCCTGTTAAGACTGTGCCCGGGATCTTCAGATAAAGATCCGTGGTCGGTGGTGAAATGGACAAGATGAGACAGGGGGGATGAGGAGGGGGAACATGCATGAGGTTATTTCATAAACAAATCGTGCGTGATAAATTATGGTCATTGCCTGTGACGGAGGCTAATTTCCTTCAACAGTTTGACAATGACAAATATCATTATATCCCACATCCAAGCCACCGGTGACTACTTGGACCTGCCATGCAGGATTAGGAGTAAAGACCACGCCAAGGGACTAAATGTCAAGATAGAGACCATTACTCTCACAACTCTACTAAAGCAAGATGAAATAGTCAAATTTCCACCACAGAGCCAATCGTATTGATTACATTTATAGTCCTCCTTTCTGCACACATTTGAAAACGGTTGCATTCACACTTGCCCCAAAATACTTTAATAAAAGGCCTTGTGGCTTCATCTCAGAAAGGTCTTGTGTAATTCGATAGGCATGGTCAGACTGGTAAAAGATCGAGAAGTTTAAGATCACGATCTTAAGATATCAAAGTTTTGCCAGTGTGACTGCAAACTTCCCATGAAACTCACAAAATGTTCCACTTCTACTAGGGATATTTCCCCCCATTTCACACCCGCCAAACTTCTCAATCTTTTGCCAGTGTGATTGGATGACACAATATCTTGAAGACTTCGCAATATTAAACTTATCAACTTTTTGCCAGTCTGACCACACCTAATGTATAGATTTCTCTATTGATGAACATTGCTTTCTAAAAGCAATTGGAAGTGCAATCAATTAATATTTGAAAGCAATGGTGTGAATAAGAATGATAATAATATCAATTTGCATTTCTATAGCATATAATAATCCACAAGATCTTTTATATGCTTTACATAACTTTCATATTATACATCAGAAAAGAAGCAAGTTTTAAACAATTAAAAAAGAAATGCTTAGTGTCTGTTTCAGCCCTAAGTCTGTCTGGCAACCTATTTCACACAAAAAAGTGCTGCAAATTAAAGAATGATCTCCATAAGAACAGGTGGATGAAACTGGTACAGTAACTAAAAGCTTATCAGAAGAGTGGAGGTTTCTTATGGCTTTCTGGACAATATTCAACAAAACTTGTCAATCACTGACAACTGTTTTGAATTAGCCACTGAAATCCATGCATCTGATTGGCTGAGAGCAAATTTGCTTGATATGATATAGGTGTCATAGTGATGATTGTTGTTGAAACCGTGCCTTCATGTACATTATAATTAGAGGACTACTTCAATTATCAATGCTGTTAAGAAACTTTAAAAAAGAATGTCAACCTGTATTTCATGAAGTGTCACAAAAGGCAGAAACATTACACAGGTAATAATTTCCCTTCTCGAAAATTGATTAGCAATCTTTGTCGATGGACATAATATTTTAAACAAAATGGCATACAACTCTATGTACTCAAATTGCTATTTGTGCAGCAGTAATATCCAAAATGCATAGCAAATTGCTATATCATACCAAGAATTTTTTTTTCCACTTACACTCATCCTCTCTCTCTCTCCCTCCCTCCCCCCTCCATCTTATCATCTATCTCTCCCCCTTTCTATCTCTCTTTTCTTTTCCTTTCCCCCTTTCTCCTTTGGCTTTCCCTCTCTCTTCCAGCTAACATAGATTACGCTCTCCTCCCATCCACCCCATCCTTGCCTCCCCCCCCCCTTTAATTTACCCCTCCCCTTACTCTGCTACATATTACTCTCAACCTACACAACTGCAACAATTTAGGATGAGTATATCATTTTACTCACTTCTGTATATCAAAGTTGTATTCTTTTTTTTTTACTTTTATTTGAAACAAAATCTAACATTCCTGTTTCCAATTTTTGCAAAATATTCTCCTGAATGTGTCTTTCTGTCCAACTTACAGATTTACAAATCTAATACTACGTAACTTTACTTGAACCTTTGATATGTTTAGCCTAAAAGATGTATAAAGCTGCATTTGATTTATGAAACATTGGAATCTAAAAGGATTCATCCCACAACGATGCCCTCAAGAATAAAAGATTCTATATTCTATTCATCCTTTCTTCTTCAAATGTCTAAATCCATCTACAAAGAGAAAATCCCAAGTCACAATGGTCCCGCATGCTGGCATTCTCTTGGTTAGCCTCTCATGTACTCACCCGGTTCTGTTTTCCTCAACATTGTGATCTGGATCCAAAAATGATATTAACCTTTACACGGGTATCCCAATTACCATGCTCATGTAGCATGCCAGTGTATGTTTCATTCATGCTCATGAGCTGCATGTTCTACCATGCATCTATGCGTAGATGCATGATTACAAAACATAATGGAAACATTGATTGCATGCAGACAATTTATACAGGGCAGAGTCCACATCCTATTTGGCTGTCTGGGGGAAAATAATGGCCCAAATGCCACATTCATGTACGCCTCATTTGACTTGCCTCTGTTGCATTATCTCATACTTCATCATATCATCCAAGTTTCTTCATCATTACATTGTCATGAATTTTCTTACGTTATTACAATTTAAAGATATTTGTGTGCATTTTGTGTGACCAGGGAAACTTGACTACTGTACAGGCTTGTCTTTCCATTTGTTTGGTTTCTTACGCAATGCAACTCGCTTTAATTGATTTATTTGTCATTCCTTACATCAAGATATCAGGCTCTGTAGTTTGTGTATCCATGAACCAATGAAGAAATTAGTGTTTTAGAAAAACACCAAAAAATCAAGTAACTCTACATGCTCTCATTGTCAAAGGAAAGGAAATGAAAAAAAAGGGAAGAAATGAAGAAGTATAAGTGTATATGAATACTAGATGATATTCATAAAGCTACCTCTTTCAATATATTCATATCTAAACTTAAGGAGAATTTTATACAAAATTATTGTTCGTAATATCTCGCATTATTTCATCATTTACTTCTGTTTTGTACTGTCTCTGTAAAGTAAATATAGTATTCTATTTATCATTCCTGTATGTTTTTGTTTTTGTTTTTTTGGCTCTGTTCTGCCACCTGTACATTTATTCACCTCTTTGTTTTAAAAAGATATGGAAATGATTACTGCTAACTAATGCATTTTTTCACTGCTAACCTGGGATTTAAGGAAACTTTAATTCCTTGTGGGCAGCTTACCTTCAGCTCATCATATATTATGTATTCTATATATCCGTCTTCACTCTGTGCTTTGTCATGATTGTTTATCATTGTTATTGTTTGATATTTTTAATGCTGAATAAATAAATTTGTTTTTCATAAAATTCAGTATATACCTTCATGCATTGAATTCTCAAATCATACAGATGGATGAGGGATGCATGGGGGGTGGGTGGGGTGGGAGTTTGTATGGATTGTAAGCTGTTGACCGACCCTTGCTATTATTGGAAAATGGATGACATGGTAGGACAAGGCAAACAAATGGAACATGCAGGAAAATATCAGGGGAGAAGAAAAATCGCCGTAGGATGTTGGACCTCTGTCGCCTTTTTTCACCTTGCCCCACCCCTAGAGATGCTCCCCCATCATCTGATGATTGATGATGATGCTTTATTCATGTACTTTCATAAAGGTTTTCCTTTTCTACTGTTTAAGCTAGATCTAACGAAAGGTTTTCGATATACACATGTAGCAAGAATTCACAGGGGAACTCTACTCAATCTTAAAGTTGCCCTAGACAAAGACAAAGGAAAATGAAAGAGTCAAGTCAAACAAGCAATTCTTTTTGAAGTTTTGTTGAAAAAGCATAAAAAATATGAAAGTTTTGCATTTTTGCAAGTTTTGCATAAGCTTGTGTGACATTGATTTTGGTAATAATCACTATATGCATATCAAATGTGTCAATGGAAACAATTACCCCTCTAACCATACCATAGATTTTTAATTTTTCAAAACTATTGCAAAAAATCATATTTTGTCAATGATTTTGCAACTATGATTACAAATATGAACCTGTCACTGGAATAATCAACATTAAACAGACCTGCCAGCCTTTAATGTGTGTATTCAAGAAGCATTGACCAATTTTTATTACAACTGATTGACAACTTGCTCTTTATCGATGAAAATAAACTGTGATTATTCAGTGTTTGAATGAATAGCCATGGTAAAAATCATGCCATACCGACTCTGGAGGGATTGGAACCCATGGCCTCATAATTGCTAGACAGGCATCACATCCACTAGACTATGAAGCTTCCGCCTCATAGCTAATGATGGTTCTGATCCCTTGTGGCAGTGGGTAAATGCATATTTATCGAAAGTAATAATTCTTGCCTTGAGTTAATTTTACTGCAAATGATTGACACATTGCCCTTCATTGACGTAAATAAACACCAATCATTCCTTATATGAGTAATAGCCATGATAAAAATCATGGGCATATATACCCAGGTGGGATTGAAATCAACGACCTCCTGATTGCTAGACAGATGTCATAACTGACATAATGCAATGCATCACTCTCAGGAAAAACAATATATCTCATTTGATATCAGATACAATATTTCTTCTCTTGGTGAGAATCACCAGCTATTCTTACCTTCCACATGAATGCTTACAGCACAGAGCTTACTTTCCCTCCTTTGATTCTTTGTGAAAGTAAGTCTGAAGAGCATAGACTACACAGAGACTCATTTTCAGATAAATACAAAAGATCTCAACTTACAAGAAAAGCACTATCTCCTTTGCCTCCTGGTACAACGTCTGTGCCTCATTGCCATGGCAACTTTTTTACTACGCATCAGTAGCTGTCATGTTGGCTAGCTGCCCTAGTGCACTGCCTACATAGCTGTTCATGTTTGTGCGCTAGTAACTAAGTGTGTGTGTGTGTGTGTGTGTGTGTGTGCATGTGTGTGCATGTGTGTGCATGTGTTTGTAGTCGAATGACTCCAGCCCGACTAGAAAGGTTCAATTGGTAAATTTGAGACCCTGGAAACGCACATATCTCTGTCAACCTTTTATTAGTGTGCATCCTTTAGGTGAAAATGTGCATGAAAAGATTGATGCTCATGAACTACAGCAGTGTATGTGTGCAAAGGTATTGCAACTGTAATTCTTGGCACAGGGATGGCGGGTGAATTTTTTACTTTTTTTTTCTTTTTTTGTATTCAACCAACTTGTGCCTGAAAGTGTATTATACATTAATATTGAACTGATGTATAATGGGCAACCATAAAAAGTAACTATTGTTTAGATTTAAAAAAAAATGGTAATGACAGTGCGACTGGGTGTCATTCTTGATAACCCAGGTTATGTATAAAACACAAGCTCACTGGGTGTACCTCACCGATGAGAGTGTGTTTGTGTAATTATGATTTTGTATTGCATGTTGGTTTTCTTTTTTATAGAGGGCAGATGTTTAATGAATTTTACATTTTGCATTTCAATGCGGCACACACCCAATGGTTAACTCTGCAGTTGTTTGCCCCTTTCTGTATAATACTCATACCCCCATTTACTCAGTGCGGTACTGGGCGGAATTTGTAGTGCATCTGGTATATGTGACCGTGCACCTCGGGGTGAACATGGGGTCGCACACGCTGTTTTTTTGCGTGGGGACTGAAAGTGAGTGGGGTGGGTCGGCTTGGCCGGACTTGATTTTTTCATGAGGGAGCGGGTCTTCTTTTGCATCATGCTAAAATTTGGTATCGTGGGAAGGGCAGGAGGGTGTGTTTTTGGCGGTTTGTCTCGAACATTTTTGGTAGAGTGATGTGATTGGGTGTGTTTTTGGAATCCCTTTTTCATTTAACATCTAACATAACAGAACAAAGTCTATTTGGTTTGAGTTGTACATCTTTAAGGCTTAGGGTCTGCTCTTTCAGAGTGGGGTCTTATGTGGAAACTCATGTTCGCGACTTTTTGTTTTTGTTTTGAGGTGCAGGGTCACATATTTTATTTATTGCGATTTATTTCGATTGGAAGGACATTATAAATTAATTAGTTTTTCCTTTGTTCTGCTGGTTGAAATACATGTATTGTTTTAAAAAATATTTGCTATTGGAAAGGGTTGACGTACTTGAATATCATAATGAGATTTACTTCATTGCGGTATATAAACTACGTCATTACCATGTCCTTCACTACTATGCGGGTTTCGACTTTCTTTCTATTATCTAAGATTTTATGAGGTTTAGTTTTGCAACTGTCATAAGCTATCTAGGCTATAGGCAAGATACTCATAAAAATGAAAATTTTGTTGGGGCGGGTAGGCTGAATGTCAATGCAAGTCTGCATATATCGCCACTCGCCAGCTACATATAGTTTTTTTTTTCACTTTTTTTCTTCCTCAATTTATTGGCTGGGTTAGGGATCGGTATCTAGGGATATGGATAGGGCGTGGTTGAGGTATGTTAGATGTTGTGTGTTTGGAATGTTTGTACCACATGTGCAGTTGGAAGGAGACATAGGTTCCTTTTCTGTGATGGTTCTGCTATTTGCTCGCACTCAAACTAATTACATGTTTATACAAATCAGCTGTGCTCTCTTTGTACTCACAACTTGTTGGAAATTCTTGGAGAGGCCTGAACGGGAACGCATGGGAGAGGACTTTGTATTATTCATGTCTTGTACCAATGCACGCTTTATCATTCATAATGAGAATCTAGTTATATAATGGAAACAAATGAGCATCTTACGTTAATTTCTTTGAATGTTCGGGGAATAAGGGATAGGGCTAAGAGGAATAACATTTTTGCATGGTGTAAAAGCAAAGGAAGTGACATTGTTTTTCTTCAAGAAACTTATAGTACTGTTGATGTAGAGGAAAGGTGGAGCTCAGAGTGGGATGGCTCAATGTTTTTCAGCCATGGATCAAACCATAGTAGGGGAACTTTAGTTTTGTTATCCCCAAATTTAAAGTTTAAATTTGAGAATGTTTTATTAGATAAAGATGGGCATTATATATTACTGAAGGGAGAACTGAGAAGCGTGAAAATATTAGTAGGTAATTGTTATTTCCCAACTAGAGATAAAGAAAAAACACAGTTTGAATTTTTGGATAAGCTAAATACTAAGATAGCGGAATTGTATGATCCTTCTCAGCTCGTAGTTTTAGGGGGAGATTTTAATATACTCATGAATGGAAAATTAGATTATATGGGGCAAAAGAATATTATAAAAACTAAGTTTAATGAGAAATTGGAAGAATTTTTGAGAAGGTATGAGCTAGAAGATGTGTGGCGAAAAAGAAACCCGGATAAAAGGGAATTTACTTTTAGGCAAAAGTGGCCAATCGTTCAAAGTCGTTTAGACTATTGGTTTTTTTCCTCTAATGCACTTAATTTGGTTAATAAGTGCGATATCATTACGTCAATTACACCTGATCATTCTTGTATTTTGTTACAACTTAAGAATCTAGCAGATAAATTTTCATTTGGTAAATCTTATTGGAAATTTAATAACAGTTTATGTGCAGATCTTGAGTTTGTTAATATGTTGAATGAGAAAATTTATCAATTAAGGGAACAATTGATTCCAGAAATCCAGGATAAATTACTTTTTTGGGATTTTTTAAAGATGAAAATGAGAAATATTATAATCAGTTATTCGAAGGAGAAGGCAAAACGAAGGAGAAAGGAAATAGAAAAGTTAGAATCAGAAATAAGTCATTTACAAACTCAATTATTGACTTTACCTGTAAAATTTATAACGGATGAAATTGAAGAGAAAAAAACAGCACTAAACAATTTGTATGATTATTCTCGCCAAGGTCTGAGAATCAGGTCAAGAGCAGAGTGGTATGAAGAGGGAGAACAGAAAACACAGTATTTTGAACAATTGTTGAAATCTAAGAAAAGGAAAAGTGTTATCAAAGAAGTATATAATGAAAAGAAAGAAATAGTGTCAGATAAAAATGAGATTTTGAAAATTATTAGAACATTTTATGAAAAATTGTATTCTGCTTGTGATATCCTTGAAGATGAAAAGTTGATGTTTTTATCTGGTATTCCCAAATTAAATGAAGAAAGTAGAAATTTATGTGAAGGTGAAGTAACTAAAAATGAATGTTATGAAGTTTTGAAGGAAATGAAAGTTAATAAGTCTCCGGGAAATGATGGATTTACTGTGGAGTTTTATAATACTTTTTGGCCAGTTTTAGGAGATATTTTAGTTGAAACGCTAAATGAGGCATATAATAGGGGGGAACTGTCTACATCTCAAAAGCAAGGAGTAATTACACTTATAGAGAAGGAAGGTAAAGATGGTATGTATGTTCAAAACTATAGACCTATTACTTTGTTAAATGTTGACTATAAGATTTTATCAAAAATATTAGCTAAAAGGATTCAAAAGGTGTTACCGGAAATTATTCATCATGATCAAGTAGGCTATATGAAAAACAGAAATATCGGAGAAGCTGTAAGAATAATAGATGACATTCTTTTTCATGCATTGGAACATCCTTGCGGTTATCTAGTTGCGGTGGACTTTGAGAAAGCATTTGATTCGGTAGCGCATATCTTTTTATTTAAAATTCTGCAATTATTTGGTTTCGGGAATTCATTTCAATTTTGGGTTAAAGTCTTGTACACGGATATCAGTAGCTGTGTTATGAACGGTGGAAACTCAACGGGGTACTTTAATATCAAACGGGGTGTGAGGCAGGGTGATCCTCTGTCTCCATATATATTTTTATTAGCTATGGAAACTTTAGCTGGAGCTATTAGAAAAGATAAGGATATTAATGGAATTAAATTTGGTCAAAATGAAATAAAACAAATTTTATACGCGGATGATATTTCTTTGTTTGTGAAAGATGAGGGTTCAATTAAAAGGTTACAATTTTTATTTGATGAATTTGGGAAAATAAGTGGTCTCAAAATAAATAAAGGGAAGACTAATTTCTTATGGCTTGGGGAGGAAAAAGATAGGCCAAATATTCATTTGTTTGGGAATTTTGTTCAAGAAATCAAAATATTAGGAATTTATTTTTCCTTAGATGTTAAGGCAAAAGAGAATTTAAATTTTAAAGAAATATTAAGTAAGATAAAAAGTCTTTTAGGATGGTGGAAAGAAAGAGATTTAACACTTATGGGAAAAATACATCTTATGAAAACATTCGCCTTGTCAAAATTGAATTATGTAGCATCACTTATTGTTGTTCCTCAGTGGGTATTTTCAGAAGTCGAAAAAATTACCTTTGATTTCTTATGGCATGGCAAAGACCGTATAAAGAGAAATATTATGTATCAAGATTATGAGTTTGGGGGTTTAAGAATGACGAACTTTCGGTTATTTGTTAAGGCACAACGTATTATGTGGCTAAAACGCCTTCTATATGGAGAAAAAGAAGTTGGGTGGAAATTATTTTTTGACTTCTGTTTTAGTACTGTAGGAGGTAGATTCCTGTTTATGTGTGACTTTGATTCATCTATTATGACAGATAATGTACCACCTTTTTATTCGGAAATATTGAAGGTTTGGCTCGATATCTATAAATATAGACAATTGGAAAATGAGGTTGTAAATCCAATAATATTTAATAATAGGAGTGTACGCATAGCAGGTAGGATGTTTTTTCATAGAGATTTATTTGATGCAGGAATAATTACAATACAAGATATATTAGATAACGGTCATTTGAGATCTCAGTCACATTTTCAAAGCTTGGGTCTTGGTTTTAAGGTAGAAGAATTGCTTAAACTGAATGATATATTTAATGCTATACCCCAGAAATGGAAGGATTCTATGAGAGCAGGTACACTTCAGCAAGTTGATTCCACAAACTTTGACTTAAAATTGATTTTTTCTGGTCAGAGAGTAAATTTGCAAGTTTTAAAATCGAGAAAAATATATGAGGCTATGGTGGAAGATTTACAGTCATCTTATGTTTTACAAATCAAAGATGACCACAGTAGCTATGATTATACAAACAAAGAAATAAAAGATCTTTTTATTAAACCGAGTAAGTGTACATTGATAAGAAAATATAGAGAATTTCAATTTATGATGTTACATGGCGTAGTTTACACTAAGGAGCGTTTAATGAAGTTTGGTTTTGTAACAGACAGCCTTTGTTCCTTCTGCCAACATGAGCCTGAAACTTATCTGCATTTATTTTTACACTGTGTTAAAGTGAAACCGTTATGGGAATTCATAATTAATTATTTTGATATAAATGAGTTAAGGAATATGAATTGGAGAGATATATTTGGGGGAATTTCTGGTTATTCAAATAGATCAAAATGTGTAAATACTTTGATTATTTTAACAAAATACATCATTTTTAAATCTAGAACGGGAAATAAGTTACCCACTGGAGAAAAGATGCAAAAGATTATTGTTGAATTAATAAATGAGGAAAAAATCCTTGCGACCAAGGCTGGGAAGCTACATGTACATTTACAAAAATGGGAATATTTTGAGACTTCGTTGAATAAACCAGTCTGAAGCTACGTGCAACGTCTGTGATTTTTAAGAAAATAGTAATGTTTCCATAGTATTCCACTCTTTCTTTTCTTCATTTTTTTCCCTTTCCTTCATTCCTCCTCCTCTTCTTCTTCTTCTTCTTTTTGTTTTCTCTTGTGTTGTTTTGTATTTTCTCCCCCTCCTTTCCCATGCGTTCCTGTCAGCCTGTTGGCGGGCTGATTATATAACTATATTTACTATATTGTGATGTGTAGGCAAGAGCAGTTAACCAAATTAGGTGCATGTGTATGTGTGTGTGTATGGGTGTGTTTTGTGTGTGTTTGTGTGTTGCATGTGTACAGATAGGGGTGGGGGAGGAAACAGGAAGGGAGGGAACTGGTGGGGGTGGTCATAGGGACTCAGTAAGGGATATGAGTTAGTAGGTGGGCGGGTATTGGTTGATAAATAATATGGTTCCATTATTTATTACTGTATAATTTTGCTGCATAATTCATTTGGATGATTATTAAGATTAATGCTAGAAGAATTGAATTATCACTGTTAAATTTAAGCAATTTTTTTGAGAGCATAGGGGAAGTGACTGTATGTAAATTGATAATTGTTCATGAAAATGTAATTTTTGTTATGTCATTATGTACAGCAATAGCAAATTTGCTATTATGATCACAAATGTATATTTTCGTCATTTCAATTGTAGCAAATGAAAATTGTTATTTTTTTCTATTACTTTGAATGGAACAGAATAAACATAGTTGAAAAACAAAAAAAAAAATACTACTGTACCTTATGTGTATGCTTTAAATACTCAAGATCCTCACTCAAGTCTAATCATTTAAAGGGATGGTACAGTATTGGTGGAGATGAGAATTGGGCTTTTAACTTTTTTGCGAGATACCAAGAAAACACTTATTAAATAGTACAGAGCATACCATTTTAAGACGAATTCAAAGTTTATTTGATGAAAATCAGGTTTTGAATGACTGAAACATCCAAAAACAAAGTAAAACAAAGCAATCGTAATAAAAGGTGGGTCCCACACTTTATCAGAATCGCTCTGTTTTGGATATCTGAGCCATTTCAAAACCAATTTTCATCAAATAAACGTTGAATTCCTCATGGAATTACATGCTCTTTCATATTTCATGAGAGTTTTGTCATTATCTCGCCAAAAAAACGTTAGAAACCTGAAATTATGTCTCAACCAAAACTATACAATCCCTTTAGATTACCTCTGTACCTTTATCCAACACTGCAATAGACAAGATACATAAATAGGCCATATCACTGGAGTGATGATAGTGGAAACAGTTACATTAAGTATTATTCCTCTGCTTCTATGAGTCACAGTCTTTACCCCATTTACAGATGTCACAAAATATAGGCCTACTGTTATAAAGACAAGAAAACCCCATAGAAATTAATGACTGGACTCTCTTTCTGAGTTTTATTTATCTTTTTTTTTCTCACTCTCTCTTGCTTATCACCCACTTGCTCTGTATAGCTACTCTATGCATTTAAAAGTACCATGCAAAATACGTAGTACACAATTCTCACAACATACATGCACGACTGATTGCCGAGCAGTAACCAATATCATGCATTTCAAGAGAAACTACAGATCTGCGGAGCTCAGCTGGCACACTGAAACACACACACACACACACACACAAACACACACACACACACACACACACACACACACACACACACACAAACAAACACACACACAAACACACACACACACACACAAACATGCACAAAGAAGATTATGCAAACATCATTATCGGGAAATACAGCATGCATTGAAATCAGTGCATAAGTCAGTTCACAAACAAAATCGTACAGGAATTTTAATCAATTTGTCAGGTATAGCAAGATGCAGCAAACAGGACTGAAATGGAAACTAAACCATCTCTTCTATAATTTAAGAGTTAATGCAATCGTAAAGACACCACAGTATACCTGTACCCGAAGGAAGCCAAACATTTCACTGCATAATTTCAAAATACAATACGTCAGCTTTATATTTCATCTCTATGAAGAATTCTGTCTTAATTGGGTCATAACAGGAGGACAAAAATAGATGACTCCTTGATGTAAACAGCAATTTCACAGACGACCACTGACATAAATGAGGGAATTCAGTTCCACTGCTTCTATGTCAGATGAACCTTTTCATGTTGATATAAAAACAAGCAGCATGGTGAGAATAAATACATGTATTTTCTAAAAAGAGAACTTATTGTATGTAGGAGTAATGTCTTGTCAGACTGCTATTCCCAGTTGCCACCATAAACATGTCAACCGGAATGGACAATGCCACTTACAAAAGCTGCAAGTTGTGTGCATCTAAGCATCTTCACCTCAAAAGAAATTGACCTTAACTGAGATATGCTCAGACAGGGTAGTAACTCATATTAGTGTAAGTGTCCATGATGAAATGTGATTACAAGTGTGTGCAAAGTTCCTTGAATTTCCATGCCATGCATTTCTCACATTCCATGCATTCCAGACATACCAAAAGAGGGACCCAGTGGGATGTCAAGACACCTGTGTATAGGTAAATGAGTGAAAAGTACATGTACATGGTGACTGGTAAAAATAGTTTGAACTCTTCACTGTATAAAAACGTTGGGTGATTTCTAGTTCATTGCTAGTGCTAGTGCTGGCAAGTGTCTACATTATATCAAGCTCAAACATCGACAGTCAGATTAATGCAAGCAATATGAATGAAAACTATCTATCCCCTTCATTAACATTATCTTTGCTGTCTGACGCTCAAAGGATTCAGCTGGACTTGCGCGACCAAAAGGGTGACTGTGTTTGATTCAAGTCAAATATGACAAGATACAGCCCTGAAATGCTTCATTTTAGACATATGATAGAAGAGGAAAATCTTAATGCCTCAAATTTCTTAACATCTCCAAAATACAATGATCTTGATTTTGTTCCCAGTCATAGATTTATGTGGTCACATCTAGCGTGTTCATGAACTTCTACGAGTGATTATTACATTAGCATAGGCTATGCACATTTGCAATGTGCACGGGATGACGTGCATGCATGGACATGAATGTGGGTCTCGTACATACAGCAACACCACCCCAACACCAATACAGGTACTGAACTTGACATGACAAATTTGATCATCCCTAGGGGCTGGTGTTAGGCAATGGGGAAAAACGTATGTAAATTGCCGACATGAGTAGAAGAGCTCAGTTCAGCAGATGACATTCAGCACACATTCTGTATTCATTAGCTACCTTCCTTTTAACTTTAACCCATTGAGGATGGTTTGATTTTGCTACAACACGCATTTCCCATAGACTCTTGCCCAAGCATACTCGGGACTCTTCCTCAACGGGTTAAAGGCCCTGATAGAAATGGAAAATGTGGAAAAGAACATTCTTAGAAACACTGTCAAAACAAGGAAAAGTAGAAATTACGCGGTGCGTAACATATGTCCCCGCCGGAAGTAGCATTTAGTGGCAAAATGTACACTATAGGTAAAAAATCAAGGTCAAAGGTCAAAGAAGTCAAAGGTCAAAATTCTGTGTAGAAGTTTTGAAGCCCTCATCTAGTGCCATCACATAAAGCAAATGGAATCGAAATCGGGTTAGAAATAGCGAAGGAGTAGCATTTTGTAGCCAATGTACAATATAGGTCAAAATTAAAGGTCAAAGGTCAAAGAAGTCAAGGTCAAAATTCTGTGTAGAAGTTTTGAAGCCCTCACCTAGTGCCATCACATAAAGCAAATGGAATCGAAATCGGGTTAGAAATGGCGAAGGAGTAGCATTTTGTAGTCAATGTACAATATAGGTCAAAAATCAAGGTCAAAGGTCAAAGAAGTCAAAGGTCAAAATTCTGTGCAGAAGTTTTGAAGCCCTCACCTAGTGCCACCACATAAAGCAAACGGAAGTGAAATCGGGTTAGAAATGGCCAAGGAGTAGCATTTTGTAGCAAAATGTACAATACAGGTCAAAAATCAAGGTCAAAGGTCAAAGAAGTCAAAGGTCAAAATTCTGTGTAAAAATTTTGAAGCTCTCACCTAGTGCCATCACATAAAGCAAACGGAATCGAAATCGGGTTAGAAATGGCGAAGGAGTAGCATTTTGTAGCCAATGTACAATATAGGTAAAAAATCAAGGTCAAAGGTCAAAGAAGTCAAAGGTCAAAATTCTGTGTAGAAGTTTTGACGCCCTCATCTAGTGCCATCACATAAAGCAAACGGAAGTGAAATCGGGTTAGAAATGGCGAAGGAGTAGCATTTTGTAGCCAATGTACAATATAGGTCAAAAATCAAGGTCAAAGGTCAAAGAAGTCAAAGGTCAAAATTCTGTGTAGAAGTTTTGAAGCCCACACCTAGTGCCATCACATAAAGCAAACGGAATCAAAATCGGGTTAGAAATGGCGAAGGAGTAGCATTTTGAAGCGAAATGTACAATATAGGTCAAAGGTCAAGGTCAAAAGTCACAACTGAAATTTTGTGTAGAAGTTTCAAAGCTCCCATGTAGTGCTATCATATAAAGCAAACAGAATCAAAATTGGCTCATAAATGACAGAGAAGTAGCAAATTGAACATTTTGATCACACACGGATGCACAGACGGACGGACGGACACACGGACACACACACGTACGGAGCCCGTTTCATAGTCCCCTGCTCGAACTCGTTCGGCGGGGACAAAAAAAAAGGGACAACAATGGACTGCAATGAATACCAAGCTTGTCAACAGTGTGCAAGCTACATTCTTCTTTTTTCTTTTTTTTTTTTCATTCCAGCAAAAATGAGTGGGTGTGGTACTGAGCCACACCACAACACTGTTCACCTTATGCTCATGTTTCCATCCATCTTATGGATGGCTGCTGGAGCATACATGCAGTAGTGGAAAAGGTCATGTCCATTAATCATACTTAGCACAGAAGGCTTCTCATAGACCACTCCCTGGATGATCATTTAACCCTGTTACAGCCGAAGTCCTTGCCATTGTGTGCAACAGCTATCATATTTCAAGACTGGTGGTCCCGAAAAGTGTAACTGGCACCAACTGACCAATAAGCAAAGAGAGAGTGAAATTGGAGACCTTCATATCCATACTTTTATGAATCCATTCCTGAGAAGATAAGAATAGTGACTATGGAGGATGAACAAAGGCATCACACACTAGGCATTAATCAACTTTTATTCAGTGTTGATAACCTCTTCCCCTGCCATAAATAACTGATGGTTCGTAATCCAGATCATGTAATGGTGGTGGTATAAAGACCATTTTAATACTGGCCTACATTTGGTCCTGGAAGAAGACCAAAGTTAACCACATGTTTACAACAATGTAGCAAGCTGTTTGTACCGTATCTAATGTCTATACCACATACCAGGAGAAGGAAAACCAAGACCAAGTGTTGCTATGGTTATGATTATACACCTTTTCCCGACAACAGCAGCATAACAGTTGAGAACAATCTCCTTGTCTCATTCTCAGGGGCGGATCTAGCTTTTTTCCAAGGGGGGGGGGGGGGTTTCAGGGGCTGAGCTGGTTATTGCGAGGGTATGGGAGGGGGGAGATTTTTCACTTTAAGGGTTGCCAGCTTGCGATTTTAAGCATACTTGCATGCTCTATTTTTTCTCTTTTTTTGTCCCCCCTCCCCGGGCTCCACAGTCCCTGGGTTTGACCCAACGATGATGCAAAGCATTGTCCACAAGGCGCGAAGCGGCGATGTCTGTGAGCTGGGTTTTTTTCCTTTGTTTTTGCTATTTGAACTCCTGTAAGTGACGTTTTCCTTGCATTTACTAATGCAATGGAGACCATAAAAAGCAGTCCACAATAACGTCTTTTTAGATAAAGTAACATTTTGATACACAGTTATATCCAGAGTTATCATGTGTTTGGTTACTAACTTAACAAGTTACCAGATGAGTTGAATAATATTATATCTTCTCACAATATTTGCACTTGAAATTTTCCTATCCAGTGTGTGTTCTTTCTTTTTTCTATGTTTTTTTCTACATTTTCCTATGCACATTAAATTTTTACTTGGCAGCCAAAGAGGGTGTGGGGGGGGGGGGATTTCAGGGTTTAACCCCCCCCCCCCCCTCGATCCGGCACTGATTCTAGCAGGTCACATTGAACTATTGATTTCTTGCATGACTGGGAGACCAAACAAGAGACCCCCGGGGTGAAGCGCTCACCTGAGTATCGCAATTTCACCTTCCATGCATTCTTGCATACTCTTACCTGAGAACATTGGAAACTTAGGTCTGCATATATGGATCCCCCCCCCCCCCAACTCCAGGGGGGGGGGGCAGGCAGCCCTGGATCTGCAATGAACAAACTTGGAACTAAAGTCATCAATGTACAAACTCATGGTATTAACTTTGCTTTATCATTTCTGGTTCTAGAGTAGAATATTTCAAATATTCCTTAATGCGTGTGTGGGAGGAGGGGGGGGCTGGGCCCCAAAAGGCCCCCCCCCCCCAAGAGGGACATGGTGCTCATTTGAAGGAATTGAGATTCTATCCCCCTAGGGATGCTACCTGCTAAGTTTGGTCAAAATTCATCATGAGGTTTTCAAGAAGATGAACATGTACAATTCAGGCCCCATTAGGACCAATCCCCATCCCCTCTCCTGGGACCCAAGGGGGGGGGGGAACCCCTGATTCCGCCAATCCCATGAACAAACTTGAAACTAAAGTCATCAATGTACTAAGTTATAGTATTATCTTAGCCCTATCACTTCTGGTTCTGGAGAAGATTTTTAAAGATTCCTTAATTATAGGGGGTTTGGGCCCCCGTGGGGGACCCCCAGGCGGGACATGGTGCCCATTTGAACAAATTGAGATCCTATCCCCCTCAGGATGCTAGCTACCAAGTTTGGTGAAAATCAGACATGGGGATCTCAAAGTGAAGATGAAAATGTACAATTTAGGCCCCATCAGGACCCCTTCCCACCTCCCTCCCCTGGGTCCCAAGGGGGGCAATCCTGATTCCCCCATGAACAAACTTGAAACTACAGTCATCAATGTACTAACTCATAATAGTTACGTTCAGACGGGAGCCCTTAACCTCGAAGTTAGGAAACTTCGAGGTTAGAGCTTGTAGTTAGGGACCGTGAAGACGCACTCGTAGTTAGCAAACCTCGAGGTTTGCTCGATGTTTTGAGCCACGAGAAATCTTATGGTTAGCGCTCTAACCACGAGCCGCGGGGGGTCCCCACTCGTAGTTAAGCGCCGTGTGGACACAACAAACAACGAACTCGAAGTTAAGAGTGACCTCGCCGTAAACTCCATCCCCCACAATTTCCCTCTGCTTCCGGGTCAACCTCCCAAACGTACACCACAAATACACTACACGTGAAAAACCTCTGACGCACGACACAACAACATCATCTCTTCTTCCCATGCGCTGTGGCTTGATCTCTGAAACTGAACACGTCGAACTCGCTACTGTATTCTATATTCTTCTCCGACGCTAAAAAAAAAAAAAAAAAAAAATGTTTTCGACGAATATCTTCATAAAGGCATAAAGTCATCAGTGCAGTGCTATCTCTGCATACCATGACAGAGAAAAAGAGTACCTGTAAGCGAGTCCGACAGGGTTGGACTAAAGAATAAATAGACGCCTTGTTGGCAGTGTGGGCTGAAACTTCCGGTTCCGTGGTTTTAACATCGAGTAGGACCCACTCGTAGTTACGGGGGCGTAACCTCGAGGTTAAGATTCGTCGTGTGGACACACGTCGTAGTTAGGGTGCAAGAGCTAAACCTCGAGGTTTCCTAACCTCGAGGTGAGGGCCCGCCGTCTGAACGTAACTAGTATCAACTAAGCCCTATCACTTCTGGTTCTAGAAAAGAAGATTTTTAAAAATTCCTTAATTTTAGGGGGTTTGGGCCTGCCTGGGGCTCCCCAGGTGGGCCATGGTGCCCATTTGAACATATCGAGATCCTATCCCCCTAGGGCTACCTGCCAAGTTTGGTGAAAATCAGTCATGGGGTTCTCAAGAAGAAGATGAAAATGTATTAAGTTTACCACGACGTACGACGCACGCCGGACGCCATACGAAGAGCCATCACAATAGCTCACTTGAGCCGTGAGCTAAAAAGCACTGTGATAAGTTCACTGCTGAAAATTGACATCAATACAAAGTAGTTATTCTTTTTTTAAGGTTGAGTAGACACATACTTGTATACCCATTTAAAGTTTGCATAATAATATCAGTAATCTGGTACACTATAGAGTACACACAACGTTGCTACAAGATTTAAACATACCGTATACGACACTCCAATAATCATTTTGAATCTTTTATTTCATTTTAGCAAAAATTTGAATGCCAATATTTTGTTGACAATTCATCATCTTATGATAATCAAAACATACAAATGCATTCAAACATGTTTTTTCTCATGAAGATTTAAACATATTATTGGGATACCGTATATGACACTCCAATAATCATTTTGAGTCTTTTATTTCATTTTAGCAAAAATTTGAATGCCAATATTTTGTTGACAATTCATCATCTTATGATAATCAAAACATACAAATGCATTCAAACATGTTTTTTTCTCATGAGGATTGTGAATACAAAATATGCTTGATAATAATGTCACATAATTGTAAGCCTTTATCTAGGTCCTTAAATACCTACAAGAATTTGATAAACAAACAATAATATTTTGTGTGTTTACAACAATACAGTGAGCTGCTGCTCAGATAATGAAGTATAGACTACTAACAAAGCTGACCTTGAAGGTCACTTCCAACGCACGTCACATTTCTTATCCTGGACTTGTAATGACGTCAAGGGACAATATCTGGATTCCACCTGCTCAATAACATCAAGACGCCCTTCAATTATAGATTGATTTCAATGTGTCACATGACCATGAAAGTTTCAAATGAGAGATGGAAAAAAGAAGCAACAACATCCCCCGCCAAAGGATTGATGTGTCCACTTGGATTACACAGATGCCCCTCTCTACAACTGCGACTTCACTACTTCCCTTTTAGCCGCCGAACTAAATCTATCCATTACAATTCCTCGGGCATGTCAGATGTACAAGCGTTCAAGGTATCATTGTAGAGGGCGCTTCATGAATAAAATATCAAGGAATCAGTCCCAAGTGCCTACTCTGCTGTGTACACGACTGCCCCCTTTTCCACAGTGTAGATAGATAACTGCAACAGCAATGATTCCCGCTGGTCCAAACTGCGCACAAGTAGCGGATGATGTTTGTTTTCAGATTTCTGGTTTAAACAGTTCATCCATCATGATTTGAAATTTAAATGTAAAGTATTGCTTAAAGCCTACACATTCTGGCTTCAGCTCTTGCAGAGGATGTAATAAGTGACTGTCAAAAGTTGACCCGAGGCACTGATACTATATGGGCATTAAAGTCAACAGGTTTAATCTTTCAAAGGGTTCTAAACTAGACCTCGAGCCCCAACACTTAGCTACCGAAGCTTTCAACCATGTTATTTGACCAGCCTCCCATAATGCTATCAACTGGGAAAACAGCAAGGAACATGAAATCCCTAATCTTGCTGAAATGCACAATGCCATGACCTTTCCAGATCATTTACTCGTGTTTTCCCCACAAGAGCTTGGGAAAATATAAAAAGTTATTACCATGCCTTGTCCTCCAGTGCCTTTTGACAAAAGCTGAATATGGATGTCTCCCTCGCGAGAAGACAAGGTAGACAGTGAAGAAAATGATTCCTCCCTTTACACGAGACATGCATGCTCATAAATAGCATTGCTTTTATTTGGGGGGAAAAACTTGCGGGAGGAGAGCTGAATGAGAGATAGAGAGGTAAACATTCCACACAGGATGTTCGCTGAATGAAACACAATTCAATTGGCGAAAGGTCAAACGCAGCTTGTGTCTCCTGACATCTCCATCACGAACCCCCCTCAGGGCTCACAGGAACATATTGGCACAATGACATGCGAGGAAAAGCTGCAGATTTTACAAGTTTTGGAATCCAATTTTCTTGAATATATATATCCCCAACATCGAGCTAAGTGTTGGTACACTTTCACCAGGTAATGCACAGCTATGACTTAATTTTCCTACTGTTTGTGTGCTTGTTTGTTTCTTTGGGTGTGGGGTATGTCAGGGGAAGAGATGACATAATCGTAGTTAAAGCATGTATATTAAAGGGACCTTGATATATTTTAAATTGCCTAAGGAGTTTCATATTCACTCATATCCACATGTGAAGTTCATTTCTCATAGCCATAACATGCAAGGGTTACTGTAAAACACAATATTTTTGCGGCATGAAATTTTCACGAATTGGAGCTGACAGCCTTTTTCGCAGCATGAAAGTTTTGCAAGTTGCCTCTAACATTCAATGTGTATAGTGTAGAGAAGAACTTTCATGTGCATTGTAATTTCGCGAAACTTGGCTCTCGTGAAATTTGCAAAATTAAAGTGCACGCAAACATTTTTCGTTTTACAGAAAACATAAGCACTTTGAACCACACAAAAATAATTAAAAACAATCCCTCATTAAAAATGATTTACTATGTATATGAAAGCCAATTTATGCACGTCTGCATGTGTTTATGAATGCAAGTACAAAGAACAGGCAAAATCTCTATGCATTTGAAAGTATGCATGTATGAACATATATGTAGATACATTATGTTCAAATTATGTGGGTGTGTTGTGTGTACGCAGATTCTACATTTTGTCATGTAAGCCTGAAAACTACACAGTGAGAAGATACTACCAATGGCCATGTACACTTTCAAAGAAGAATGCAACCCAAATATATAATTATCTGAGGATTAACCCGTTGAGGACGGGCTGATTTTGCTGCAACATTCACTTCCCATAGACACCTGCCCTACACCAGACTTGTCCTCAGCGGGTTAAGGGTATGAGCAATATCATTGAACACATCAGCTCAGTTTGAGAAAAATCAGATTAAACACGGATATATAGTGTACATACACAGAGAAACACAAAATATCATTATTCATTCCCTTCTGGTCTATTAACACAGCTGTCATTCACACAACTGATGGCAGATGCCAGTATTTGATCGTTGGATTTTCTAGATAGCCAAACATCAATGATTAGCAACATTAAATGCAAGTTTTTCTTTTAGTTCTCTATCCTCAGTGTGATCACACTTTAACTCATTGACGACTAGTCCCAAGTATACTCAGGCAGGTGTCTATCGAAAACTTGCATAATTGCAAAATCAGCCAGTCTGCAACGGGTTAAAGTTTCTGTGATGTGTAGGACACTCCCTTGTTAGGTTTGTAACATTGTTTGGTAGCAAAGATTCATTCTAAAAAACTAGTTCCTGGTAATTAGATTTCAAAGCTTTTTCAGCTTCTCAATGTACAATGTGTATCATATAGGATTTCCTTCAGTACCATATCTGATCCTATATGGCACATTTACATTAGACCAATGAACAAATGAAGGAGCACCTTGAATCATGTTTGCTTGATAATCCGCCATCTGCTTGGCTCACACCAACCAATGATCAGCAGACATCATTCAGAACCACGCCCTCTACTCTCTTTGTTGAGACGAGACATCATGAGGCAAACGATAAAAACTCTACATGCATATTCTACTGGTACCTTATTGTATGGTAGAGAGTATGCCACGTGAAAATAGATGGGAATAAAATATTCTCTCTTGCTGAATACTGTGAATATCTGATAAATGTCAGGCTAGCACGCTACTGGCCAACTCCTCGACAAAAATCTATGCAGGACTTTTTGTTTTTTTAAGTATATTTTTAAACTGCCTCGTGTAGAAGCCAAGTCTCTGGGAAAGCTTAGAGGACCATCTTTCCAATGAAAACACAATTGTATTGCCTCATGAATGAAAATGGACTTGAAGTTAACAATGAGAATGAAAATGATATCAACAAGAGTCAAGCAGATCTTTAACTGGTGAAGCTATTGCCACAGACCACCACAGACCACCATGGAGACGCATGCATTTGAAGTCACAATTTTCTGCTGCTCTTTCTTAAACTGATGACTGCTAACTGCATCATTTCAATAACCTTAAAACAGACATTGTCAGTACAGAATGTAGAAATAATTCTCTCTTTGCTAATTGACTGCTTAGATTAGAGCTCATTGCATGGATATGTGTGCATTTTATTTGTTTTGTTTTGCTTTGTTTTACTTTGTTTTGTTTTGTTTGTTCATTTATTTTGGAGGGGTGTTCTTGGTGTGGTGTGTTGTGGGGGTAGGGTTCAGTTTTTAATACTAGGTATACATTCTAAAATGAATGTACACCTGATCAGACTTCTGATAAAATGCAGGATTTACCTATTGCAGATGAAACAAAAACCCAGCTTTAGTGCTTCAAAATAGTTCTAAAATGTCAGTTAGGGATAGAAATAACCAATGTAAAAATGTTAATCAGTATAACCAATGTTAAGTATTGCTGAATAAACAGAATGTGAACAATAGTTATAATAAAATCATTTCTAGAATGAACCATGTACAGTTATGGTTTATTAAGAAAAATAGTGATATCTCCTTATATTTTAGGCTTTATTGCTATATTTGTATATGGTAGGATGTCTTGTGATCTATACACATGCATCAAATGTGATAACACATTTTTTAAATCACTGCTCCCAATGGTAAACAGTACCTTTGACTGTTCTTCAGCCCACATCTCATCAGAAGAAACCATCCTTTATAGCAGGTGCTTACACTTTCCACACCCAGTTCCACCTGGAGAGTGATTGGCATCAGGTGTCACATGGTGCTATCCACCTGCCCTCCCTCCTCCTAGTTCCCCGTTCGCTGGAGGAGAGGAACGTGGAGATCCTCAGACTTCACTTTTCATCTTCTGCGACTGCTACAGGCATTATCTGCCCCACTTTAATATCCCACACTATGAATTACCATAACAAACTTGCACGTAGAATTCACTGGGTGAATATCTATAGACTAATTGCTGGCTGCAATATTATTTTATTACATCTATCATCATGGTCACAATATGATCAATTAGCCTTCTGCTCCATAAGAACTCCCCCCCCCCCCCACACACACACACCTTATAAAGGCTTGAAACTGCAAGGCTGCTTATACCTCTAGAATAACACCATGGCATTCACAGGTAGACAGCCAGGCTGTGAGACTGCATTGCGAGTAAATTGAGAAATAATCACCAGCACACACCACAGAGCTCTCTTGACTAATGGCTCCAGATTCAGCTAGCAACATCGCAGCCTTCATTATCCCACTCAAACTAAATAAAGAGGAGGCCAAAAAAAAAAGGCTTTCCAGAACAGGAAATGAGCTAGGATTGTAAGCAGTCTGTGTAGTGGTAGCACATCAAGGCATAACTACAATAAAATCCTGAGAGAGCTAGCACACTCTTGATAACGCCAATACATTACATCTCAGCCACAACGCATCATCAGGAGGCTTATTATGCTTGAAAGCAAAGGAGCGATACTGGAAAGGACGATAAACAAAATGAGACAAAAGATTACATGTACATTGACTATCAAAAGGAACATGTGAGTTTGGATTTTTAGCCATTTTCATAGTGGAGTTTATTTACAAAACAATTCTCAGATATTCTCCATACCTTACCTGGTTTCCTTTAAAAAAAGTCTTCTACCCTTTAAAACAAAGGAACACTACATGTCCATGTTATGGTAGTCATGAGCAATGCAACAAAATAATCTCTCCTACAATGTTTGTTAAACATGTAAATTCAGGGTCCCATTTCATGAAAGAGTTGATATGATAGCAGCTCTTGCTGGAATGGCAATTGTCATGGTAACAACAAGAATCCAGCTTCCTGATTGGCTGTTGCTATGGGAAGTTGCCATTCCAGCAAGAGTTGTTATCCTACCATCTTTTAAGAAATGGGGCCCGCATGTAGCTCTTATAACATTAAAATTAAGAAAAATATAATGGGTATAGCTAGACAGACAGCCTCCTATTAAAGGCTTACAAAAGTAGCACTACAACTACTAATCATGCTTGCTAACAAATGGAGTTGAACCATCAGAGAGACACTTCCCTTTAATAACTTAATTAGGATTAATTGTGCACACTTACTTGAGATGGTAGGGAGAGGATACACAAGGCTCAACACTATTTTTTTCTTAAAGTGGCCTGACAATAAAAGTTGGTGGCCCGATCATGCCACTGACACATACTTTTCCTTAAAAAGTAGTGGCCCGTCATCTATTTTTGGTGGCCTGGGCAACCCAGCCACGGCTAATGTCAAGCCCTGGCATACGTTGTATATCAAACTCAGCTCTCTAACAAAGCTTCTGTGGATTTTTGGAAACTCATGGCTTAACCTGTTGAAGACAAGTCCCGAGTATACACAGGCAGGTGTCTATGGGAAATGCATGTATAGCAAAATCAGGCCGTCCTCAATGGGTTAACGATTAATGAAAACTTCTTTTTTTTATGCACCATGGTGTAAAACCCCCTGTGTGCCACATTATTTTAAGATAGCAGTGTAGTCATTCTTTAGGAAAACACTCCTGTTTTTAAATTCTGAAGCTTTCATAGATTTCTGTTATTCTCGACATGTAATGAGCAAAGTTGTAAAGAAAATGCCAAGCTTTGCTTTAATGTAAATTGTATGACAAATCTATGATTGTTTTTCTTACAAATGACCAGTAGCTACATTATTGTAAAGGCATGACTTCTGTACACAAAACAGTGACAGAAACTTAGTACTCACAAATCCAGTACTACAGAACATCACTTTATACTAGTCAATCGAAAAAAAAAAATGCAAGCTACATGTGGCAGGAATGGAATCACAAGAAATGCTTTCATTGTACTGTGGCATTTGGCAATTTATTGATCGGTTTGGGCGGGATTGTGTAGGTTTGTGCATTTGAGCGGAATATTTGAACTTGGCACACCATTGACTGAGTGAGGTATGTGAACATCGCATATCATCACAAATTAAACCAAGAACAGCCACACAAATGCTTCACAGACTTGGTACACTTCGGATGATAGATCTAGATGAACTTCAGTCCTCTTGGTAATCCATCCCTACATCCTCTACCTAAGGCCACCATAAATACAAAAAGGCAGCTGTTGTCACAGCCAAGCGAAACCACAAAAGCAAAATCAGCCCGTCCTCAACGAGGTTAACGGGTAATGAAAACTTCTTTTCTTTACTTCGATTCTTATCAACATGCAATGCAAAGCAGTTTGGAAGTGCTTTCATTGTGTTGAAAGCCACAATTATGAGTGGTTCCACTCTCTTCGTTTCTTTAAAGTTTGCATGGTGGTTCACCAGGAGTGTTTGCCCATTTTCATAAAATAAACAAATTCATCTGAAACCATAAGGCAAACTCTCTATAATCTGTAAATCAGTGTATCATAACATTCAAACTCTGGTTCTTTGATAAACAGCATTGCCACAATGCTATGTATCGCATCAGAAAAAATGTACACCTAGGCACTGGCACTGCATTCTCTGAAGTGTCTGGGATCACTAAGTGCAGCTTGTGTGGCAATATGGGAGGCCATCAGACTTAGGAAAAGTGACCACAAGTTATTCATGATTTCATGACATCATAAGAAATCCCATTGACTTCCTCTTGAACTGAAATTCAAAGAGCACAAGGCCATTTGATATCTACACCCAACTTTCTGCTTCACGGCTAACTTCCAATGAGCCGGTTATCCGCTACATGAAGCAGCCCAGTGATTAGCGCGAAGAAACAGCGACCTCCTCGAAGACGACCGAGATCTTATCGCAGATAACGATTTCTTCTACCTCTGTAGGCATCCATCAACAGGCTTTATTAGAAACTTGGGGGGGGGGGGGAGGAGGGGAGGAGGGGAGGGGGGGGAGGAGTCTGGGTTCTAGCTGATGCCGACCGGTTATCCCGTAAATTCCTGCCAAATCTTCAAAGGAATAGACGGAGTGATTTAGTGGCGGCAGAAGCCACGAGGCAAACACTTGCCTCTGAGTCTTCTAGGAAGGAGTGCTTTGTCAACAGTACAGTGATGATACCGCTCCTCCCGGTATAGAGTGTAGGGAATAATTTCATGCTTTCACCTACGAGAAAGCGAACTCCCATAACCATATTCACAAGAGTAAAATCAAGATAGCATTGAAGAAGTCGTACGTGACTCACACTATACCTATTTGTATGCCATGATAAAGCAAAGCTATGACAGATAACCACATTTTAAGTTTCTGGTTTTCTTTTTAAGAGTAGGTATTACCTTTGTCATAATAGATATTTGAATGCCATTAACCCATCTAATCCAACAATCACATTTCTGGACATGGCAGCTAAGTACTGTATAAATCTTTTTTCTAATATGATTCTTATCATTCATTGCTAATATGACATACCACAGACTAAATACTGATCTTTCATTTGAGTCTTATCTTGACTATAACCATTTTTCAAGTCAGTTACATAATAATTGAAGACCTACAAGTTGCTAAATCTATAATTGATCTTCAAACTGACAACGCCTTTAAGACGATCAAGTTTAAAGCTTCTGTCTCAAATTGGCAAATATATTGTAATTTGTACTAATTCATAACTCATTCAATGAAGGAATTCCATCTAATTTGTTTCCAATAAAAGCTATGTAGTGAAATTCAGAGGTACCAATGAAGTGATGACAATTCAAAGATGACAATTTTTTTTTTTGCACCAAAATTCCTCCAGTATTTCATGGGTTAACATTGTTACTCTGGATAATCTTCATGCTCTTCCACGGGGCCCCAGGTAATCACTCCAGAATCCATTTACAGAGGGGCGAGAAGGTGCAAAGGTTTATTAAGCATTTATCAATGCTATATATGGTCTCATAGGTAACCAACTCAACACAAGTTAAAGATAGCAAAAGAAAAAGGCCTCCTCATATTCGTTACACATGTCTTCTTGCATATGGTACAATCATTTGCATTATCTCGCTGCAGTCCCCGAGTGTCTCTCATCCAACTCTCCCTGCAAAAGAAAGCTTTCCCACAACTTGTGAAATAGTCTCCCAGGTTTATTACACTCCTGTGAAGCCATAATCACCATCCCAAGCTATTGAGTTAAGTCGTTACTTACCTCCTTATTGCGTTGATAATGTGCCATCTACCCGAATGAGACTCCACTCCCAGAGTACTCTAATCACAAATTACCATTACTTCTAACAGAAGCAAGGCTATGTTTCATATGAAAGTCTCTCATCTAGCTCACTCTGACAAATTACAAGAAACCTTAATTTTCCTTAAGCACTGCCATTACCTATAATTACCTAAAGATACTGACTTGCCTTGGCAAAATCACTCAGATAAGGCAATTAGAACAATTAGTATAAGGGGGGGGGGGGCTGAAAACTCTGTTTAATCTCTTCTTTTTTATCTCCCTTCAAAAACTGTTTCATCTTTATTCAATGAATATCTCTTTGTTGCCAATGGTTTCCATTTCATTGTTGCTACAGCTTACTTGCAGCCATACTGGCCCTATGCTATTGTCCTATGATCTCCATAAGATATGAATATGGTGATGCCAGTAGGTTCCTTGTACCATTATTACCTCCGCCAAGGGAGGAGGTTATGTTTTCGTTACCGTTGGTTTGTGTGTTTGTTTGTTCGTTAGTTAGTTAGTTAGTTTGTCCGTGTGCAAAATAACTCATGAAAGTAGTTAACGGATTGGGATGAAACTTGCAGGAAAGGTTGAGAATGACACAAGTAACAAACGATTAACTTTGGTAGTGATCCAAGAATTTTTGGGGAATTTACAAAGGATTTTTGATATTTTGCATGCTTGGCGGAGGTCTGCGCTCTCAGTGTGCTTTTCTAGTTGATATATTCATTCATTGAATTATTCATTTACTTATTCATTCACTTGTATGGCATGAAGCACTAGGTTAGTACCACTGGCTGACTGCCAGTCACCCCCAATCCCCCCCCCCCCCCCAACAAACCGCAAGCGCCCTGTACTAGCCACTCATTCACCTCTGTAGTTGCATGTGTGAATGTGATGCGCATGCATACACAGGCACACATTTGCACAAGAGGGCTATCTTCACTGCTTCACACCTTGCTCATTGTGGGGAAGTGAAGTGGGATCTTTTACATGCGGTGCGTCGCCATCCTTTTGCTCATGGGACATCAAGTTTACATCCCATCCGAGCAGGACATAGTATTTTTGCTCGTGATCGAGAGAGAGACGGCACGGTAAGACACAACATCGTTTCGCTGGATTCAACTGGTCCTCAAACCCATGCCCCTTGATCGCTCAGCAAACACTCTAGAGGCTGAGTCAACTTGTCAACATTCGACTTGGTTTTTATTTGACTTGCCTTGAATGTGGTAATTAGTTACAAGCCTGTCAAATTTGGATCTGTACCGGTAGTACGAGGGCCCTTTATGTTGCATAACAGTTTAGATCAAACAGAAGTCAGAAAATCAAATACTAGGTATAAGTCTCTGAATACCCACTTCTCACTAGCTAATACTGGATTTACATTAAATTTTGATTTACTGAATTATGTTTGATTGCATCTTTTCATGCAAGACAGTCCAGATCTTTTTACTCTTAAATCCCAGCATGTTCCCTCTATGAAATGACACGTCATATGATTATTTATTTACAATGGCAGCTGCTTACCTAGAGGCTTTATTTCCCACCTACATGAATATGATCAAGCTATCCAATAAAAATATCACAGAATATTAAATAGCGATTATTGTGGCAGTTACTCATCTAAAAGAAATCTCAACATTGATTGCATAGCTTCCTAAACACAGATGAAGAGGGCCCAGGAGAAAAGTAATGAGTTTCATTCAATTTACTTTGTGAAGTAATCATTACGGACCGTGGTTATTCTGTTAGTAGTACAACAAATTTCGTTACGTCATTTTTACGTTAGCGCCGAAGGCTGATGATTATCTTCTTTCCTCCCGACTTGATGATGAATATGGCTGCCAATTGATTAGAGAGAAATCCACAAATGAATCTCAACCACAGTATATTTCACAAAATCGGTTCCAAATATCCACACATCACACAAATGTACTGCTTATATTAATGTGTTTTCAAAGCCGTTGCCAGTTCCACTTCTCATGACGGATCCCCCGAATTTGATTGCACTCCCGAGGAAACAAAAGAGCTTGGGTAGAAAGTTGCATGAGCCGGCATGGAGGGCTGCGTAATGGGCTGGCAAAAGATGGGTTCACTGTTGGAGATGTTGTGACAGGGATCGGTTATTTGATGCCCACACGAGGGCAGCAGATCGTAAAGCTGCACTGAAAGGAGAGGACTAAAGGAAGGAAAAAAGACCTGGTTTTCCCTTACCTGCAATTACCATTCGCGAATGGCACCCAGTTTCAACTAAAGGGAATTTTGTGTCCTACATAACAGGGAAATGTGGAATATTGTGACATTTGCATGGCGACGGCGGTGTTTCCCTCACAACTTTTTTTTTAATATTTCAAGAGATCATGAAGTTGGCAGTTTCAGATTACATAGACTACTTCCATTAATCTACATGAAAAGGAAATAGTCCTGTTAAATGGTGAATGATGATCCTTTACAAAAGTAAAGACTATGGCAATCAAAAACAGGTCATCAGTTAGTGCACAGTCAAGACATTAAAAATGTCCACACTTTTTCTAGTATTTTCTGATTGAAATATATGTGTTTGCATATACACATAGTACATAGCACACAATCCCACACATTCTTATCTGTGTTGGGAGTGTAAAATTTTAGAATTCATCATGGGCTTGAACTCAAGATAACCCATTGCCATTATTAAGAATCAACACAATGTGTATGTATAAGATACAATCAGTATTCTTGCTGGATTAATAGTTTACACATTGTTATATATTAACGCTATCTAACTCTGTCACTTGGTGTCCTTTTTCATATCCTTTGAATTTATCATTAGGTATAGGCCAAGAAATATAAAAGAAGGATTCTATGATTATTCATACATGCATAGTTATTTGTTATGTGTGATTACAAAATTCTATTCTGATAACAAAGTAAAACACTTTTTTCAGTCTCATTTTAGTGACACATAGTATTTGTATAAAGGAAAGAAATTTCTCATCACACTGTGATCTCCAACACAGAAAATGGGCCAGCTCATTGTTACAAGGAGCACAGCACTCGTGCAATTATGTGAATGCAAACCAGAAAGTGGTTCTTCCTCAGCATGCGAACACATGACTAAAGTGCATTAATCAAATTGTTTATGAAGCACACGGCAAGAAAGGGAGCCCTCACAGTCTCAACCATTAGTCATGTGACTGGCGACATGACTCCAGCAAACTTCCTTTTCCCCCTCAAGCTGAGTCAGTCGAAGTATAAAGCCATGATTCCACTCAAAACCACTACATCCCACTGTGGACCAATTATACTACCGGTATATGCCTCTCCACTATAAGACAGCGCTTTACTTCTCTTTTCCCCCCCTTTTTTTTTTGTCTAATATTCTACACAGCCAATGATAATGGGGAAGAGTATAAAAATGGCAGGTGCCATTAATTCATACATCGCCATAGCAACTAAAAGGAGATATACTCGAGAGGTAGATTCTCTCAGATGCTGTGACGGAAGAGGAGTTGTTAGAACATCTTTTAGATGATAGGAGCTGTGGGGACATCATCCTCCCCAACTGTATCCCTCCCACCCCCCCACCCCCCCCCCCCCCCCGACACCCCATCACCATCACATGAAAGCCTCAAGAGTTCCTTGTTTTCTTCTTTTTTGATGGGAATCGACAAAATTAGCATTGCTAAAACCTTCTCTCTTGTTGAGTGGAGGCAACGACCACCATTAAGATGGCAACAGAACCAGAAGCAAAAATTTCTCTGATGCCGGAGGCTCTGCAGGGATTTGCATGTTGTCACGAGAGCAGCTCATCCCTTTCTTAGGAAGGATCGTCATGGTAACATACCCCTCTCTAAGTTGAAAGAGGCACGGTGTATGTGTTGTTGTTTTCTTTTTCTGAGAAAATTCTTGAAATGGGTTCCAACACTCATTTACAGGAAGCTGTAATCTTACATATCTTGCCCTACAAACTGTCATTAAGCTAAGTCTCTAGCAATCTTCATGTTCAACCCTCCCAACCTCCCCCCCCCCCCCCCTTGAGACTCTTACCTTCAACCCTCTGCTAGTTGAGTAGGGGAAGAGAGGGGGAGGGTGAACTGCTGGACTACAGAAGATGTTGTTCGATTTCTAGTTTCAAGACTCTCACATCAGATTCATATCACACACATGACTCAATCAATCTGTCTGTGTATCTATTAGTATCCATCTAAACATCTGTCTACTTATCGACCTATCCTTATCTGCAACCTTTCCAGGCTGTTTATGTTGCACTTTCTCCATGTTTGTTTATTATACATCATCTCTGCTCACTACAGTCTTCTGTTGCTTTTGTGTGTTTATATTCCCTCCCCCCCCCCCCACACACACGCTCACTCTATCTGCTATGAACCTTTCTGATGATGATGGTTGAACCAACCATTAGTACACTGAAGGCCTTTCTTGGCCAACATCACATTTTCCTCACACAAATGCTTTCTGCACTTCATTTTTCATTTATCATCTCATCAAATCTATTCACAATTTTTTTTTTTTACTCCTCACAAATGGATCCTATGTATCTTCAGTCACATATATGAAGCAAAAGGTTTGTATGCTTTTAGCCACTGTGTATACCTGTGAGTGTGTGTTTTTTAGGAAGAGTTTTTTTTTTAATGTTTTATTACAATAGTAGGGATTATTAGATACACCTAAAGCATAACACAAAAGTACAGCGCATGAGGTCATTCAAGCTGGCAAGGAGCTATTACTGGAACTCAGGAGCAACTAGAAGGCAGACGTCAACAGAAAAGAAAGTGACAGACAGACAGAAAGACAAACACAGAGACGGATCGATTAAAGCATCCCAGCCGGAAGGCAGATGTTGACCAAAAACATTTCCGTCAAATTTGATCTCATGCATTTATTGATGTGTCCTCCTGTTTTTCTTCCTGTCGCCTCGTTAAAACCCTCTTACTTCGCAAGCCGGTCTTCCAGCATTGTCTCATACACCTAGATGACTCACTGCCGCTCCTTGGCGCTCGTTGGGCGTAAAAACCGGAGACGGATTCAATCAATGCGTGAATGCAGCAGCGCCCAGCAATGCAGGTATAAGACACCCCCACGATCGAGCTGTTTAGCTGCTGAACTGTCTGTCTGTCTGTCTGTCTCGCTGGTTCATTTTCTCCCTGCCGCGGCCCAAACATTGGGTTAGTGTCGGTGTCGAGTGTGTGATTGATGGTGCGAGTTTTACGACAAAATGAGATTTGTTTCAGAATCAATCTCATTCATCCAATCCGAGGAATTCTCGCACACTTTTTGACAAAGTAATGCAAGATTCCTCCCCATCTCATGGGCAGATGCACACACGTTTCACTTATTTGATCCAATTCAGATATTGGCCTTATTTATCAGATATGGAGAAGGGGGAAAGAGACACAAGACATTGCCGGGAAGCATAGATGTACAATTGAAGGGCGCTGGTGTGTTTCTGCTTGTAGATATATCTGTGCATATGATTTTTTTTATTCTTACGGTAGCTTCTTACAATTGTGACAGATATATATACTTGCATATCTTTTGTGTGATATTTATATTTCAACATTATATTGCACTTGGATCAAGCACAGTGGACTCCCGATACAACAACGAAACATATACATCTCTACAACATACATCAGGGTTGGAATCTAACTTTTTTTTTTCTTAAAATTTCCTTAAAATCTGAAATTTTGGTGGCCAAAAATAGAAGGAAATATAACAATTCACTTAGATTGTTATCTACCTGATCAGACCACCATATAAACCTATTTGGAAATTTGGTGGCCCAACATTAATTTCTGGTGGCCCTGGGCGACTGCTAATGTAGAGTCCCACATTCATACATACACAGGTTGAAGAAAGAGCGATTTAGCCGCGTTTCGCTGGTCTTTTACAATCATTCAATGCATTTCCTTTAGCACTTGAGTAGCATAAAAAGGCTGCAGCATCACTTTTGTTGACAGTACGATTCGCTACCATGAACTAAGAAAGGAGTTAAACGTTCATGAAAACAGTCTAGTTTCAAACTTTTTCTGAAGACTCCCTTTTTCCCATCTCTCTCTCTTCACACAGATATTGCTTTGTTTCCTTCTTTTTCTATTCTTTAATCTGCTATTTTGTTATTTCTCTTTCTGCCCTATTCTCCATGCTCCCCCTTTCTTTCTTTTTCTCTCTATTTCTTTTAATAGGCAGTCTAGTATAGCTTTTCAATCGGTATCATCTCAGTCAGAAAGGTCTAAACATGGAAGGTTTACCCAAAGCCACAAACATCCGCATCTTTTCCAGATGTACTTTTTTTCTTTCCAAATATACACACATCTTTTGTCGTGTCTGTGGATGTTTTCAAAATCATCCTTTGCTGGCTTCCCTCATCCGGCTGCTCAGAGCTGACATCGTCATTCACGCGCGCCAAGCAGCTTCCGCTTTTAGAAAACAGGTGACAATGAAAACCACCTTCCAATCACACAGAGGGAAGGCCTAATGCCTTGTCAAACTGCTGCATGCAAACATTTGAGATCAGAAGTCATTACATTGCAAGGTTTTCTTCAGATCTGCAGACTTTTCAGTGCAACTTTTAAGTCACTTACTTCATTAATCACAGAAGTACATACTAGCTCTACATTTTGTTAACAGTGTAATGGAGGATTAAATTCAGAAGGACTATTTGAAGGGACTGTACAGTTCTGGTTGAGGAGAGGATGTAGCTTTCACCATTTTGAGAGATACTATATAAGCCATATATTTCGCAAGTCTAAATTTTTGCGAATTGGGAATTCCCAACGATTTCGCCAGTGGTTAAATTCGCGATCGTGGAGTCCTTTACTGAACGGAGAAATGTTATGCGTACATCACATTCACATCGGGATCAGAGACAATATTTTCGCATGTCTTTAATTTCGTGAATAGCACCTGATTCGCGAAAATTCGGAAAATAAAAACCGCGTGAAATATTCGGCGTATACAGTATTCAGAAACAACTCTGTGAGATGTCACAGAGTATGCAATTCTAATGGGTATCAAAAGTTTATTTGATGAAAATCGGTTTTGAAATGGCTCAGATATCCAAAAACAAGGTGAAACAAAGAGATCCTAATAAAAGGCGTGGCCTGTTGCCTTTTATTATCATCACTTTTTCAGATATCTCAGCCATTTGAAAACCAATTTTCATCAAAGAAATGTTGAATCCCTCTTAAAATTACATGATCTTTCATATTTCATAAGAGGTTTCTCATTATCTCACTTAGGAATGTTATAAACCTGAATCCCCACCTCAACCAGTACTGTACAGTCCCTTTAAAGGACAAGTTCACCTTCATAGACATGTGGATTGAGTGAATGCTGAATGATGTCACATGTGTACAACTACATAAAGAAAGCATAAGGAAAATTCGAGATATTTTCACTTTTCTCGCATAATAAAAGACCGCTTGACTTCCCTATTTAAGAAGGCAAGGGGGAATAATATTACCCTTAACATAAGTTAGTGACGAGTCGAGGAAATGTGCACTTTTTTCAAAAAGTAAAATTTTGTGAAATTCTCTTTATATTTTCCATTTATCGTTGTACCTATGTGACATCATACACTCTAGTAGTCTTCTCATCCAGCAGTGACTGTGCAGATACTTTAAAAATTCATAACTTTTGAACGAATTGTCCGATTTTCCCCAAACTTTCACTGATGCGTTCTACAAATATTGCTGCATTCGATCCACATGTATATAAAGGTGGACTTGTCCTTTAAACATCTTTTTGGATAGAAAGGGACAAAGAGATATTTAGAGCTTGCACTGCAATATACACACTCCATAATTGTCTTTACAGTCATTTCAAAGTTAGCCTTGTGCACACAGCAACAGAATTCCTCCACAGACCTACGTGTACAGACACATGCACACACACACACAAAAAACACACACACACACACACACACACACACACACACACACACACACACACACACACATACACATACACAATCCCGTGCAGTGTGTCACACCTGCTATACTTTGTAAACATTCTCGACACTGTACCAACACACACTACACACATCACATATTGATTTACTTTTGAGGGAAAAGAATCGATGGTATCATTGTGAGCAGATGGTGTCTTTAAATTTCTCTGACACCCCAAAATTTGAGATCTAGACTTTTCTTCTCATCCTAAAATCCCAATAAAGTGACTCTAGATAATGCTTGGAAATAACTGTAAGTGCTGAAAAGATAAAATGCATGCATTATGAATAGATGATACACTGTCTCTGATGGTTTGGAGAAGCAAACAAAGTGATATACAAGTATTTTGAATATACTATATAGTGAAAACTTTCAAACTGGACCAGAAAACGTGCCAACAGCATGCTTCTTAGCAACATGACCTAGATACTACTGATGACGAATATTTTCCAGCTGTTTACAAGTTAACAGAATCAGCATACAGAATGAAAATATGTGTCAGGCATGTATAAAAGAACATTTGTGTGTATGTCCTACAAAGGTTTGACCTAAGGACAAGAAGTGATGTTGTTAGGCCACCGATTCTGCTGCCACCGCTGACATTGCTCATCCATGTATGAATGACTCTCTGCACCACGGAATTCATTTCCTGCCCACCCAGTTTTTCCTCCATCCAACATCCTCACACATCCACTTCTTTTTTTATAGAGACCTTTTTTCTCATCATCAACCCTAAATTCAATTTTTCGGGGGGGGGGGGGGGGGGGAGGTAGGGCAGGAGGGGAGAAGAACTTTTCCTTCGAGTATAGAAAATAAAATCAATTCTTTTATTCCACCGCATTCTCTCAGTCCTCAGTCTTCCCTCCTCCTCCTCCTCCCCTTCCTCCTTCTTCGCATATTGAACTGGTCATATCTTTGACTGCCAGCATATCAGGTATTACCCCTCTCTCCTCAATGGGTCCTTCTCCGCTTGTAACTGCAAATGTATTGACCATTTTGCCGTTCAGCTCCGCACACAAACTGCCCATCATTGTTTCTTTGCGAGCCGTACTCGTGTCCCCACTTCTGATGCACTTTTTTATCCCACGCTTGCACATTCTACTGCGACTGTCTGCTGATGGCAAGCTGGCAGACGAACGATACTGTAGATTAAATCTATTGCATCAATAAAATGTTCATTGATTGCTACCATTTCCATCATCGCTCAATCTATATATGCACTCTGATGTCTTCCTGCTCTTTGTATTCCTAAACTCTCGATGAGATACTTTGGGGAGGAAGTTTCCGAGTTTGCTCAGATTCCCCCAGACATCTCTCATCTGGCTACAATTAGACGATATCGCCGTTCGTAAAGGCCTCGTCAAATATGACAAGCACTCGAGAAAATTTCGCTACACATCATTTTTACACAGTATACGAGCTTGTGGGTTCGTGAAACAAAGATTGGCAAGTCTCTCCATGTAATGTGATCGGCTAGAGATAAAAGTCACCATCTTTACCCTGGCACTATGACCTCTGACACTGAAATTCTCCCTAACTTTCCATCAAAGTTCGCTGAAACGGGTATTTGGTGTCAGAAAAGAAGGAAATGTGTCAAATGATTTAGACATAACAGAAAGCCAATCACACCTTTCCTACTTAAACAATGGAGAAAACAACATGAATCCATCACTCAAAAGCATATCAGGTACCCTGCAACTAGGATGATCTATGCTTTCTTTGATGTCAACTTGCCCTACATCATGAAAAAATATTGAGGCCAGAAAATGACAAGAAATTTGTATGAAGATGTCTCCTACCCCCCACAACAAAAGTACTCCTTGCATTTGACCTTTTAAGTTTTTTGATGATCACATCTAGCTTGAAAGTTTGTTTGCTTGTACACTTTGTCAGATGTACCATCAACATTTTGTCAAACCTGCAGTCATAAGTGCTAGAAATGTCGCATTACAGATGGAACAGTGATTGATGAACTATTTGAAACCTCTCGTTTGACTTTCGGCACAAACAACACTCACACATGCAGGTGAGTGAAGAAAATTCAATGCTGAAGCGCATTTGGCAAGCCCACTCCAATTGTCCAACCCCTCTCATCCATTGTCCCACATATGTAACTTGTTGTGTGTATTTGAACAAAAAAAGTCTCGACTTCCATCTTACATATTTTCCACTGTTGTCACACTTCATATGTGGCATATACAGTGTATCAAAAAGAAGTACTACAAGAGCACTTGAAGGAAAATATTTTTCTCTCACTCACTTCCTTTTCCCTTCCTCCTGCCCTCTCTGCAAACAAGATTGAAGATGAAATACAGTTTTTCTGAATATTCAATAAAACAAAAATAGGCCAGGATTCTAGTCCATGACAAATCTATTAACAAGCACGGGCAAGACTCTTCACTGACAACGACCCGATTTCTTAATATAGCCTTTTTTTCTGTGCTTCATTGAGTCAGCAGGAAAAGCGTGTATTACGTGGCCTTGTCTCGTTCGCATTTGCTGTAGGAGATGGAGCAATCAGAAAATGGAATAGATGGAGAAAGAGAGGGAAAAAAGATATGACAAGCAAAGCAAGATAGGATACCACCAAAGAAGAAAAGAAAGAAGGGAAGTACAGACAAGGGAGTGAAGAATAATGAGCACGAAATTGTCAGACAAAGAGAAAGTTATTGAAAAAGAAAATGAGGGAAAGACGCAAGAAGCAGGGTAGAAAGGGGGATGGAGCACCCAGCGCTCTGGTGTCCCAATTCTGAACAGCGTGGTGAGCACATTGATGGTGCAACCATCAAATTTGAAGTGAGCGAGGAGAGAATGATGTCCAGTAACGGGGCTTCAATGCAGAAGATATCCACTGCGACACAGTTTCTCCACGCTCAACAACCCAAATCCCCACTTTCTCGAATGGAAGACCTAGATATATTTGCCTCCGAGCTGATACAATCATATATTGTGTTGTTCTGCAAAGACATAATGCTACAAAATGCATGCAAAACATACAAGTGTATCCATTTGAAGTGCTTTGACCTTTTGCGTAAGGACCTAGGCTGCATGTTTTATATTTCTGCAAGATATAAAGAATACATTTTAAAAAGATATAAATTATTCTAAATGGCTATTGTTTCTCTATTTAACCACTTGAACAGCTCTACAACAAATGACTAGGTGGAGAATATAGGTGATAGCAGCATACTTGTAAATCAATACCTACCCATTATCATTCATTTTTGATACAAGGAAGCATGCATAGATAACACACTCATTACATTTAGTAAAACTATACAAAACTTCATTCTGTACACAGGCAAAAGGGCTTAAGTCCTGAAACCCAACTATTCAATCAAGCCACATGTAACCAAGAGTTAAAAAAAAGTAAATATACAACATACGTGTCTAATATTTTGACAGCCTTTACATGTTATGAGAGGAAATCATTTGCTGTATTAAATATGCAAAAATTTATCAATATGTAGACATAGTTTTGTTCTTCTAACAAACATCTATAGTGTGCATTTGAAATACATACACGTATCTATCAACGATAGCAGCCATGCGACTACCCGAGAAAGGTATTAATTCCATCATCTTAGTATTTCATTATTTTCAGCATTTGTTGCAATGAGATCTGATGGATTCTCAGACTAAAGCAGAGTAAAAAGGTCCCATATATTTTGATCTGCAGTCAGACCTGTCTCTAGTGACCTTACCTGGCTAGAGTCTTTGATAGTATGGTTGGGGGGGGGGGGGGGGGGGGGAGGGTAGTGGCCGCACAGAGCCAGCGGCTGCTATAGACAGGTGGTTGCTAAAGCAGGTTTGACTATAACGTCAATTACAATTGCCAAACTGGGAGGAACTATGATCTTGTGAATCTGGCACTATATATGCCATCCTGAGAGCCCACCTGATCAACAAGTAAATTCTTTATTGGAAGTGAGTGCGCTGCTCTAAAAAGACGAAGCTAATTTCCCTCAACTGATGGCCTTCATGCAAACACCCGGAATAAAAACTTGCTTTTTTTTAGTGCAATTACGGAGAGTGCACCTACTGCTTTCAAGGCAATGAATGATAGAATCTCTACATCAGTACCTATGGTGTTTAATAACATCAAAGTAATATCCTTGGAATGGGAGATAAACCTGAAGCCTTCTACTCCCACTGAATTCAAATCAATCAATTTGATGTTGTTTGCACTACGTCAAATTGAGTAGTAACAGTGATTTGCCTCCTTCAGCGTCAAACCATGAATATTTGAGATTTTTATGTGAATCTTTGGTAAGATCAGCCATTTGATAAATTTCACATTCCATAACCAAACAAGACACCCCCCGCAAATTAATATTCCATGATGAACTGCTCTCAGTACATAGAAGGACTTGTTGATAATCACTCATTTGATATTAAAGAAGATTTCAAACCATTCAATACCACTGATCGACTCTAAAAGCTAAATACCAAGTAGTACGAAACTGGAAGAAGCAATGGAGCCAACTTTCCAGTCCGAAAACAACCATCTATCATTACTTTTACAAAGAAAATGTAAAAAGATCCTCCTCAAGCTCCTATGGAAAAACATTGTCCATTTTCGCTAGCCCCCCTACAATAATCACGTCGATACCAACAAATGTCTAGACTGAACCCTCGATCAATAAACCCATATCCTCAGATTTCAGCCAATCAATGTGGCCTTGTTTTGGCCCAATTTTTCCCCGGATGGTCATGATCTGAGATTCATCTCAGCTGCCTCAAACAGTTTGCTGCAATTTCCATCAGAATGCATCCTTTATTTCATCTCGTCCCATCATAGATGAAATATCTTCCTCCCCGGGAAATTTGGGCCCCAAAAGTAGTGTTATAGGTACCATTTTCGGGAGGTTTGAGGCGCAGAAATTGAGGGTATATCGCCGAAAATCGATAATTTAATGCCCCCAAACAATAGAGAGAGATAAGAGAACAATGGGGTATTTGCGTAAGCAGTTCGAGAACAATAGGAGTTAGAAGTTTTGAGGGTATATCGAGGCAGAAAATAATCCCTTATAACAATAGATTACGTAATGAGAACAATAGGAGGTACGGAAGTGAGGGTATACGGAGGAGCAATATTTGAGGGTATAATATGCTCTTAGGCCAAATGAGGTGAGGAAAATGATGGTATGTCGCCGAGAAGAAAAAAGTGAATCCAGTAAAAGATTAAATTGTGAGGATATAAAGAGGAGATAATGATGGTATAGAATAGTACGCAGGACCAATCCCATCATCAACACCAACTGAGGTAGAGGGATGGGGGATGGTTGGCAGTAATCACTCGAATAGCGATAATTAGATAATAGTTAGATGCAAACAATATGAGCTCAAGATTGAGGGTATGATATTATGTCAAGCTATAATGGCATGTCCGTACTTGAAGGGTGCCCATGAAGCTTCGCAGATAACTAAACCCATAGACCAATTATCCAATCACTAGTATCCACTACTTTCTAGCATTAGTTTGTCTGTATTCATCATGACCTCGTCAAATTATTTCAATGATTATTAGTAACGCAGTATTTACCGATTCCATTCTGACCGCTAGATTTTTATTCTTGAAGACCTCTTCGTACGCGAACGACAGCGTTTATCGATTAGCTTCGGAGTTCTATTGTCCCGATAAGATTCTACTCCAAACTTGTCTGGGCTCGATCGTTGTCCCCTCCCCTCCCTCCCATCGCTTGGGTGGTTTTCGATGACGTATGTCATCAATGAAGCGCGATAGGGATGAGTCAACAACACAGGGGATGTCTATGTATATGTTAGATATAATGCATCCTTTGTACTCTTGTATAGGTCACTTTTCCGTTCATATTTTAGTTGTAGATCGCTGCTGCTTGTTTCTAAGGTAAAATCAAACTCTCTAAGAGAACGAGTACACACAGACGTGCATGATCACTTCTCTTAAATTATATCATTTTCTGTCTATGTTTCTTCGTTTAATAATCATATAATGCAGTCTAAACAACGTTGTATATTGCGAAGACCGTGTTTTTCTTTTTAGTGTAGAATACAGTCATTCCTTTGATCGTTAATCCCGCTCGAATGAATATAGGAAATGGCGCATTTAATAGAGTAAAATATGTTTACAAAATGAACGCAAACGTATAGATTCTAACTCGTTTGATATTTGGACGTGTAAGTCATGTTCTTGTAATACATCTATGTCCTACATGCGCGATATATACGTTGTATTTGGGGATATAAGTATTCTTGTTGTAGAATTACAGCGGCTCGTTGCTATGGTAACAAAACAGCGAAAATTTATCACCATCGTTCTCAGATTCGTGATGATACCGTTGATATATAATCATTTTACTACCTTCGCGATTGTCTTATGAACAAACAGAAAATCCCAAAACGGCAATATTTGAAATAATGGGAAACGCCGCAAACCTGGCGTCTATACATTATATAATTGATCCTTGTCGCGTAAATGGTTTGACATATATGGAAACGTATAGGATGGTATGGAGAGAAAAGAAAGTTACAAGTCCGTTCATATTCGGGACTATTCTAATTCATTTACCGCTGTAAGCGTAATTATATCGGGGATAAAGCTTGTAAGTTACCAAAAACACTGGTCATTATTGAAACATTGGATTATCATTTTGTGGTTGTTGTTGTCATTTTATGTGTATGTGTGCCGATAATCTAACAAGTAGATGATTTAAACAAATGGATCGTGGGTGTACTGTACAAACCAATATGTATTGTTTTCTACGATACAGAACGGTCGTTCAAGATTGTCGAAATGGATATAAGGGAGATGGTGGAGTTCTTACGTTGGGACTGTCAATCCAGACCAGAATGGTCTAAGCCCGTTGCTATTATCGTTGTCATGATCAAGACTGGTGATTTTTGATCACGTATATGTGATGTGCAATGGGAAGGGTCAATATTGATTTTTGAAGGGATAGAGTATACAAGGTGTTGTTATTTGGCTTAGATTCCAGCGAAATTTTCGACGCAGTTTCGGTTCTTGATTATATAAAGGAACTGTTTAAAGTATTTTTTACTATTATACATTAAAACTATACATACCGCTAAAAAAATTACACAATAATCAGTTTCGATTATGTAATTGTCTAAATTTATATTTCACTTTTCAATTACTGAGGACCATTTTTGCCTTTTAAATTTGTAATGTAAATATATTTCTTATAATTTGCAATAACTTGAAAGACACACTTGGTTGTGATGTAAAACTTTGCAATTAGGTGACAGTTTTTCATGCATTTTAATCACTGTACATTTCCAATGTCAGAATGTAAAACGTTGAGAAAAGTTTAGATATATGGCTGGTTTATCTACGTACACCGTTTTTTTTTATAAACAATAAATCAACCAACAAACTGACACGAATCAACAAATCAATCATTCATCCATTCAATCATATATTCAGAAAAAAATCTACTCATTCACTAATGTTACTCATATACGATGAAATTTTGAGGGATAAGATGATGAAATGACAAAACTCGTAAACGATAAAACGATGAAATGATATATAACGATCAATCCGGTAAATGGTTAAACGGGCAAACAGGCAAACGGGCAAATTAATGACCAAATCAAACGGGTAAATTATGATCGAATGGGCAAACGGGACATGGCTAATACGACAGACAGGAATACAACAAACTACATTTAAAGTGAATGATAAAAAAAAATACAATAATTAAATGATAAAACGAAAAAAAAAATACAGATATTACAACCAATTATTCATTTGTTCACTCATCCGTTTATTCATTCGTTCATTCATTACATTCATTCATTTATTTATTCATGAAACACTTACTAAAATAATAAAAATGATTCGTTCACTTTATTTTGTAATTGAACTTTATTTACAATTCAAAACCATTCTTCAACACATCAACATTACACCTAATGAAAATGTATATAATTATGTACTTGTGTATAAAGAATTAACAAATTATGTATAAGGTGCAAAACTAAGTTATCAATCAATAAAAAATAAAACCTAATAAAAATAGAAGGTATACAGTGTGGTTTAATATCATGTTTGTTATTCATATCTGCTACTTGGTTTTAATAAAATATAGCAATTCATACAATATTGTTTAGAACTCCAATGTTGTAGTGATAATTAGATTCATAATACAAATATTCAATGTAATAATAATTATCGCTGTATAGCATATGTTAAACAAATATAAGTACTTGAATTAATAGTAGTAGTATATACATGTACCCGTTCGCACCCCGTGGAGCAGTGGAGCTGTGGAGCGGTGGAGCTCCACAGCTAATGAATATTAATGAGCTCATGAATAGTAATGATCATGAATATGTATGAATATGTATTTATGTAAATGTACATGCATTATGTATGAGTGTGAGATATAATAGTCTGTGAATGGGAGTGGCAATAGCAATAGTGAATTGTGGAGCAGTGGAGCTCTCTGACCTAGCATATCATATTAGTGAGCTTAACCATTATGGATTATGATATGATTTATGATAAAAAGATGGATTATGATATGAATTATGATAAATCGATGAATTATGATAATAGATATGAATTATGGATATTTGCATAACAATAGAAATTGGAAAGAACAAAAGAATGTATGAAATATGAAAAATGAAAGATGAATATTCATGAGATATGAATTATAAATATGAACGATGACGAAATGACGAAATGACGAAATGACGAAATGACGAAATGACACGTCATATTGTACATATATCCACCACTTCGACGTTTCGTCGATTCGTCATTTTGTCATTTCGTCATTTCTCCCGAAAATGGTACCTATAACACTACTACTGTTCTAGAACAATAGAAATATGAATCATACTTTTATGACGCTGGCGCAGAAATTGAGGGTATATCGCCGAAAATCGATAATTTAATGCCCCCAAACAATAGAGAGAGATAAGAGAACAATGGGGTATTTGCGTAAGCAGTTCGAGAACAATAGGAGTTAGAAGTTTTGAGGGTATATCGAGGCAGAAAATAATCCCTTATAACAATAGATTACGTAATGAGAACAATAGGAGGTACGGAAGTGAGGGTATACGGAGGAGCAATATTTGAGGGTATAATATGCTCTTAGGCCAAATGAGGTGAGGAAAATGATGGTATGTCGCCGAGAAGAAAAAAGTGAATCCAGTAAAAGATTAAATTGTGAGGATATAAAGAGGAGATAATGATGGTATAGAATAGTACGCAGGACCAATCCCATCATCAACACCAACTGAGGTAGAGGGATGGGGGATGGTTGGCAGTAATCACTCGAATAGCGATAATTAGATAATAGTTAGATGCAAACAATATGAGCTCAAGATTGAGGGTATGATATTATGTCAAGCTATAATGGCATGTCCGTACTTGAAGGGTGCCCATGAAGCTTCGCAGATAACTAAACCCATAGACCAATTATCCAATCACTAGTATCCACTACTTTCTAGCATTAGTTTGTCTGTATTCATCATGACCTCGTCAAATTATTTCAATGATTATTAGTAACGCAGTATTTACCGATTCCATTCTGACCGCTCGATTTTTATTCTTGAAGACCTCTTCGTACGCGAACGACAGCGTTTATCGATTAGCTTCGGAGTTCTATTGTCCCGATAAGATTCTACTCCAAACTTGTCTGGGCTCGATCGTTGTCCCCTCCCCTCCCTCCCATCGCTTGGGTGGTTTTCGATGACGTATGTCATCAATGAAGCGCGATAGGGATGAGTCAACAACACAGGGGATGTCTATGTATATGTTAGATATAATGCATCCTATGTACTCTTGTATAGGTCACTTTTCCGTTCATAGTAGTATATACATGTACCCGTTCGCACCCCGTGGAGCAGTGGAGCTGTGGAGCGGTGGAGCTCCACAGCTAATGAATATTAATGAGCTCATGAATAGTAATGATCATGAATATGTATGAATATGTATTTATGTAAATGTACATGCATTATGTATGAGTGTGAGATATAATAGTCTGTGAATGGGAGTGGCAATAGCAATAGTGAATTGTGGAGCAGTGGAAAGCTCCACAGCTAATGAATATTAATGAGCTCATGAATAGTAATGATCATGAATATGTATGAATATGTATTTATGTAAATGTACATGCATTATGTATGAGTGTGAGATATAATAGTCTGTGAATGGGTGTGGCAATAGCAATAATGAATTGTGGAGCAGTGGAGCTCTATGACCTAGCATATCATATTAGTGAGCTTAATTTATGAATATGCATGATTATGCAATTATGTTAACATTGTATAAACTATGCGTACGCGGTGGAGCTATGGAGTTGTGGAGTATGGAGCGGGAGTGACTCTCTTGCAACATGGCTAGTGTGGAGTGTATGTTGTGGAGTCTATGATTTTTGCACGTATATAGTTGATGCGAATATAATTATGCAAATGCGAGACGAAATGACGAAATGACGAAATGACGAAATGACGAAATGACGAAATGACATATATCCACCACTTCGACGTTTCGTCGATTCGTCATTTCGTCATTTCGTCATTTCGTCTCGCATTTGCATAATTATATTCGCATCAACTATATACGTGCAAAAATCATAGACTCCACAACATACACTCCACACTAGCCATGTTGCAAGAGAGTCACTCCCGCTCCATACTCCACAACTCCATAGCTCCACCGCGTACGCATAGTTTATACAATGTTAACATAATTGCATAATCATGCATATTCATAAATTAAGCTCACTAATATGATATGCTAGGTCATAGAGCTCCACTGCTCCACAATTCACTATTGCTATTGCCACTCCCATTCACAGACTATTATATCTCACACTCATACATAATGCATGTACATTTACATAAATACATATTCATACATATTCATGATCATTACTATTCATGAGCTCATTAATATTCATTAGCTGTGGAGCTTTCCACTGCTCCACAATTCACTATTGCTATTGCCACTCCCATTCACAGACTATTATATCTCACACTCATACATAATGCATGTACATTTACATAAATACATATTCATACATATTCATGATCATTACTATTCATGAGCTCATTAATATTCATTAGCTGTGGAGCTCCACCGCTCCACAGCTCCACTGCTCCACGGGGTGCGAACGGGTACATGTATATACTACTATGAACGGAAAAGTGACCTATACAAGAGTACATAGGATGCATTATATCTAACATATACATAGACATCCCCTGTGTTGTTGACTCATCCCTATCGCGCTTCATTGATGACATACGTCATCGAAAACCACCCAAGCGATGGGAGGGAGGGGAGGGGACAACGATCGAGCCCAGACAAGTTTGGAGTAGAATCTTATCGGGACAATAGAACTCCGAAGCTAATCGATAAACGCTGTCGTTCGCGTACGAAGAGGTCTTCAAGAATAAAAATCGAGCGGTCAGAATGGAATCGGTAAATACTGCGTTACTAATAATCATTGAAATAATTTGACGAGGTCATGATGAATACAGACAAACTAATGCTAGAAAGTAGTGGATACTAGTGATTGGATAATTGGTCTATGGGTTTAGTTATCTGCGAAGCTTCATGGGCACCCTTCAAGTACGGACATGCCATTATAGCTTGACATAATATCATACCCTCAATCTTGAGCTCATATTGTTTGCATCTAACTATTATCTAATTATCGCTATTCGAGTGATTACTGCCAACCATCCCCCATCCCTCTACCTCAGTTGGTGTTGATGATGGGATTGGTCCTGCGTACTATTCTATACCATCATTATCTCCTCTTTATATCCTCACAATTTAATCTTTTACTGGATTCACTTTTTTCTTCTCGGCGACATACCATCATTTTCCTCACCTCATTTGGCCTAAGAGCATATTATACCCTCAAATATTGCTCCTCCGTATACCCTCACTTCCGTACCTCCTATTGTTCTCATTACGTAATCTATTGTTATAAGGGATTATTTTCTGCCTCGATATACCCTCAAAACTTCTAACTCCTATTGTTCTCGAACTGCTTACGCAAATACCCCATTGTTCTCTTATCTCTCTCTATTGTTTGGGGGCATTAAATTATCGATTTTCGGCGATATTGACGAAATGACGAAATGACGAAATGACGAAATCGACGTTTCACTCCACACAAGCCATACCATCGGTTCGCTGTTTTAAATCTGTGCATGTAACGCATGCAAATTTCTTTTTTTTTAATGTCTGTTTACCTAGAATTAATAACTTTGACGAAACGTCGAAATGACGAAATGACGAAATGACGAAATGACGAAATGACGAAATCGACGTTTCACTCCACACAAGCCATACCATCGGTTGCAAAGAGTCACCCTCCACACCTCCGCACACGCATAAACAAATCATATTTACATAAATACATAATCATACATATTCATGGTTTAAGCTCTTTCATATTCATATGTTAGGCCAATTTGAAGCTCCACAGCTCCACAATTCATTATTGATAATGTTCATTTCTTCGCACCTTACTGTTATATTTGCATAATTATATTCGCATCAACTTACGTGCAAAAATGATAGACTCCACAACATACACTCCACACTAGCCATGTTGCGAGAGAGTCACTCCCGCTCCACAACTCCACAGCTCCATAGCTCCACAGCGTACGCATAGTTTATACAATGTTAACATAAATGCATAATCATACATATTCATGGCTTAAGCTCACTAATATGATATGCTAGGTCAGAGAGCTCCACTGCTCCACAATTCACTATTGCTATTGCCACTCCCATTCACAGACTATTATATCTCACACTCATACATAATGCATGTACATTTACATAAATACATATTCATACATATTCATGATCATTACTATTCATGAGCTCATTAATATTCATTAGCTGTGGAGCTCCACCGCTCCACAGCTCCACTGCTCCACGGGGTGCGAACGGGTACATGTATATACTACTACTATGAACCGATAGGTGGGGGTGATGGGGCTCAGTGGGTAAAGCGTCTGCCTGGCGATCGAAAGGTCGTAGGTCCAAATCCCACCCTTACCAGGTGATTTTTGCCATGAGCCACGTTGTGTGTTACCGCATCCCTCCCTTGCTGTGTTACAGATGCAGGTTGGCATGGTCAGAAAAACACACCGTCCCGTGTACAGGGAGAGCAATAACATGTGCACGTTAAAGATCTCTCTACATTATCTTCTCGTAAAGAGTCTAGGGTGAAAACCCAGTGTAGAATGTACAATGCTGTCAATGCTGCATTCTATAATGGTTTTCTTACACAAAATAGTGGTTAGAAATGTTGGCAAACGTATTAATCATTAAGTATTCAGCCCTATTATATTATATATTTTCCCGACATTCAAATTAACTATCACAGTGATGTGTTTTTTCTCCCACACTAAATATTTAAAACGGATATGTTATTTTATGTGACTTGTTTTAATTAAGTTTTGATTGAATATTCTGAAGGATACTGAATGAATTATAACACGTAAACTCGTTCATGCATTCATCCACGTGTTTAGGCCTACTTATAGTCATATAATGTATTTTTCCTCTAGATCACTATAACTATAGGCATTTAGAAACTACACATTAGCCGACGTAAAATCACTAACGATGATGTTGATGATTTGTGTTTATAAGGAGAAAGTGCAAATGCAATTTTACTATATACATAGCATATGTACATAAGCGATAAAAGGGAATACATATGTAAACTAGCATAACGCCGTTGTAGGAAAAATAAGCGCTACATATATTTAGTACGCTAAGCGATGGAGGGATCCCACTCACTAAGCATTCATGAGTTTTACTCATATGAAGCACGGATCCTAACATGTGACCGAGGCAATGCTTTTTACCCAACAATTGCAGCCATGCATATGTAACGAATGTATCTATGTTATAAAATGAAAAAAAAAAAAAAAAGTTTGTATCTAATACAGTATCAAAAAGATAGAAATTATTTCATTATTTCTAATATTAGTGAAACAGTAACAACAATAACAAGATATAATTTATCACAAAATAAATTACCACTGTAATATCTACTTTACAAATACGAAATAAGCGCAATCGTTAGCCTGCTAATAAATATGCCAAATACGATTTGACTGACAAAAGTTAAGCATTGGTTGAAAATAACAACTTCACGGGAAGGGCCTACAAAAAAAAAAAGAAATTGAATGTTTTCTAACGAACACAAAATTCCATGCTGTAAGAAAAACAGTAATAATTTAACTTGGCAAGACTCCATACGCATTCGTTGCATTTTATGTCACTGGTATGGTATGAATATCCAATGACCCTAAACGCGAGATGAGGCCCGTCATTGTTGATGGGTTGCGTTAGTACTTTACACTAGAGAAAAGCAAAATCATACTTATTAGCATAGTAAAACAGAGAATTACTTACCGGATTTTACTCGGTGGATGCGAATTATGAAGCCATGATATTTGATCCAGTCGAGAAGCGATCTCTTCGGTCAAGCGATGTACACTGAGATGTTGACTGGTGAATCAATGATCTATACATTTGCTTAAACAACTTTGAATCGGTGTTGCCAACAACATAGAAATAGTCGCTCCAAACTCGACAGCATGTTTGAACACGCCTTATTCTCCGGAATTACCCAAGTGTATCCGATCTTCAGTCGGAGAGTTTAAGACCGAATCAGGCTGTTGACCATGCAGTGGTACAGGTTAAAGCAGTAGGCTGGTAGTTGGGAGCATATAATGGAATCAATATTTCATTTGTTTTGTTGTATTCCTGTCTGTCTCGTTACGCATATAGCCATGCCCCGTTTGCCAATTCGATGATAATTTACCCGTATGATTTGGTCATTAAGTTGCAAAAATGGTCCTCAGTAATTGAAAAGTGAAATATAAATTTAGACAATTACATAATCGAAACTGATTATTGTGTAATTTTTTTAGCGGTGTGTATAGTTTTAATGTATAATAGTAAAAAATACTTTAAACAGTTCCTTTATATAATCAAGAACCGAAACTGCGTCGAAAATTTCGCTGGAATCTAAGCCAAATAACAACACCTTGTATACTCTATCCCTTCAAAAATCAACATTGACCCTTCCCATTGCACATCACATATACGTGATCAAAAATCACCAGTCTTGATCATGACAACGATAATAGCAACGGGCTTAGACCATTCTGGTCTGGATTGACAGTCCCAACGTAAGAACTCCACCATCTCCCTTATATCCATTTCGACAATCTTGAACGACCGTTCTGTATCGTAGAAAACAATACATATTGGTTTGTACAGTACACCCACGATCCATTTGTTTAAATCATCTACTTGTTAGATTATCGGCACACATACACATAAAATGACAACAACAACCACAAAATGATAATCCAATGTTTCAATAATGACCAGTGTTTTTGGTAACTTACAAGCTTTATCCCCGATATAATTACGCTTACAGCGGTAAATGAATTAGAATAGTCCCGAATATGAACGGACTTGTAACTTTCTTTTCTCTCCATACCATCCTATACGTTTCCATATATGTCAAACCATTTACGCGACAAGGAGCAATTATATAACGTATAGACGCCAGGTTTGCGGCGTTTCCCATTATTTCAAATATTGCCGTTTTGGGATTTTCTGTTTGTTCATAAGACAATCGCGAAGGTAGTAAAATGATTATATATCAACGGTATCATCACGAATCTGAGAACGATGGTGATAAATTTTCGCTGTTTTGTTACCATAGCAACGAGCCGCTGTAATTCTACAACAAGAATACTTATATCCCCAAATACAACGTATATATCGCGCATGTAGGACATAGATGTATTACAAGAACATGACTTACACGTCCAAATATCAAACGAGTTAGAATCTATACGTTTGCGTTCATTTTGTAAACATATTTTACTCTATTAAATACGCCATTTCCTATATTCATTCGAGCGGGATTAACGATCAAAGGAATGACTGTATTCTACACTAAAAAGAAAAACACGGTCTTCGCAATATACAACGTTGTTTAGACTGCATTATATGATTATTAAACGAAGAAACATAGACAGAAAATGATATAATTTAAGAGAAGTGATCATGCACGTCTGTGTGTACTCGTTCTCTTAGAGAGTTTGATTTTACCTTAGAAACAAGCAGCAGCGATCTACAACTAAAATATGAACGGAAAAGTGACCTATACAAGAGTACATAGGATGCATTATATCTAACATATACATAGACATCCCCTGTGTTGTTGACTCATCCCTATCGCGCTTCATTGATGACATACGTCATCGAAAACCACCCAAGCGATGGGAGGGAGGGGAGGGGACAACGATCGAGCCCAGACAAGTTTGGAGTAGAATCTTATCGGGACAATAGAACTCCGAAGCTAATCGATAAACGCTGTCGTTCGCGTACGAAGAGGTCTTCAAGAATAAAAATCGAGCGGTCAGAATGGAATCGGTAAATACTGCGTTACTAATAATCATTGAAATAATTTGACGAGGTCATGATGAATACAGACAAACTAATGCTAGAAAGTAGTGGATACTAGTGATTGGATAATTGGTCTATGGGTTTAGTTATCTGCGAAGCTTCATGGGCACCCTTCAAGTACGGACATGCCATTATAGCTTGACATAATATCATACCCTCAATCTTGAGCTCATATTGTTTGCATCTAACTATTATCTAATTATCGCTATTCGAGTGATTACTGCCAACCATCCCCCATCCCTCTACCTCAGTTGGTGTTGATGATGGGATTGGTCCTGCGTACTATTCTATACCATCATTATCTCCTCTTTATATCCTCACAATTTAATCTTTTACTGGATTCACTTTTTTCTTCTCGGCGACATACCATCATTTTCCTCACCTCATTTGGCCTAAGAGCATATTATACCCTCAAATATTGCTCCTCCGTATACCCTCACTTCCGTACCTCCTATTGTTCTCATTACGTAATCTATTGTTATAAGGGATTATTTTCTGCCTCGATATACCCTCAAAACTTCTAACTCCTATTGTTCTCGAACTGCTTACGCAAATACCCCATTGTTCTCTTATCTCTCTCTATTGTTTGGGGGCATTAAATTATCGATTTTCGGCGATATACCCTCAATTTCTGCGCCTCAAACCTCCCGAAAATGGTACCTATAACACTACTCCCAAACTTTCACTTTTTAATAAGTACTTCCATTTATCCCATACTTAAACTGATAAAATTCATGAGTGCTTCCAGCCATCCACCCCCCCCCCCCCACCCGATGGAAAAAGCTATGGATTTCACCAATTTCAGTGATATCAGGAATCAGTACAGAGTATGAGTTTCTATCGCATTTTCAAAGAAAGTCTATGAATCAGACTGTTTCATCAAAATATAATGGTACTACTTGTGCATATGGTAAGGAAACTAAGCATACAGTCATTCATACTGTTCCATATAGTCATTTATACCATGACTGTCTGTCGGATATAATTATATCAATATGAATTTAAGAGTACTTTTTACCTGACTCATATTTACGTGTTATGATCTTGTGTTGTTACTGTAATTGATTAATTTGATTTTTTGTTCGTTTTTCTTTCTTTTCTTTTTTTTCCTTTCCTATAATTCTATATGTTTATTTGTTTTGTTTTGTTTTTTACCTGTGCACAGACACACTGAAGAAAAGCATGGCTGAAGTTTGTGCCGTGCTGAAATAAAATGCATGATTGAATGAATGAACCTTGTTCATTAAATCATATGATTTTTCAACCATTTAACAATAAACTTACTACATAGTGTGTATGTTAGTGAATGATTGAGTATGTTTACTACTTTTCTCTCCCCTGCAATGTATGTTTGTGCATACATACATCTCCGGATACACACATGCATGTATTATGCATTACTGCACTAGAGTATGAATGTTATATATGTACACACATGTACACTGTATACTTGGTGCAGCACATACCCAGTTTTATTAGTAGCTTGATTCTACAGCTCACAAAACCTCATTAACCCTTTGAGAATGAGTATATTTTGCTATCATCACAAATTTCCCATAGACATTTGCCCAAGTATACTCGGGGCAAGTCTTTAGTGGGTTAAAGTGATAGCAGGTACCGCTGTCTCAATCTATTCATATGTTTCCAAAGACACTTTTCCTTTAACAAAAATATGTTGGAGACTATGTACGATATAGACATTGAAAGTTTATCCCACATCAAGCTTTTACATGCTGAACTTCATCTCCCTCATATTGTGCAGGGCAAAACTCCCCTTCTCCAATAATGTCATTATTGCTCACAATTGATCCGACTGAGATCAATCGAAACAACATCTGTCCTTGAGGGAATGTGGGAAACATGAGAAATACATGGGGGGAACTTGACTTCAACACTAATATGGGAAGCAACGCATGATGTAATATGGTCTCAGTATGATGCGAATCTGCAATATCAGATGCTGTCCCCTCTAGCTAGGGGTTTTTAATACTCAAAGTCATATTGTGCCTGTTCATTTGTGGGCCACTTCACACTGGATCTCGGGAAACGTTCTTTGAACGGTTTCAGGGTTGTTGTGAGGATAAAATGCAGCATAAGTGTGTGTACGTGTGAGAATAACAATCTAGAAGAGAATTAGGAGCACTATACACTAAATGCGATTCCATGTTTTCAAGTTGTCTTGTTGGAATCACCAAAGATCATTATTTAATATCATGACATCAGTGTCAAGGTAATCATTATCACTGGCTCAACGTAACAATCATTTATTAAACAGTTTTAATATTTTCAAGCGAGGCATCTCTTCCAAAAAGTATGCAATACACAATATATTCAGAGATACATTTCTGATCCCAACAGATTGTTACTTTATATAATCCTATGGATTTTGTGCTGCAATAAGACTTGGTAACAGCTTTATAAAACTTGTGCAGTAACAAAAAAAAAATAAGTAAAAAGAGAAAAACACTTTCACAAGCTAATAATAAAGAACACCTTTATCACATATCACAAGCACAAAGTGGACCGTATCACAATATCTCCTAGGCATTTTCCCCAACTAAAGCCAATTTGTTTTCCCCCACCTGAAATGATGAAAGCTGGTTTTATGGAAGCTTACCACAAGCAGGTGCATCATTAAGCATTTAAATAGCAAACTTGCTCCTAATTCTGTCACTCTTGATCTCAACTACTACACCCACCCCCTGGACTTCATTTTGAGTGAAAGAAAGACCATGAGGTAGATTCTGCTTTTCTTTAGCTTCTTTTTTTTTCTCCTTGGGCGGTCCCTTGTGCTCTCATTTTAAGCAATTTTGCAGGAGAGTTTGCCTAACTTGACAGAAGTAGAACAAAACCAATATATGACAATTGAGTATTTCTCTCTGCTGCTTATATACTGGCATACTATGATACAAATTCTAAAGCCTTTGATGTTTAAAGAATCACCTAGGCAAGTTGTTCGTTGCATTTCACAGACACCTGTACAAACGAGCCTACACTTTATTTGCTCATCATTGCACACATGACAAGGCTAAAATGAGAGCAGGAAAAGTCATAATTAGTTACTAAAAATAACTGAGAGAGGAAAAAGAGTAATCAAACATAATTCAAATTATGACTTTTGGGGGGATCATTATTAGCAGAAAACATACGACTCTAATAGAATATTAAATGATTGGGTGGACAAGATGCATGACAGATGTCCATTTATTCAACGGGAGAAACATACAGTCTGCTAAAAAAAAAGAGTTTATGATGTACATTCAATTATCACGGCTGAGTGCACTCTTTCATCAACGCCTCATGATCTGATGATGTGTTTGAAATATGATGCGGAGTCAACTGTGGCTGGAATTGTGCAGATTAAGATTCAATCTCACCCGCCCCGGTGTCAATAACTCCAATTAGTTTTGGTCTGCAAATGTGTGAAAAGGGGACGCCAGTATTATTATTACCACAATGGGAACTGGAGCAGAGAGATGAACATTAAGCAAAGGAAAAATATCAGGCTTCTTTCTCCTTTCTACAGTGCATAACTGATGACAAACAGTTTATTGGTTGTGGGTTTTTTTTAAAGGATGGCTGAGTCTGTGATGAAGTAATTCTCCCTGCTAATTTCCAGTCAAATTAGCCCTTGTGACATTCAGGCGTGATTGTAGAAAATCTAGATGGAGTAGACTAGATAGAAAATTTTATGGATTTTGCATTAAAACCACAAAGGATCATTTTGATACTGTAAACTGTACCCTATTATGCTTGTTCCAGAAAAAGAGACTCATTTAAAATCGCATGACATCATTCTTGTCTTTTTATTGCACCTTGACCAAATTATAATAATGTTGCTGCCTTTCATAAATGTTCTTCCTTTCTTCACAAAGAATGTACACTCTTTTTCTTTTTCTTTATCTCTCCTGCAGGTGCAAAAATACTCTGTTTACTCTTTTTCCAGACATTCACACCAGCAAAGCAACATTTGGGGTTTATTTGCTGCTACATTACGCGCCGTCAGACTGGCAAAAGATCGAGAAGATTAAGTTTGCGATCTTTCAGATCTCGAAGTTTTGCCAGTGTGACCGCAAACTTCCCGCGAAACTTCCCACCCCAATTAGGGATATTTCCCTCATCCCCGCCAAACTTCTCGTTCTGTTTGCGGGCAGTGTCTCCGAGGCGCGAGGCCATTGTCATGTACATATGTGCATTGTTACGTCACAATCACTAGCCATCGGGCGGAGCGCTCTTTCTTCTTTCTTGCGCAGGCGTACATATGACCCAAACTTCTCGATCCAAGTTTGGCTGCCAGTGTGACCGCACAACAAAAGATTGCGAAGACTTCGCGATGTTAAACTTCTCGATGTTTTGCCAGTCTGACCGCGCCTTATGATTTTGCTTTGGGCTTTACTTGAATATTCCTCGGACTGCAAAATCCACATTGAATCATAGAATGAATGGAGTGATAAAGGGTGATAGTAGTGATGATGCCAATGATGGCAAAATAGGAGAATGGTAATGTAACATCAATACACACTGACAGGTAACATTATGACAACACATACATGTAGCAGAAATGAAATACCAGACTGATGAATAAAGTAATATTGCTACAGACTTCTTGATTTCACAGATGTAAGACTGTACAGAACAAAATCCCTGCAGGACAATTCTGGGAGTCCACCAGCAAACAGGAAAATTACACATCATGTGATAAGCTTCCACGTTTTATTTCACAAGCATTTGATACAACAAATGTGAAGAAAATTCTTGGATGAGAACATTTTTTTTTATAGAACAATTTTTTTTTCACAATATTGTCTAATCAAACTTAGCTAGACATTGAATAAAAGGCATGCACAAGAGAGAAAAGGAAATCAACATACAATTTAAACAAATAGAAAGACAGACAGAAAGATAGATAGATAGATAGAATAGATAGATAGACAGACAGATAGAGAGACACATGGATAGATATAGACAGAGATATAGATAACTAGAGTCCTTGTACATACATAAACAGATAAACAGATAGATAGACATAAAGATAGATAGATAGATAGATAGATAGATAGACAGACAGATGTGTGGATAGAAAGGCAGATGGATAAATACAACTAGGGTTGCCATGGATAGATGGATGAAAAAAAAAAGACAGAGTGTTAGAAAAAGACCGTATCATGGAATTGCAAGCATCGAGACCCTACATAAGATTTATTGTTGCTGGGGAGACAAAAGCCTTGTATCTCAAAATATGTCAAATGTTCAGGAGAGCATAAAATGATTACATGGCAGCGAAAGCACTATAACAAATGGGGTTGCCTTTCCTTTGACACGCCGCGGTGGCTTCCTTTTTGGGGTTAGACAGTTATCACAGGATTTGGACAGAACATCACTTACCTGATTATCTGACAATTAACCCGTTGAGGATGGACTGATTTTGCTACGACACGCATTTCCCATTTTCCAAGACATAATGTGTCAATGACCAATTTGTTCCTTTAAATGTAAAGGGTAACTGAGCCCAATTAACAGCTGCACCCATAACTAGTCCTTCTTTTCCATCTCCTCCTCATTCCTTTGCCTCTCTAACAATGAAGCCACACTACTGTTGTTACTGTTAATGGATACAATCAGGACTAATGAGAGTGGGCCTCAAACTAATACCACTGTCATTATCATCAATATTACTGCAACTTCCATTTCCATTTGCATCATTAATACTCCTACAAACATCACTATAGTTATCACCACATCATCAACATCATCAAACACATTTCTCAACTTTTTCATATTTCATCTAGTTCTGTCACCTCTTGCTTTACACAACTTTCCCTTTTCATCTTGATAAATTTCAATTTCATCCTCACATTCTTTGTTTGTCTTTCACATTTTCCACCTCCACTCTCACTTTTTTCCAACCTTCTTTATAAACCTTTCTGCAAGAACATTGTGTCTAATAAGAAAAAAAAAAGAAGGGGAAAAATAGAAGGTAGTTTGATGAGGAGCAGTTTATTTCATCCACTTTTAGACCAGCAATGCCGGGCGAGAAACAGGTAATCACCTTAATGGACACGGCAAGAGGGGCAGTTTCACGCAAATCACAAATTCATGGATTCCACCCCCTAATGCCACTCAAGTGTGCTCTGTCACAGCCGCACAGTAAGAAGCTCAGCCATAAAGTCACTTCAGAAACCATTAAAGTAAAGAGCCATTCCCCGCTTGCTCTCTCCCTTTTTTCTCTTACGTTCTCTCCATCTTTCTCTCCTTCTATCTGCTGGAGAAAGAAACACGAGCTATGGAAATGGACTAGTCTCCCCGAAGGCTTTTATACACTTTCAGCGTAATAAGAGTACATGATATATTCATTTTGTAATCACAGGAGGTTCTTTGATTCAAGTCTGCCCACATCATGCATTTCACCTCTTTGGTTCTTTTATCAATGGGACTCAGAAGACCTCATAGCTTTCTGTTGTTGTTGCTGTTGCTGGAGGTTTTTCTTTTTAAAACATTTGTATGATCTAGAGGCGTGCTGAGTATTCAGCACAACATCAACAAAACTTCAGGTATGGTTGTACAAGCATGCCTGAAGTACCTCCGGTAAAGAATATGTCAACTCCAACTCTCAACTCTATGGTTCCTTCCGTCAACAATGACAATCATCAGGCAAGGGGAAATGAATGAAACACTGCACAAGTAACATGCTGCCACTTTAGTTGACAACAAATATGACAGACAAATAGATGTCTGTCTGTGTCGGCATCTGTCTATATTGAAGGCTTAAATTGTAAGATACAGTTCGACCTCGATTATCCGTCCATGTCGGGACCGGCGCTCATCCGGATAAGCGAATTGGCTGGATATGGGAGACACAATGTTAATGTATATAGCTGCTGTCCAAGCTGCCGTCCCAGTGCACTGGTAGCTAGGCAGGTAGCGTACCCCGCAAAGGTGGTGTAATCTATGCTAGCCTGCGCAAAATTGTAGTCCCTTCTTCACAAAAATAAAGTACATCTTTATGTGAAAATCATACATGTTTTACCTCATTAGATATTGAGAAACTCATCTTATGAAATTAGTGAAATAGATCCATGAAAAGATGTTAAAGTCACTGTTTTTTCTCAATTTTTGGATGAAAAAAAAGTCCTTCACTGTGTGATCTCGTCCGGATAATAGAGATTTCCAGATAAAAGGAGGCCGGATAATCGAGGTCGAACTGTAGTTCACGTAAGGTAGGAAGCTGTTACAGATGGTTCACTGATACTCATTCATTAACCTTTCAAACTTTCTCATTCCTAAAATCTATCTATGTTTTACTGGTACTGATTAACCAATTTTGTATGCAGTAAATTTCTTCTTGAGGCGTGTCTTATACTTACACTTTACGATATTTCAAGCTTCTTTTACTGTCCTTACCAGTCGCATAACAAATTGTCATTATTTTGTACCACAACAAAGAATCACTTGCTCTTGTATAAAAAGTCACAGTCTTTAGAATGATCAAACATCATTGCACAGCTTCAACAATTCTCTGAGAACAAAGGCTTCAAAGTCTCCGAGACGGTATCCTTCCAACGATAATTGACCCATCGTATTATGATGCCATAAACGCTTTGTAATACATACTGTAGACGAGAGATATAAATAGACTCTTCCTCGACAATTTCCTGGAGATGATGAAGCTGCCTTGTACACAGACACGCCGGAGTTAAGAAGGCTGGTAAACATCTCGGTGGTATCCCGGATCTCGGCAAACAGAGTCCCAATATTGTGACAACATCCCCCTCAATCCCCCGATGGAAGAGTGACAATGGGGGGGGGGGGGGGAGGGGCGAGAAGAAATATGCTTCTTTAGATCCTGTCGGTACATTGAAGGGTGAGTACCCATCAGAAAATGCATCTCATCTCATCTCATATTTGTGGAATTGCATCGCATTATATATGCATCAATCTCTCCCCCGAATGCACATGGAGATCACATTAGCATGAACTAGAGGCACAATATATCCCACGTCTGGATATGACAATAATATCATGGTAGTAGAGGATGTTCTCACTTGTTAAGTAGAAAGGAATTGCTTTGAGCCCATTTACTTCCAAGCAAGCAATATGCATTCTCTACCAAACTAGCAATTTAAACAAGCAATATAAGTTTACTACCAAACTAGCAATTTACACTAGCGATGTATGTTCACTACCAAACTAGCAATTTAAACAAGCGATATATGTTCACTACCAAACTAGCAATTTAAACAAGCAATATACGTTTACTACCAAACTGGCAATTTACACAAGCGATGTACGTTCACTACCAAACTAGCAATTTAAACAAGCAATACATGTTTACTACCAACCTAGCAATTTACACAAGCGATGTATGTTCACTACCAAACTAGCAATTTAAACAAGTGATATATGTTCACTACCAAACTAGCAATTTAAACAATGTAACCATGCATCAGTTCTGATGACAGAAAACTGACTTGAGGAAAATTGGACAAGTGACGAGGGCAGAGAGAGTAAATTAGTGCTAAAAAGAAAACATTGAGTTCATAGGTAATTCAAAACACGTACTACTGTGCGGAATTGGAAGGGCAGCATTACTGCGAGATGTATCATCCGTCCAATACCCTATGTCAATCTCTTCAACTCTACCATCACTTCCAACAACTATACTCCTCCTCAAGACATTCAAAACAGCACTAAGAACTGGTCCAAGGAGGGTAAACTAGTACCCTGAAGGAACTTTATCATCACATTGATGCCCCTTTTAAGGACACACCCTATGATGTGTTCATATCTACTTGTGACGGTTGCCTCAGCTTGCCTGCCAATCGGCGAATGAAGCAAAGTAAGGGTTAAAGCGCTCATTACACATGACACCATTGATTACCTCAGCAGCAGAAGCCCTATCTCTTTCTAACCCCAGTGCTATTGACTAGAGCTTCGATAACCTGTCTCTAGTATCAATGACTCATTATCTTCTCCCTTCCTCCTTCCTCCTCCTCCTCCTCTTCCTCCTCCTCCTCCTCCTCCTCGTTCTTCTTCTTCTTCTTCTTCCTCACATTCTTCATATTCTTCATCATCTTCTTCTTCTTCTTCCTCCTCCTCCTCTTCTTCTTCCTCTTCTTCTTCTTCTTCTTTTTCTTCCAACAATCTTGCTTTCCATATTCTCATTTGAATATTTGTATCCAGTATTCATAGCGCATTGCATTTTCCCTTCATCATCCTCTTCCTTTTTTTTTCTTCTCCTTATTCTCCTTTCAACAATCTTTTTCTCTACACTTTCACTTACATACCTCTCTCTAGTATCTAAAGTGCAACATCTTCTCCCTTCTTCTTCTTCTTCTTCTTCTTCTTCTTCTTCTTCTCCTTTTAATAGAAAAATCTTCTCTCCACTTTTTCATTCTTCTCCTTAGAAAAATCTATCTCTCCACATTCTAATTCTTCTCCTTAGAAAAATCTATCTTTTCTCCTTCCTTCCAATGATTATACATCTCTTCGCTTCTAATACACATGCCTGTCTTCATAAAAAAGAATAGTTGATGAAAGAGATCTTTGGTGACAACTAGCTGCCATCTACCTATCCGATCCTTATCATATTTTGTACCAAAGCATCACTGTAATCACTTCATTCTCCCTAACTCAACAGCTTTCCTTCCTCATAATCAAATGGTAGTAGCCTCCCAAGTTGACAATACTCACTTCACAAAGCTTTTACTGCTCCTCCTTTTAATTTTCCCCTGGCTATTTGATCTTTCTTTTCCATATCTTGAGGTGTCCCACTCTCCATGGCCATTGTTCGACATCTTCACTCTCATCGCATCATCCACTCCCCTCTACCTTCTTCCAAAATATTTCTCGGAAGAATAATTCTACTTATCTATCTCCCCCACGTTTATAGCATTTCACTTTTGCTAAGCCCCTTCAAAACCAAAATCATCTTCCAAGCTGACAGGTCGTGGTTTATTCATTTCCTCTGCGATTGGCCTGAAGAGTTCATATTTCCAAGATTTATTGTTTCCCTATAGCTGCTTCCACCCTAGAATTCAGAAACCCTCCAGGTTTGGTGAATGCGTATTGTGTTTGTCAGATTCATTGCTCTCTCTTAATTGGTTTTATCCCTGCATCCTTCATGAAATTCATGACCTTCAAAATATTCATGACGAAACTGTCTTATACATGTATGTCCTGCTTTGAAAAGCATTGCGTTTACAGAATTTGTGTTGTGTGCAGTGTATTTCCACATTATGTTCTGGAATCTATCATCAATTTTTTTCTTTTCTTTGGCACCTTTCCGTTAACTCTATTATGATTAATTGTATACAACATTTTGTCAGCTGACAACAAGAAGGGTGTCATCGTGTTTAAATATTTGAGCATAAATAAAAGCAAAACAATCAATTTTTATGAAATAAAAAGTTTATTCAATCAAAAGTGGGTAGACTTATAAAGCATTGTTCAAAATATAGAGTAAAATACCACCCTTTTGGTTTTAATTGTGAACATTCTACTGAAAATGAAAATAATTGTGACCCGCTACAACAAAAAGGTCCCAAAGTCGCGCACGGTCGAAGCCGTGAAAATCGAGTTTGAAGTCAGAGCATTAACATTGGTCAAAACTTACGATTTTCCGATTTTAATATATTATTGGAGTCTAACATGTCTTCTATCATCTGTCGAAATTTTGAAGCAAAATGATCAAAGGAAAGACCAAAAAATAGTGTTTTTCTGAGCCATGTTTTTTTGGCGTTTCAACGAAGCAGAAACTGGTTCAAAAATTTTGATTGAGCGCCACAGATAGGTTCCGCCCCCAACAACGACCAGAGCGATCTCATTGGTCAGTTTGCTCTATTATGATTAATTGTATACAATTAATCATAGCGTGAAGCTTAAGCGTGAAGCTTGCACACTGCCCAGTGGACTGGTGCGTGCGGGCAGGTGCGCTATGCTCAGCCGCTTCTCACATCCTGGTCACTGATTGGTTGGTTAGGAGACCGACGACGCTGATGTGCTTGAATGAACTCTTCGGGGGTTGCTAGGGCTTACCTTCTATTGTCCAGAGGTGAAAACTGACTTGCGTGTCCCTTGATCGCGATTGCGTCGAAAGGAAGACTTTTAGGGACGTCTCGACATGCTCTCTTTTAAACATCGATATCTGCGCAGCTGATTATTTTTATAAAATGTGTTATATATCAATTTAAAGCAGAAAGATTAGGGGATTATATCATGCAATTTTCAAATAATCGACCTCGCCCGCCTTTAGGATCATTTTGTTGTAGCGGGTCACAATTTTAAAATTGACACCATAATGTAGAGGAGACCAAGCTCTACAACATGTAACCAATAACTCAATTCCCCCCCCCCCCCCCCCCCCAAAAAAAAAAAAAAAAAAATTGCGCTAAAACCCTTCTGGTTGTCAGATGACAATTTGTTTTCATGGCCTTCAGTCTTACACTTTCTAAAAGATGTTTGACTACACTTTTTTTTTCTCACCTGACACAAGATATGGGAATGCTGAATTTTACAATCATGATCAGGATTAAAATCTTGTGCAATATATCTAAAATTTACAACTCCTCAGGCACAGTCCTTTGATATACCTCATCCAGCTTTCAAAAATTTACATCCACTTCCCCATCGAAATTAAAAATTGACATGCCGTACACATAATGAACATAAAATTTGCCGACAGCACAATACTCATTTCCAGCAACTTAATTTGATTTTGACTTTAAGAGTTACATGAAAGAATGTTTCTGCCATGTCTCACTAGAATAAATCAGAATAAATTATGTCATTTCTTTGACAGTTTTGGACCACGCAGCCATTTCTGCTGCCCCATACCCATCAGTGTCCAAAATATTACACAGAATATTGATATTTAAAAAAAAAGATTAAAATAAAACAACCCATCCACGTAACATGCAATACAAGCTTAATATGTCCACAGCAAACACAGACTTTGAGCTTGTCTGAAGCATGCAAACATCACATCGGCTTATTTTTGTAAAAAAAAAAAGTTCATGTTTTATGGAACTGCATGGCCCAACGGTGATATTGGAGCAAGAGGAGTCAATACACCATATGTCAATACAGATGAGAATCACGTATTCCCTTGTCGGAGCCAATTACACCCTACAGCCACTGCAAGTTCTAATCACTGAAATATGACCGCATCCAGTCTACCCTGTGTACCGCACATGGTCATGTCAAGTAATACACATGCACTCTGGCTATACTTTTGTCATATAAAGAAGAGGTTTTTTTATTATTTTTTTTTATTATTATCATTACTATTGTTATTATGTATAATATCATTACTATCATTTTAATGATACACTACAGTCAATACACAACCCTCATGCATTTTATATTTTCAGCAAGAATTGATCGTTAACCTTTGGCTGCTACATCTGAAAATCTTAATCTCTTCAGATTTTCTGAAGTACATGCAGAATACAAACATTTCCTTATTATGGAGTGTTGTGTATTGACAAACTATCAGTCTGGTCGCAACTATTTGTTTGTTTGTTTGATTTTGGGGTTTTGCTGGGTTTGTTTTTCCCGGCAAGTGTTTAAAGGGATCATACAGTTCTGGTTGAGACCTAATTTCAGGTTTCTAACATTTTTTGGTGAGATAACGAGAAACCATTTATGAAATACGAAAGAGCATGTAATTCCTTGAAGAATTGAACGTTTATATGATGAAAATTGGTTTTGCAATGGCTGAGATCCAAAACAGAGCGATTCTAATAAAGTGTGGAACCCACATTTTATTTCGATCGCTTTGTTTTACTTTGTTTCTGGATGTTTCAGTCATTCCAAACCCGATTTTCATTAAATAAACTTTGAATTCCTCTTAAAATGGTATGCTCTGTACTATTTCATAAGTGTTTTCTTGGTATCTCGCAAAAAGTTAAAAGCCTAATTTTCATCTCCACCAATACTGTACCATCCCTTTAACATATAGCAAAATTTCTTTGTCAGTGTTGCTTTGCTACAATTACAGTACATCACACATTGCATCCCACTGTTCACAGCCTTATCTTCATCCAGCTATTACAATCCATCATTCTCCAGTACTGCAAGAGTGGAAATTTTTGAACAATCAATTTTTTTGCGCCCAGCCTCGTAAAATGAATTTCACTTGTTCTTACTTCTGCAGAATCAAAATACAAAGTAGTATTACATATTAGGGTACAAAAAAAAAAAATCTATTTTTATTTTTGTGCTAGTTTCATCGTTAATAGTAAGTATTACAGTATACGAGTGAAAAATACATTCATTTTTTTTTTCACACTCGCTTCATGTCATGTGGATTGCCCATACATTTTTCAGGTCGTGAAACTTTCCACTTTTACAATAATTTATTCAGGAGAGCTGATGGATTACTCCCATTAACTTCAGCATTTACTGTAAAAGTAGACATTTTCATCGGAGAAAATCTTTGCATATTTTGTGCAACATGAAGCTACCACAAAAAAAAGTCTAGGAATGTTTACTTATTATATGTTAATTCATTTTTCATCTCTGATTTCACAGTAGTTATACAGTAGACGTGTAACTGCTTTGTTATTTGCAGTTTTCTTCACATTCGCTATTCCTGTAGAGTGAGTGAATTTGCTCTAGTGCGGATCAGTTACCTTTTACTGCAGAATGTGCTGCCAAAACCCTTATCTGCCATGGCAGCGGTGTGCTCTTTGAAGTGCTCGTTCAATCGTCATGACCATCCGTGAAATTAAAAACCCACAAAATTCATCTCACCCAGCTTTGCGCAAAAAAAAAGTAATAATGATAATAACTTGCAAGAAATTTTCCTTTTTTTTTACAGTAATCTCCTGCCTCCCATATGTGAAAATTCCCAGCATTGTTAATGTGTGCAACAACTATACTTTCAATAAGCAGTAGACTGCAGGTAATCTATCCCCACTTCAACACTTCATATGATAAGAACTACCCATTTACAGGAGGTTTCATTTTTTTTGTTGTTGAAATGTTCACAAGATGGCTGTGCTTTTGATGTGAACATAAACCATTCCGGAGCATTGCTCTGCCAGACCTGTGTGAGTAAAGCAACAAGTTACCTCGCACTCTTTTTTTTTCACCTTTTATTCCTCACTGCCAATCAGGTGGAGAATGGATTGAAAGCAATTTTGCCATGATGGCCTTTTAATGAAAATCAAGCTGCCATGAAAAAGAAAAAAAAAAGTGGGCAGGTAATTATGTCGCCAATCAATAATGTTCTAAGTACTGATCAATAAACAGAGGCCTGAATGAAGGGTTGTGTGTTTGAAAACACTAGAAGCATGGTCAACAGTAGGGGAGAATGTTTTAGTGGGATAATTGGTTTGATATGGCTATCAAAAGTGGAAGATGAATGCATTTTGTTATCAAATGTCTTCACATGAAGATTGATAGTCCTGCATTTGTTGTTTTATGGTGTCTTTTTAATTCAATGTCAAGAACTTTAGTGAAGGTTTGTGCATTATATTTCAGTGAGATACTCTGAGGATATGCCATCATTACCATATGAATTTGCATACAGTGCACTCCTGTTATAACGAAATGCTCGGGACCGGCAGTTTTCTTTTGTTATAACGAAATTTCGTTATAACCGAACAAATACAATATATAACGAAAACAAGGAAACCACGCATATATCATATTCTGGCTGTTGAATACTCATTATACACTGGAAAGCTATGTGAAATGGGATGGTATCTTTTTAATTTTGTTTGAATTTTACATTTCAAAGAGAGCATACAGTTATTTGTATTGTCACACATGTATAGAAAATGATGGTTTATTATTCGGTTACCGTTCGCTATTCCAAAGGTTTGTTTCTTACTAAAGTTTGTTACTCTGAAGCTCCTTATTCCGAACTTTTGCCATTCCCGGGATTCTGAAGGTTTGTTCATTTTAAGCTTCGCTCTTCTGAAGATTCGTTATTCCAAAAGTTCATAATTTAGATATAAATACTATTGTTCGAATTCCGAAGGTTCGTTGATTGGAAAATGAAATGAGGTTCATCATTCCGGAGGTTTGTAAATCAAAAAAAAAAAAAATGAGAAAGGTTCACTATTCCGAAGGTTCGTTGTTCCAAAGGTTTTTAATCCGAAAATGAAATAAGGTTCTTTATTCCGAAGGTTTGTTAATAAAATGAGAAAGTTCATTATTTCGAAGGTTCAGATATCTTAAGACGATTATAAGGTTTGCAGTTCCTAAGTTTTGTTAGTGGACTCACCTTTTTCAATTTTGGATTAATGAAACTTTTTTTTTTCAATGATCCGATTAACAAACGTTTTGAATTCCTATCATTTTTGGATTAACGAACCGTCGTAATAAGAACCATATTTCATTGTCGGATTAACGAACCCTTTTAATAAGGAACCTTTGGAATAACCCCAAAATCTTCGTAATATTAAACCCTATTTCATTTCTGAACTAACGGACATATAGGCGAATCAAAATCAGTGTGTTTTGTAATAAAGAACCTTCTGAACAATAAAACGAACCTTAAATCTGTTATTTAATTTCAGATTGTTGTATTACAATAACGCAAGTTCCCATCGGAAATTGTGCATGATACACGGAGCGAACACACAGTGATGTGAAGCGTTCGCCCATGCAGAGATGCTCCAATGCTTGTTCCGCTACGCATTTTCGAAAACGATCCGCATTTTATTTTAACAGAGCACATTTCTTTTGTTTTTCTTTGTCAGTGGCGCTCGTAAGAGACTTCGTTATATGAAAATTTCCCAATAACCGTGTTTAATATAAGCAAATTTTATACCATTGACTTTAATGGCTATAATTTTGGGACCAGAAGTTTTACTTCATTATAACGAAATTTCGTTATAACCGTGTTCGTTTTAACGGGAGTGCACTGTATATACATTTGCAACTAATATTGCTATTTGTATTCAATCACTTTCTTGTTTCATATCTAACCCTGATTAAAACCTCCGCCATTCTCTTCAATTTTGCTACTAATATCACTATTTTGTCAGAATATGCAAAACTTACAATTCCATTACTTTTTCACTTTACATCTGATCCTGATCAAAACCTTATACTGTTCTCTTCAATTTTGCAACAAATATAGCTGTTTTGCCAGAATATGCAAAATGATACAATTCTGTTACTTTGTTTTAGATCTGATTCTGATTAAAACTGTTGTTTTCTTCAACTGATTCTACCTCATCTGTTAAATCCAACTTGGACATTATACAAAACTGTACTCTCTAAAAGACCAGTACTCAAGAGGATTTTAATAATCAACATGACAAACTTCTAGAGCATGTACAAATACGCTCTAGCCAATCAGTGACATAGCTTTAAATGATTGGTGCAGTAACAAAAAAGTCAATCTTAACTTTTTCATACCAGTCTGATATGTTTGAAACATAATTTGATCATATTTTTTGTTGAAAATACAGCCTCTTGCCATGAAAATGCAACCTTAAGAGACTGGGAGCTTTATGCACATGTACACGTAGTTACATAACAGTAATTCTAAAAATATCCACTTGCTTTACTTTTACCAGCTTATGTTCAAACTGCACTTTCCTTCTACTGTTATTAAACATTTACAGATGTAATAAACCAGGCCCAATGCCTTTCATTAAAGATAAAAAAGTGAAAACCAAACAGGAGCTCTGCGTCTCTGTGGCTAATGCAGCTGAAGCCATCAGCTAATGTGAGATCAATTACCTGTATATGCAACTGACCCCCTCCCTATCTCATTTCCTTGTCAATCTGACCATCTAAGAGATCAAATTAAAAGCATGCAAAGTATTAAGTGCACAGATAAATGATGTGTCCTTGGGGAGGAAAGCCCCCGTCAGCCGCCGGAGAGAAGAAAAAGAGTCACATTCGCTCTTCATGAAGGGGTTTTTGTTTTATATACAGAGACGGCGATTGTGTAATTCCACCCACGCCCATCAATTGTGGCATGAGATGCCCGGTAACAAGGCGACAAGGAGGATGGCATTTCTCTGTCTGTCTGTCTGTCTGTCTCTCTCTCTTTCGTTCCACCTACCGACACACACACACACACACACATCTTTCAATAAGATAAAACACACAAATATTTTGGCACATCATATGTTCCGCTAATAAATTTCTGGATTACATGGAATTAAAAACATGCGAAATTCATCTTACTCAGCCGAGCGCAAAAAAAAGAATTACTCGCACGAAAATAACCACTTTTATAGTAAAAGTCATTCTGACAATAAGGTTGTGATTTTCACTTAGTACTCTTCCATACACTTGGTAAGGTGCTTGAGTAACGAATGCGCAATTATTGTCATGGTAACAACCAGATTATCAATGAGCACCAAAAACATATCAAAATCTACTCACCTTTTGAAGTTGCTTATGCTGCAAGAATGCAATGCAAATCAAAAAACACAAACCATCTCTTTCACAAACATGTGAAATTACATCAGATTCATCAAACATGGACTATTTGGACAACAACAACTTTGAGAGGTGGGGTGGTGGTGGAGGAACATCTGTTGCCTGGTAACCATGGGCTACATCATCATCTCATTGTAGGATGATGCAGCCTCCCATCCAGAAGGAGAAATCTGCAATGACAGTGAATGGGCCCCATCCCATGGCAGTCCGGAGTTCTCATTATGCCAAATTGTGGGGAATCTCGGATGGAAATAACCCCACTGTAACTTTAAATGATTCATACTAACAATACATTGCAACATTAAAGCAGTGCTGTTATGGCCTTCCTTAATCAGGGTAGCCTCTTCAGTGATAATATCACTCTCAATGGGGCCCAATAACTTCCCTGACAGAGCCTAAATGTATGGTAGCCAGTTTTAAAATGCAAGTTATCATAGGCATAATGAACTACAGTCCGACCTCTCCTATCCGGTTCCCCATTTATCCGGATTTCTCTGTTATCTGGATGCAATCTCGGCGTGATTGTTTTTGTTTTTCAATCTTATAATTATGCTAAAAGAGGGGATTTCAAACTCAAACAAAATTCCTACACAAACTCACGAGTTCGATCTACATGTTATTATTATTCCTAACATGATTAACATACATTCACATCTAATTTTCATCTAGATAACATGCATTCAGATATGAACTACCCCCAAATCACGGCAAGAACATGGACAGAAATTTTTTTATTAAGTCATTGGGTTTGGGAACTGTGTGTATTAAACAATGAATCTCCCATATCCGGCCAAATTCCTTATCTGGATGAGCGCCAGTCCCGATACGTCCAGATAGGAATGGTTGGACTGCAATATCTCATCCACATATCTAGACAGTCAGCAGGAATCAAACTCAGAAGATATTTATTGCATCTGATGGACAAATCGCCTTTCACCAACATAATTAAAGAACTGGTTAATCAGTGTTTAGAGCAACAACGCATGCTCGGGTGGGATTTGAACCCACAACCTCCCGACTGCTAGACAGGCATCATTTCCTCTTCGCTGCCGAGCTTTCTCCCAACAGCCAGCAATGGTTCTTATCCCTTATAGCAGCGGGTACTGCATTTATTTCACTTTTATTCGAATTTTTCATTCTTACAGTACATCTGGTTGTTTATATTGCAACTGATCATCAAATTGTCTACATTGGCTGGTTTCAGAGTCTCGAGTCTACTCCACAATGTAATGGTGCTTAAGCCAGTCGCTACCTTAGGGACCCACTCATATCCAAAGTTATAACAGAATGAGGTTTTGAGGCCGAGAGGGTTAACATTTGTTAATAACATAATTCATTTTACGTAGCTTCACTCCTATAGAATATTTGAGACTCTCAGCTGAGATTTGTAAAACTCAAAAACATTGTGAAATGTGAAAATCTCAGCACACTTTGTTTTCTCACTACACTAGCTCAAGATTGATCGAGAGCTACACTTCACCACTGGCAGTCTGCTGTCTAGTGCCATATGTGCATGAAAGTTGGGTGGAATATTCAGGAAACTCGCATGAGCATGCCACCTTTAAAGGGACTGTACAGTACTGGTTGAGTTGGGGATTCATGTTTTGAACATTCCTAAGTGAGATAATGAAAAGCCTCTTATGAAATATGAAAGAGCATGTAATTGAGTATATGAATATAAGAACGACCCAAGTCCATGGATGACCATTTCAAGTAAACTTAAAAAAACTTCATATTTTTTTTATTTGTCCAATAATATTCTATTTAACTGTGATGGGAAAGCAACATTGTATATACAATTTAGAACATATATTATTATGACAATTAACATTTACACTAATTGTGGAGAGGCCATTTTGTGTGATGGACTTGGGTCGTTCTTTGATTCATATGGACTTGGGTCGTTCTTTGATTCATATACATGGTATTCTGCTATAGAGATGAGAGAAGGACGAGAGAGGGCGCTATAATATGAATGTAAGAACGACCCAAGTCCTTCATGTTTACATTCATATAAGATTTAACTCATTTATTTCAGGCACTTCCGGGGGTAATTAGGATTTATCATTTATACACAAGATGAGTCCATGCATAAGCTACAATTTCCCATGTCAAACTAAATTTGGCCAAAAATTGGACTTGGGTCGTTCTTATATTCAGGTCCTCAATTTTAAGAAGGATTCAACATTTATTTGATGAAAATTGGTTTTCAAATGGCTGAGATATCCAAAAAAGTGCTAATAATAAAAGGCGACATGCCACAACTTTATTAGGATCTCTTTGTTTCACCTTGTTTTTGGATATCTTAGCCATTTCAAAACCGATTTTCATCGAATAAACTTTTGATACCCCTTAGAACTGCATGCTCTTTGACATCTCATCAGAGTGGTTTCTGAATATCTCGCAAAACGTTAAAAGCTAAATCCTCACCTCGACCAGAACTGTACACACCCTTTAAGCAAAGCATCCAACTAAAAATGCAGCCTTCACTCTGTGAGTAGTACGTCACGCAAGAGAATTATGGGGGGGGGCTCCTTTCATGATGGATCCTACGCATTTATGAGACACTGACGACGTGAGCTACATGGGAGGTCACATGACCCCCGTGTATATGAGGATGACGGCTCTGTCTCCCATTAACCTATTCCCCCCCCCCCCCCTCACACCATAAGACCTCCTTTCTCTCCATGTCCAATATGCTAAACTCTCTCAAATCCATGCAAAGACTCCCCCGAGAATTTCATTCGTCTCTACAGTTGGGTCTGTACAGCTTCTCTTCTCCATGGTAGCCCTGGGGGCTCGGTAATGCCGTGTGGATACCCTCGCCCGCTTCCTTCTCACGCAGCCAAGCAACCGCCGGGCCAAGCCGAGGAGGGACAGGGAGCTCATTAGTAATACCCCTCTTTGGATGTGTTTGTGGAAGGATCTCCCCCCAACATCACCCTTGTGGGGTGCCTTTTTTGTCCACATATCCTTCTAGAAAAAAAAAATGTGAAAGCGCACATAATTTTGGGCCAAACTACAACAGCATTCCCCTTTTCCCGTACAATGAGGGCCATCATCATACACTCAATTCCTGGTTTTTGATACCTGATTTACTTTTCCTTTCTTTTTCTGACTACCAGCAACACATCCGGATGGAATCAGAATTTCATTAGTTTCTTTTTTGGACTGAGTCATTACTCACGGCGACTTATACATCCTGGTCGGAAACTAACATCCCGGAGAAGAATTCTAGATGTCGTGGGAAACTGATATAGAAAAAAAAAACCTAGTGGAGATCACAGGAAATTGATCTGAAGAGAGGTTGGGGTGATGGTGAGCGTGAGATGAACTCTCATCATACGGTCTCATTCACCCACAGCATACACTATGTAGCCTCTTCGGCGGAGGTACTGTACCCCTTTCCAAAGTGGCTTGTCATTATTATTAAATCCAGCATTGCCAGGTACGCACTCATTCTCCCGAGTCAAAAGAGGGACAGAAGGGGGAGAACATCTTGTCCAAGGATGTATGCACTGGGCAGGCTTCAAGCACAGGATTAGTCCAGCAAAGTTGCATCTACTTAACTGCAGTGCTTGCTAATTGTTTAGATGGTCAAATGCTTAATACTCCTCTTTTGTTTAGAAAGCATAAAAATATCAGTGACTGTAATCTTTTTTCTTCAAAACACATACTATCCTGACAGCTCTGCTGAAGATTAGCCTATGACAGAGATATTATCCTCTCAGGTCTTCCCACCAGGCATTTTCAAGGTTTAAAAAAAAAAATGTTTATTCAATCTTTTATCATTATTGATGCATTCTAGGTAAATAATGTCAAGGTCATGATCTAAGTCAAAAGAGCGATATCTAGGAGTTCTCGATATTATGTGCTTTGTTAGGTGACTTTTTGCCAGTGTGATGTTTTGATATTCTATACCTGCTTGACTTCTAAAAATAATATATCCAAAATCTGTTGATCATCCCTTTTAGGGCAAAAGATTCCTTTGACTTTCGTTGCATATGTCTAAAAGTGATAATATTTTGGAGACATCTTTGATAGATGTTAAAACATTACAACTGCAGTTTCAAACAGACCTGCTCTTCCTAATTTAAGGTTTTCCTGATGTAAAATTTTGAATTGTTTTACCATCTCAGTGCTGTTAAACTGAAATACCATGGCCATCCTGTGCAATTAAATGGTAATGAGAGAATAAAGTTAATGTAGATGGTTTGCTTGTGGTTCCAGGATCATGACTACTGTCAAAAAAAAAAATGTTTGTTTCTATGACACTTTCCAGAAGAGAAAAGATTCGCAAAAGTAAAATGCACGCAAAAGGTGTTTCTACACAATGCACTGAATGCCAGTGGCAATTGTGAATGTTTCATGCCACACAAAAAGCCATCGGCTCCAAGTCGCGAAAGTTTCATGCCACAAACACTTGTGGTTTTCCAGCTAGTATTGCAAGGTTGCGTAATCAAACATTTAAAAGTACATTGGCCTTCTCTTCTTCTCCTTTAGGTCTTCCTTAAAACTTCGCAGCAAAGTTTAACTCATTTAAAGATTTCTGTAATATCATCAGCATAAGAAAGATAATAATTGTTTTGTTTTAGATAGCCATGAAAACAATAATGGATGTACTAAAAGTATTACTGTATCAGCTCTACATGTGACTTCACATCAACTTTCAACTAATACAATGACTTGTAGCAAATGATGTTAACACACAGGTAGTATACGTGCATCTTTTTGAACGGTTTATTGTGAAACAATACTTGAAAGAGTGTGCTTCCACTTGAGCTGCTCCTACCATGCCACAGGCAGTTCAGTTTACATAAATTTGATGTAATAAGGAGCGCTCTCTCTCTAGCGCTGCCCCGTTTCTTTTTCAAATCTTCTCCTCCATACACTTCTCTATAAACATTCACTACCACCAAGCACCTACGTCTCATTGCCACCTACTCCATTCTCACTGTTCCATTTCCAACACAAAAGGGGGTTGCACTAACCTCTTTCAGGCTAGGGAAGGCACGAAAGACATGAGCGAGGCAACCCATGCAGGCCTAACCTAGTTCAGATTCTAGCCATAGACTCGGCTCAGCGACGTTTTCCTCAGCTGCCATGGCAACGCGGCTCCCGACCCTCCAGTGCGCAAAGTGCTTAAAAGAAATTTGCGCCGTTATGAGTGTTCTCCAGTCGTTCCATCATCAAGGTTGGTTCACCATTAAACACGCCCTTCATCTCATTTGGCATCGAGGCTCGGCAATTCATTTGCACGAAGTAATGCACACCTCCACAACTTCACATCCTTCCCTTTCATCTAAACACCTTTGCTATTATGTCTGGGTTTTTTTTTCTTCTTGGGGGGGGGCATTGCATAACTTTCAATTTTTGTGTCATTTTATGCAAGACAGAACTTTCATCATAGCGTAAAAACTAGTAATTCCACTGTACAATGTCTTTTAGTGGGTCCCTCCATTTTTTTTCGCACTTGGCATATTGTTATACTTCATTTTAATAGACCTCTTCAATTTTTTATGACAATGTACAAATACTAAGGTTCCACAATAACTCTATAGTCTTTTCATTTTACAATGTTTTGTTTACCTTATTCTCTTTTACCAAAGAAAGTGATATGTATATGTTTTTTTTCAAAAATGAAATAGATTGTGAATTGAAATCGAAATAATAAGAACAGATGCACCAGTAAATCATGCAACAGTCAATCATTCAATTCTCAAGGAATGCAAAACTTTGCCTCAACATGGTAGGTTTTTTCATAACCATTTCACAAATGCATCCCACAAATATCTACACAATTGAGTTTTACGAAAGGACTTTAATAAGCTTTGTTCTGTATGATATTTACATCACATACTTACAAGCAACTGTTCAAGCATAGCTGGAAGAGGACTAATTCACTGTATTAACCCGTTGAGGATGGATTGATTTTGCTATAATGCAGATTTCCCATAAACATCTGCCCGAGTATGCTTGGGACTAGTTTTCAATGGGTTAATACTGCTGAGTCACTGAAGACAATATCATTTGGTTTCACAGCATACATGCTCTCCACAGATCTTTAGGCAGAATAATGTCTCCTCTTGAGCACCACAAGGATTAACGTATCAAACAAATGTGCCTGACCACTGGATACAGCCAACCGACCTCTCATGAAATGCCTGTGCGCACATCTGACCAATCTTAGTAAAGTAGCCATCTCCATAACAAATGTCAAATGTGCTTCACCATAGTAATATTGCCTGACATTTTCAATACTGCCTTAGTCCATCTAAATATGCCTTCCTCTTCAAGTGCATGATAGACTCAACCATGAAGGTAGAGAATTCAAGCCCACAATTTATAATCACAGTTATCTGGATTTGAGCACAGACCTCTAAATTGATACAAAAAAGTTAGCACACAAATACTGTTACATGCAATATGAATTCAGAAAGTAGAATTTAGCCTCCTTCTCCCCCTTTACAGGAAAAAAAAATACAGAAACAACATAAACAAACATTTATGACTCACAGGTTCCTTGAAATTGGAACTGTTATATAGCCTACACGCACTAATTCACAGGTTTTGCTATTCACAACTAGGAAGCTGTAATTAATTGTGTCAGTTTTGTATATGAGACATGTTTGGACTGGAAATTCTACTATACAATGAGCTTTGAAGGTTCTAAGAAAAGCAACAGACATAGAGGCGCAGACAGGCACATTAATAAAGACTCATTTTATAGGTACAGTGTATATGGCACTGGAAATTCTTACTCTCTCCCCCAGTCAGCTAATTCTATGGAGACAAATGCACACTGTGAATGCCTCGTTCTTTTGATGATATCAGCTAAACATGATTAAAATGCACTCACGAACTGTGGGGCCGTGTAGCTTCGATGAAAAAACCATTCCACACTAAAAGATACAGTACATATAAATCTAAACTACTCTTTACTATCTGGTTGTGTCTATAATCATTGTACTCTGATACTAGTAATAGATAGTCTAAATGTGCATTGTGAAAAGAAAACTTTTTTTTTCTGCTAAAATGTTTCCAGCAAAGTATCAATCGAAAGACCATTACTCTCGCTACGTAACCTCATACCCGTGTTTCAAAATCAGAGACGTGGGCGCCAATATTATCATTGCTTTGTGGAACCACAAGAAGTCTTGGGCAGCATTTGCGGGGGGAAATATATGGGCTTTCATCGATTCTCGTATGGAATTACCCCTACAGCATCTAGAGTGGCATTTACCACACCACAGCCTTCCCCACACGGAGGCATTAAACTCCACATCAAGCAGGAACAGGTTTAGGCGAGACTATCTAAACAGGTAGCGGGCAGTCCACAAGCAGCAAAGACATGGCTGTAGTATACTCCTCAAGTATCAGCCAGTTGCCATGGCTACCGGCTCGCTATTGTCTGTGGGCAAAGAGTAGATGGTGAGTGGGTTGCCGTGGCGGCAAGGGAAAATGGTACCCAGTGAAGCACGATTGTGCAATTCTCCCGTCCAAGAAAGCCACAGCATTATAAAGTCGCATGGCATTATGCATCAGGTCCTAAATACACGGTGACTGGTTTACCTCATTTTGGAGCTTTCCAGAATCACGATACAGCAAAGTTCTCTCCTAAAATTTAGAACTCTTTAGATGACAACATAACCTGCTCTACATCATGAAACTAATCACGAGATCATCAAAAAATAATGATCAAAATTCCTTTGGCGATTTGTGAGGTATGATTACACTTGCTTAAGTTGGATTCACAGATAAGTTCTTCACTCAGAAACAAAAACAACCAAAAAAACCCCCAAGTGACAACCACTCTACTTCTTCTCTTTGTTTTTGTTTATAGATCTGCTTGCCAATCAACCTCATAATCACCATTCTCAGCAGAATATCATGATCAACATCATCCTTATCATCTCCCGAATGAGGTTCTCATCTTCAATCTCATATTCAAATCACAATCAATACATATGATTAATTCAGATACAAATTCAGAGACAGACTTACCTTTTCTATGCATCACCACAAATAACTCAAATGAGGCTTACCTGCAGAGAAAATAACACACAAAGGAGATAAGATATTAGTTATTTATCTTGCCAAATGTATTTTGCAAGATGTCTTCTACATATCTTCATCATGCAACCTCAGAAAACTACAAGTTGTTTAGGGTTACATGCTTTCAGCGTGACAAGGATGCAGAATAACCATTGATCTTTACTTTCACAGTAAAATTATTTCTAGGATTTGCAATGAACATGATAACACATGTTCATAGAGAGGTGCATTAACTTCTTTATAGGTATACAAATCCTGTCATGTTTCAATGTGAAAGATGTCTTATTTTCTTTCTCTGACAATCTAAATTATTCAAGCCAACATATATGTATGATTACATATCTGCAACAAAAAAAACAAAACAGTAAAAGTAATGTGACTCATAAAGAAGGTCATTCATCAAATCAGCTAACTTAACAAGAATCTCTTTTTTTTAGAGGGGGGGGGGGGGGGGTTAATCTCAACCAGTTGATGGATTTGGCCTCACAAGCACCAAAAACTACTGTGAGAAAGAAAAAGAAAAGACCTATTACAGTCAACAGCGGAAAAACTGTAATATAGTTTGTTCAGAACCGAGCAAATCTCCTCTGCTACTGTGGCAAGTTGAGCGTGAGTCTGCGCGGCAGAATAATGAATTGGCCGCGCATAAGAGCGTGACCTCTATTAGGCTAATCTCAGCAAATCAATCAAAGGTACGTGGACCCACAAACAGCCATGCCCCAAAGGACTGCTACGTCTGGCAATCGCTCTCTGGATATGAATCGCTGGGTGGTAAGACATCTTTGCATAACACACATTAGAAAGAAATGTAACAACACTGAAGATATGTTGTGTATGGCTTTTAATACCATTAGTAGCAGGATCATTCATAATTTTCAATACCTTTAATAACACTAGTCATTCCAATCATGTCAATCCCAAAACTACTATCAACAGCATCATTTCTGCTAATAATGAAAAGTGTAGCTACAGGATGTTGTTTTATGATTTGCATTATTATTATCATAATCATTATTTTCATCATCACTACTTAAACTATTACTTTATGAAGAGAAAGCTGTGCAAGATCACGCTATTCTGTAACTTAATATCTTACGGGTGAAACCCATATCAATAATATATTGAAAGTTAATACCATGATAAATTTTACCTTTGGGAAGAAAAGACACGCAACTGAATGCATGACATGTTTTGAAATGAATTCGCCATTCAAGTATAAAACAAACAGTTGATGAAGAAATGCCTTCATCTCTGTGTTATCAATTGTGAGAGAATATTTCAAGATTAACTCTGTCTTAAACATACTATACAAGTAAGGTCATTACACTTTAAATACTTTCTCTTCAGTTATGAAAACTATAATACTTATCATATAGAATGTCTTCACTGCAGATGGATGATCACATCTTTAGTTTATGCAATCATTTCTTTAATGACCATGAGAAATATTTTAGTTACAAAATAATGACTATTTTTAGTTCAGGCGTGAGTAATGTTGAGCTTAGCAATGGTGGGTGGACCATCTGTTCTGAAACTCCATGATAACCTCAGCACAGAGCAGCATGTTGTATATTGCACATCATGAAAACTTGTGAACCATCTTGACTGTCGCATCATATTCACAAAGGACCAATCTTGTGATCATAAATCATTTATTTCCAACTAATGATTCTAAACTTAGGTTGTGACTTATATTCCCTTAAATTTCATCATGAGCAGTGAGTCCTCCTACACTGTATCTACTATACTATACTATACTATACTATACTATACTAAACTATACCATACTATACTATACTATTAAACTTTTCATCCTATTCCATTCACAGTGTTATTTATGAGTAACTGTCATTAAGTTCTCAATCAAGTCATTTTTAACTTGATTTTCATCTCAAGATTTCTTGAAGATAAGCTGGTAGCATTTCATATCTAGACTGACCCCTCACTAGTTTTAAACATGTCTAACTAATACAACTGCCATGTCATCCTTGAGTTGAATTTTCTTAAATACATGTAGTTGTGTTTTGATGTCACAACGCATAATTTTACATTGGTAGGTAATCGGCATTGGTGGTTCGTAGGGAAGTTAAGATGACTGTAATTAAAACTGATAGAAAGTTTATAAATTTATCAAAATAAAGTACCACCAGTTCAGTATACATAAGTACAGGCAGTTAATGGTAAAACATTAGGGAGTTTATCTGCGCAGATTTTTGTTGATAGCTTTTGCGTTTCAGATTAGCAAACTATTAATAGCCTTGTAATTATGATTTTGCCTGCCTTTAAAAGACCATGAAATAAGTAAGAGAGTCTGCTGATATCCAGGTTTCAATCATCACATGTCAGGTTGAGCAATGAGGATACCTTTATGATTTAGGGTGATAGAGGTAGAATGAAATTAACTGAAAATGTCTAGCCCTCTCCCCTCACCCCAGGTTACTAACTGCAGAGATGATTATCATATCAATTTGCAAGCTTGTGTCCTTCAAGAGTGCAGTGATCGTGGAAGCGGAGTAGGCATTTCACAATGTCCCATCCTGACTGATCCCTTTAAAAACAGGAACATTACACTAAACCTTTCTCCCGCTTCCATTAAATCCAGAAATCTGCCACCTCTCCTTGTCTCCCTCTCTCTCTCCCCATCTTCTTCTCTTTGATTCTTTCATCTTCTCTCTCTCTCCGTTCATCTATCCCTCTCTCTCTCTCTCTCTCTCTCTCCCTCTCTCTATCTTTGTTCCTCTCTTCCTTTCTCTCCCATTCTCTCTCTTGGTCTCTCTAATTTTCTTTTATCCCGTCCTTCTCCCCCTCTCATTCCTTCTTTTGAGGCCTAGGATGTTTTCACACCGGTCATGAAACATAATTGTAGTGCTGCATTACAATTACAATTACAATCACGATTAGACTTAGCATCCGTACACACGACCAAGGAAGGCTTTGTGAATTCTGCAGTTTTGAAATATCAGAGTGAGGAGAGGAGGTGTGGCTTCTTTCCCAGTTCCCATAATCCACTCTGGAGCAGTAAGTAGCACACATTTTGACTGCAGTGCAAGCATTTAAGGAAGGCAGTTTTTCTGTGGAAGTGGTTAAAAGGACACTGTAAGCTCTGCCCACCAAATCACGATTTGGAGGTCAATCCGTACATATGACTATTTTGCTCCGTATTCTGGAGAATTGTGATTGGAAAAACACCTCCGGACCATCATTTGAATCACGATTGGAATTAGGATTCAAATCACCCTCCGTGATCCCAGTTTGCATACACACAGCCAAAATGTGTCATTTGAATCATGATTCCAGTGATGCATGATTAGAATCGCGATTGAAATTACACCCAATCAGTACGTGTGAAAACAGTTCTACTCTCTGTGATGTGTCGCCCACCCCTCTTGTTACCTACACATCCCTAGAGCTGGAAGAAGGGAACATATCTCATCAAGAGACAACGTGGTATGACGCAGGTCCTGCGGAAGCTGCCAGGGTTGTCGAGGCCATTTAGACAGGGTCTAATGTCCTGAATAGCGTTGCTGGAGTAGGGGGGTCGGTTAATTTTGTCCCCGAAGGACGCCGCCATGCTAAGGACTCTGTGGTCAGTCTCATCCATGGAATGGCAGAACGGCAAGGTAAGAGAGTTCTATCTTTCTGCTAACAATGCTGCGTGAAGGACACAAACCAAGCATTATTTTCTTATGCCTTTCTACGATAATGCATTTTAATGCATATGTTGCATTCTCTGATGTAGCTAATGGAACAGACAAAAAAAAAAATCTGCACTAGCTTATTCATGAGCCTGAGGGAAACTGCAATTTGCACGATGACTTTTTTTTCATGAAATAAGCCATTTAATACATCTCTGATGCACCAACACAGATCTATATAATGCAATTTGTTTACTTTTAGCATTCAGCTGAGAACTTGGTAAGCATGAGTGGGGCCCACTTATCACAATTTTCTATCAATAAAATATCATGTAATCCTCTTATGAAAAACAGTTTATGCCCAGGAACTATGAAAAGGAAAGCTATTTTGAACAAACTTGGCCTTTTCTCCCTCCAAAGAATGCATTGAACTTGAGTTAAGCTACAGTGTACTCTGTAGCTTGAAAGGGTGATTCCTTGAACAAACAGGGATGAGACATGATGAACGTTGTCCTACAAATTACAAATTTTCCACCTGTTAGCAGAAAATGCCATCTTGTTCTAGATTAGGGTAATGTCAGATTATACCTCAATAGCTCATTATAAGAATAATTCCAAAGTGTACAATGTCAACTGTAGAAATTGAAATCATGTGGTAATTACCCGTACAGTCTGTATATGGAACAGTCATATCCTTTTATGCGGATTGAACAGAAACCTTTCCAAAGAGCATACATGTGCTCTGGTCTTCAACAACTTTTAGAAGTGTTTCCAAATGACTAGCTATTTGAGAATTTTCTCTCAACAGCGCGACAGAAGATAGCCCTGGATACAAATGTAGGACGCTCATTGGATTCTCACGTGCCCAGGTCTGCGACAACTTCCAGAAGTGTTTCCAAACGATTGGCTATTTGAGGACCTCCTCTCGACGGCGACATAAGATAGCCCTGGATACAAATGTATGCCACTCACTGGATTCTGCCTAACAAGATGAGACTTTATTTTCACTCCTCAGGTTGGGTGCACTATCTAATCTCCCTATAGAGACTAATCAGGGCTGACTTGCTTTGCATCTAATACATTTTCGTACCTACACTGTTCAAACACTTGAAACACATCTGGCACTTTGTTGCTTTTAATAATGCTTCTTGTTATTCAAGACTGCAGCAGGAAGTACATTTACATTCATGAGCATGAACACTCAGAGAAGGCTTGTCTCATGTTCATTCTGATGACGTATTGATTAGGAATCCTAAAAAAAGCTGTGGAAGCTAATTCCCGGTACACTTCACAAGGGATGCACTATAGAAGACTATGTGATGAAAGTCTTTGTACTTTTCACAGGCTCCACTGGCAATAAGAAAACACTTCCAAATGTAAAATCGTAAAGCATGTCTGGGTTTTACTACCAGTTTTATCACTTCCTTCGTCAAAACCTATCAGAACATTGGCATCTCTTCCATGAATTTTCTCAAACTCATTCTTCTCTCTCTCTCTCTCTCTCTCTCTCTTTTACTTCCTTTCATTTCTTTCCCTTCTCTCTATCCCTCCATCTAGTCTCTGGTTTCCATCGCACTTGCTATCAGTCCGTCTGTGTGTTTTTCTGTCTGTTCGTCTGTCTGCACCGCTTTATCTCGGCTCCTTTCCCCCAGCGTATGACTCACTCACGTCACCAATCATCCCACGCCCACGCCTCCTCCTTGCTGGGGTCCGTCTTGCCTCTTGTTTCCAATCTCGAGTAGATGGAGAAACATAATATTAAGAACGCTTGGAGGGGCACACCACACCTCCTCCTGTCTGAGACGTCGGTATCTCACGCAGGCTGTGCTCGGAGAAATCATCTACAGTGTATCACAAGTGTGTGATACTTGTAAACAGACCGATAAAAATTGTGTAATGACCCCTAATCAACAACCATTTGTATTTCCAAAGAAAGAAACTTATCAGACACACACATACAAACTATCTTTTTCTCTTTTCTTTTTTTTTTTACACCTGCATGTGCACAAACTACTAATCTCAATTTGGTGATTCACTACACCTCATGAATGTGAGGTACGGGTGTTTGATTTTAGAAAAATGCTGAGTGGATGGGTCACTGTCAGGAGCATAAAATGTTTATCCATGACATTTCAACCAATATATCTACTTACACTGTATGAGTTGCTTCCGGTATGTTATTTTCTGACATGTAGAATAAGAGCCCTGTCACTGAGGAATGATAAAACTATGCTAAACAGACCATTACCCAAAATGAATGTGATGAGTGTCAAGTCTTCGGGACATATCTGGATAAGTGTGGATGGCAAACTATTAAAAGCCCTCAAGGCATTTATTTCAGTGATGTCAATACCAAAAGTAATTTGCATCGTAGCTGATTGACAAATTGCCCTTCATCGTCGTAAATAAGCACTGATTAGTCAATGTTTTTAGTAATAGCCATGATAAAAATCATGGGCCTTCATACTCGAGTGGGATTCAAATCCATGACCTTCTAATTGCTGAACAGGCGTCACATCCACTAGACTACCTAGCTTGTGCCCGATAGCCAATGATGGTTCTCATCCTATATAGCTATGAATACTGCATTATTTATTCACACTTCATCAATGTAAATAAGCATTGATTATTGACTTTGTACTCAGGTGGGATTCAGACCCACCAGAGTATGTTGGCCCGTAATTTTTATCATGGTTATCACTCTAAACACTGAACAATCTGTGCCAACAATGTATTAACGTCGATGAAGGGCAATTTGTCAATAATTTCAACAACCAAAAAAAAAAAAAAAAAAAAAAAAATCTGGGTTAAAACCATTAATCAAGATTTCAAAAAGTAATTCAGAATAACTTTACCATGTTTCTCCAAGAATGAAATACATAACTTTATCAAACTCCTGAGGGAAAGAAAAAAGTCTTCTGTATCATACGTTGTTGAGACATGTAACTATTACATCTTCAGTAGATATTAAGTTCTACAGCAGCATATGATAGGTCTAAACTATAGTCAATGACTAAACCTTAATTTTGATAAAAAGTCAGTCATTTCACTCATAGAAGCTATGTGACCACTTGTCCAGGATAGGATATATTGTAATTATTTTGCTATTATGTCCCCCAATATTAGATACTTTGCAGCACGCCTACTAAATGGAACTGCTTAACCAAATACTAACAAGCAAGACGTTCTGTGCATTTAATACATAGGTACTTATCATATTTCAGAGGTAATGGGTTAACTGGAATATTTCATTTATCGTCTTTCAATAATCTATCAATTGAACAATTGCAGTATTCATTGTATATCTGTTCCAATTCCTGAAGCCACACAGAGGGCATATTAAGAAGTGAGTATTTCTTCTGTGCTTCCATTTTGCATGGGAAAAAAAAAAGAAAAAAGAAATCTTCCAAAAATCTCATTACATCATTTTCATTTTTTTTAAGCCAATGCTACAAGTGTGTTAAAATAAAGGATTTATGATGTTGATAATGCTGATGATGATAACTAAGTGAATTTTGCTGAAGAATACCCACCCAAATTACGAAAATATAGCGTAATATCTATTTGAGTGACCAGTAAGTAGGCCTAACTTATAACAAGCCAAGTGAAAGCCAGTAACACTGATGACAGGAGCATTTACGTAGAAAGTAGACGTACATGCCACAAAGGATATCAAGGCTAACAGAAAAGCTGTGATGATGGTGAAAAATTGCAAAAGCAAACATATAATAGGTATCACAGCTTTCAGGGTATGAAGTTGAAGTGAAAATAGAAATGGATTTGAAAAGTGGATAGGAAAGAAAGTACTTTAAATCACATTTAATCCAAATCCTCCTAAAAGAAAACCTTTATTGTAGCCCCCAGCTTCCAAAAGAGCATCTGGCTCTCCATTGAATTCATCTGCATGTGACAACATCCGTCAGAGAGATAACGCTGCCCCTGCAGACACAGTGCACTTTCTCAAAACTGGTTATTGTCAAGGCAAGAGTGCAGGAAACTCGTCCTATTTTTATCCCTCCTCTCTGGGGAGTCTAGCTCCTACTCTGGCAAAGGATTAAAGCTGATCTGATGCTGCTACCACGGCAGCACTCCAAAGTTCCTTGGGGTCTGCAGACAGCACGGTGTGGTGTAAAGGCAGGTATTACGGGTTCTGACATGATGTTACTTTCGCAGGATTAATGAAACTTCTCCTGGCAGATATGAAGGATGTGATTGTATGTGGGAGGAGGAAACGAGCTAGTCTCGTTCACAGACATCGTACTGCAGTTTCTCTTGTTGAAATCATGGCATGATGAGATACATAAATGATAAGTTATGATCTGTATTCTTACGCTCATTTATGGATAGTAACGCATGATTGATGCAGAACAGAAAGGTTCTTCACAGGATAATGCATAGTGGGAAATAATAGCAATCAGAAGGTATGTATAAAAGCACAACTGCACTTTAAATGCATAAATCTAATTTGACTACATTAAGCTGAGATGTCATATGTTGATGTTAAGCCTGTGCATGGCAAAAGTGCAGTTCTAAACCATTGACACATATAGATCCTGTAACACAGGAATCATGTTTTAAGAGATAAATGTAAGTAAGGATATTCTGGCTGAAAAAAAGTGAAAAACAACACATCAAGATGCAGAGCATACAAACAGAGTATCTCTTGAACTTCCTTGCCGACTAGACATAAAAATCTTAAATTACTTGTCATCTCAAATCAAATACAAGTTTGTACATGCTTTGCAGATTGAGGTACATTGTATTGGCAAAAGGACAGTGATATGTCAGTGAAATTTAACTTTAAAGAAAATAAACGTGCAGCAAAAAGGGATGGTATAGTATTGGTTGAGATGAGGATTGAGCTTTAACTTTTTCTGCCAGATACTAAGAAACCACTAATGAAATGTTACAGAGCACACAATTCTAAGAGGAATTTAAAGTTTATTTGATGGAAAATTGGTTTTGAAATGACTAATAAATTCAAAAACAAAGTAAAACAAAGGGATCCCCATAAAAGTTGGGTCCCAACTTTTATTAAGATCCCTTTGTTTTGGACATCTCAGCCATTTCAAAACCAATTTTCATCAAATAAATTTTGAATCCCTCTTAGAATCACAATCATGCTCTTTCACATTTCATGAGGTTTGTCATTATCTCCCAAAATTTGGAAAACTGAAGCCCCATCTCAACCAAAATTATACCATCCCTTCATGTCAAAAGAAAACATTCCTCTTCATTAATCTGATGTATGATACATCAATTTTTTGTTAACAAAAAAGATATATGGAGTTTTACGTCACAGGTGCTATATTGATGCTCCCCCTGAGCATCTATTTACGTGAGTTTCATCAAAAACTACCTCTTCTCCACTGACTTCTCTACTATTAATTTTAAATCACACTTTCAACCATCTCCTTTGATAGAATCAATAGCAACAGTGAACATATTCATTATTTCTGTGTTGTGTGAAGAATCATGCTGGAAGTACAGTTGTAGAATCAAGCTGGAGTGTAACTCATATGCAACTTACATACTTCATTGTGAAGAACAAAAACTTAAGGAAGCAGTATTCTCAGGGGCATCCCTAAGCATTCTTTCCCCCCCCTTCATCAAAAATTTCTTTAGGATGAGATGGGTGTGTGTGTGGGGGGGGGGGGGAATGATGGGAGGTCGGGGTAGGGGGTAGGGAGAAGTAGAGTGGAAATAATGATACAGGGGTCCAATCTTTGTGAACATTCTTGCAAGTCTGTGCCTCCTCCATCCCCCACCTCGGGCCAACAATTCTTTCATGTGGCCTATTTACGTTCAATGAAATGATGGATGACGTCGCATGATTTGGGTCAACAAATTGCCAAGCGCGGCCAGACTAGTAGAAAGTATAAGACGGGAGAGAAACTCCTACTTCTCTTTCTCTTGGTGATGGTGGCAAAATTTGGAAAAGACCCTGCGAGGGAATTTGACCCTTAGCTTTCCACCTTACTTTACCTCCTCCCCCCCCCCCCCCCCCCCACCCCATCCCTGCCGGAGGCCTTTTTCATCAATTGCTTCTACTTCATCATGTATAGCCATGGCAATCGATGACAAACTCTTTGATGATGTTGCGAGGTTCTCCCCACAGCGTACATCACTCCACATCTTCACACTTACTGTATCCCTTCTGGCGGTCACACAATGATGTGAGGAAATTAATCCATGGAAAAGAAGAAGAAGGAAAACACTGGAGAGCACAGTCACCACAATAAAAACACTGTGTCCACCTGTGCAATCCACTGCAATTGTAACACGTAGAGTGGCCTACTTTTGATCCTTTCAATATCAGGCAAGCTTTTCTTCCACAGGAAGGCTTTGATTTGACCAAAGGAAAAAAAAGATGACATAAACTGTACTTTCTTTCTGAGAAAATAAATGAAAAGCATACCATTTCTGAGAGTGTGATCTCAAGTCATAACATGTTGAGAACAAGCTGATTTTGCTATAACACACATTTCCCATAGGCACCTGCCCTAGTATACTCAGGACTAGTCCTCAACAGCTTAAAAGAATCTCTGAATGATTCCATGGGCTGTGAACACCCCAGTGCTTGTGCTTGTTAGTCTGCAGCTGATAGTCTACAGCTAAGTCAACTTGGTGAGGCAAGCTTTGCTGTGCCATCTTGTAATACACATCCATTGTACCTTTAATACTTTCCCCTGAAATGTGCATTCTGGCTACTTCGTTATGCAATACCCAAGTCTAGTGCACTATGCATACTGGTGATAGAAAGTGTAATACCTCAGAGAATGAGAATGTATAATGTCAAATTGGATGAACACAAAATAAGCAGGTTCAAAACTTTGGATGTAATGTGGCAGTGCACAGAAAGAAAGTTGGTGAATTCTGAGCATAAATCAAGGATTTTCTTGCCTTGGGATACAACTTGTCTTCCATTAAGGACCCAAAGTTGGTCATGATCTTTGTGTAAAGGAGCTTGAAAGCAGGATGGTCATGATAATATTATGGAGGCTTTTGGCAATCGGAGACAAGATATGATTCCTGCAGGAGAAAAGAATTTGGCCATTGTCTCTGTTTGGAGAACTCTTTGACCTACAGTATGTGGGATCAGTCTTAAATGTGCACTATATTCACATTGACGTTAACAGATGGAGTGAAATCAGATGCACAGAATGGTTTCAGCAAAAATTTGACCCAAAAGTTATGGAATTGGTAAAGTCTCTGATGTTTTCAGTGATATCAGTCACAGTCACAGTCACAGCCATTACAGAGACTCCAACTCTCCCGCTTTCGACGGGAGATCTCCCGCCGAAAGCCCATTTTTGCAGAATCTCCCGTTTTCCCGCTTGAGATTAAATTTCTCCCGTTTGAAATGATTTCTTACTTAATTTCATTGTATGTTGAAAAATAAGCCTTCTGAGCTCGAGAGAGCATCTAGAACCCTAGACTGCAAGGGACTTTGCGCTCGTGATGTGCATATTAAGTTGGAGTCTCCCGTTTGCTGGGGGTTTCAGGCGGGAGAATCTCCAGTTCAGAAGGTGCTATGGGTTGGAGTCTCTGCCATTATATGTTCCATACCAGCAGCAGTGAGACTGCCATCACCTAACACGCGTCTCATTAAATTGTACACAAATTTTCATATTTCCTTTTTTTTTAATATAATGAACATTAACCTGGTGAAGACGAGCCCTGAGTATACTCGGGCAGGTGTCTAAGGAAAATGTGTAGCACTCACTGTACTCACTGCAATTCGAGAAGTGGTCACGAGGAGTATGTTGTAAATAACAATTTGTCAGTTGAGAAAGATATGGGCGTGAAGTGCCCCTAACCCTATGGCATTCGTAGCACATTAATACCTGTATCTTTCTCAACTTACAAATTCCTCTCTCTGGAGGCTCTCTTTATTTTTTTGACAAACACTGATCAAGAAACTCCTACATTGTACCCGCTTCCATCAATTTCACATTACCACATCAGATACCCACCTCATGAATCTGCAGAAGGGGTGGATTTTTCTCCATGTTTTCCCTCACAGAATTGAAAAAAAAAGAGCTCACACACAAACATATTCCACAGAAATTTAAAATACCCATCATGGTACAGTAAAGTAAGACTAGTCATTCAGTAATCCAAAATTTGCTCACAATATAAAAATCAATTTGATATTCTTTAACCTCGTGATAACTAAATGGATATGCACAACCTATACCCCCCCCCCTAAAAAAAAAAAGCAAACTAATGTATACCCCTTTCAATCTGTAAGTGGAAATGGACACACAGAAGTACACATATGTATGAGGTGATACACTCGAGCACACCTGAGTGTGACAGCAACCATCATCTAGCACCCTAAGGTTGGCCCTGTGCACCCTCCTGGCAGAGGTGCCAATTCCTGCAGCTGGAGAGAACAGCTGAAAAATGCACCTGACACTCGACACGTGCACATGGTCAACAGATATTACGATGACGCCGTCGCAACGAGCCGCCGGATCGAAGGCACCTCCGAGGCGCTGATTTGCCTCGCACGCCAGTGAGTGTAAATACGCAGGGGAAATATGCAGAGACGTGTGAAGAGCTTTGGGAATTTCTCCCTCTCTTTTTTCTTTTTCCTCTCTGCTGGATATGGAAAGTTTGCGAAATGGACGCTGGGGCATCTCATGTGCAGAGAAACATGGAGAACATGGAGAATGGGTTGATTACAATCCTTCTTAACATTTTCACAGACAAACGTGCGGAGATGACACTATTTGTAGATCGATAGTGTATGGATGAATGACTACTCAAGCTAGCAAGTTGAATTGGATTCCTCACTCTTTTGCAATTACACGGTAGGGGGGCTATAAAGGCACAGAGCACCCACACCCTTGCTGTCCATTCTCTGGTTTCAAACATAACAGAAATTATCATCTTCAGCCTATCACACTTGCTTCACACCTACTAAAATAGAGACAATTCTATCGGGATACAATCGCACACAATATAATGGCAAAGTGCCAATGTCCTCAAAACACATTAAGCACATGTGAGAAAAAGTGTGATCAGGATGGGAGAGGGGAGGTCATCATCCACTGAAAGTTCAGGTCACACAAAAACAAAAACAAAAAAACCCACTCCCATTTCCCAACCAGCCCAACCCCCATCCCCTCCCCCCCCCCCCCTTTCCCTAGACAAAGTAGACAATTGCTTTGGAAGTAGGAACAATTTGTAAACATGTTAAAAGTCCCTCTTCCTGATCAAAATAAGGGAAATTTTCTTTTCCAACCAATATCTACCATGAACATGTACTTAATCATACATATAAATCATACAGGTACATACTTTTTAATGTCTATATACACTGCACATGCATACATACATTTTTTTTTCATAATATAGAATTACACCTATTCTAAAGTTGTCTATTCAGCTGCAAAGTATTTTGAATGAACAATATGTCACTTTACAGCGGAGAGAGATACCAAAATGTTCAGCATTTAAAATGTTTGCACCTTTGAATGTGTATTTGAGGGGTTTTTTAACAGGTACATAGTACCATAACAATGCTGTTCATCATTATCATTATCATCATCACATAATGGACATACAGTATGATGACATCAAATTGGTCACAAACAAGTTTATAAAGGTCACCATTTCTTCCTTTGAGTGGTATGCAAATCTACCTGGTATTTGTGTGTAAGTGTGTACGATTATGTGCACAAGTGCTAAACTTCATACACTATGATTATGTGTAATTATGTGCATACACTTATGTCTGTATGTACTGTACACACATATAATATGTGCATTCGTAATCATACATTTTAGAAAATGTATTTTGTATGTTTGTAGAGATGTGTATGATTTTTACTTCATATCACACTGGACTGAAAGAGCCCCGCACCCATCTATAGCCCCATAAAAGGTTCCTGCAGTATTAGAAATAAGCAAACAGCTCTGATGTGTCAAACTCAGCTCCCAGCTAAAAGGCTTCCTGTTTTTCCTCTCTAATGCTCGTCCAAAATAATGTTCCTAACGTTACCAGTCTCTACTATCCCCCCGTTTCTGATTGACTCTTGCATGACTGGGTAGGCAGAGATTTCATCAATAGCCCGCATTGCGTAAAGTATGATAGATGAAGCTTTTACACCTACAGGCAGCTCACTCTCCTTTCTAGTAATATACCAGTCCTCTTTACTTTTTTTTTCTCCCTCCCAACTTTATACAAATTGTACCATTCATCATCCTAAACACTGCATAAAACACCTGTCAGCCCGTCAACAATAGACCACTTAATGTTTTTTTTTCTTTCCCTTTCTCCCACTTCACAACTCCATCTCGTCACTTCGCACACACACTTGGGAAAATCAATCTACCAACTAATGCGTGAAAGATGTATTGTTTTACTGACGGCAATAACAGATTTGCGCAACGTAACTGCACGACTCTTTTTATGTAAAAAAAAGAGAAAATATCAAAGATCATATATTTGATGGAAGGTTTCTGTTAAAAGGAAAAAAAAATTATAGACCAAGTGTTCAATAATCATATAACAATGGCATTATTTTTCTTGTAAAAAACTGCTCTTATTCCCAATTCATTGGCAAGGTACAGTTTTCATATTTTTTTATCATTGTATATGTAGTTGTTTCATGCACTCAGCAGTTTGCACCTGCAAATTCCTATGCACAGGGATTTATATAAACTATAATAATCAATCATTCCTAAAAATGTGTTTTGGTTTTGTTACTTTTTTCTTTGCTTTCTTGAATGTCAGAAATACAATTTGTACAAAATAAAAGTTTGATATAGGATCTACAAGCAGCATTAACACGAGGTATCAATTTTTCAAAATCGAACCAGTATGCTCACACATTATAGACATGATAGGCAAAGAATGAATGGAAGAGTAAATTCCAGTATAAAATACTTTGAATTTGAAGCAGCAAATGATATCGCATGCTGTACAAGTGGAAATTTTCTCACAAGTGATTTTTTGCACTGGATGGGATACGATGAATTTTGAATGTTTTTAACCCTTTGAAGACGAGTCCCGAGTATACTCGGCCAGGTGTCTATGAAAAATGTGTGTTGTAGCAAAATCAGCCTGTCCTCAATGGGTTAATACCCCAGAATCAAAAATATAATAGTGTTAAATATAAAAAGCACAGACATTTCAATACGCTGTTTTTCAGGCTAGTTTTGTGTCATGCAAACAGTGCCAAAAAAAAAAAAAAATACACAGCACGCAAAAATTGCCACATTTACACTTTCTACATATATACAGGTGTGTGTATGTGTGTGTGTGTGTGTGTGTGTGTGTGTGTGTATGTGTGTGTGCAGTCAAAGTCAAAGCAATGATTATTTGGACACCTGTGATCATTAACTTGTGATGGTGGCCCACAGAATATTGAACTCAAATAATTACAGCAAAACCATGGCAACCCGCGTATCATACATTATACACACATCACACACACATCACATCCACATGTATACATACATATATCCATTCGTATCTAAAACGAATGCCATAACAGACAAAATGTCTTTTAAGCAACATCACACTTTATTCCACAAGGATGCAGGGCTCAAAATTTGGATGAAAGACTTCTTCTGCATGGATTTCACACACTTCAAAAGTTAGACTTTTTTATATGTTTACTCCAGAGTGGAGAGCAGCCACATGGTCAAATAAAGTTTGTACAAATTATAGAATGTTTAAGGATTAATTTGATGTTTAAGAAGTATTTACAGGTCCTGTGTAAGAAAGATTATGTTACTTTAAGTAAATTCAGACGTCGATCTAATGGATTACCTGTTAATAAGGGCAGGTTTGATGCAAGCCTGACAGATGAATTGCATTGCACTATATGCTCATCTGCAGATATAGGGGATGAATTTCATTATATTTTTGTTTGTCCCTTTTTCCACAAAGAGAGACTATTGTATTTACCTAGTAGCTTGACGGCCAGTAGACCAAGTGCATTACATATGGCCAAACTATTCAATGCTTGCCATTTGAAACAACTAGCCAAATTTGTCAGAATGATCATGTTTCAGTTTTCTTCAAAACCAAAGAAGAAAGACAGTAGTTTGTAGAAAGTAAAGTAGATGTGAATGTGTGTACACGTAGTAGTAGAGTATTTAAACATCCTTTACCCCTTGTTTTGTAAACATGTTTATCTATATCTGCTATTTTCACATGTACACTCACATTTTTGTATTCATATATTGTAAATATGTTTGTACTCTCATATCCCAAGAGGGGGTCGATAGAGTCAATAAAATCTTACAAATCTTACAAATCTTACAAATTAAGGTGCTCTCTTTATGCTGGGTTCCCATTGTCGTGCGAGCCATGACACACACCACGATTGGCCATTAGTAGCTGATCGTGGAATTTTTGTTCATGTACATCACAATTTGCACCCCGATTGAAAAGGTGGCCTGAATCGTAGTAATCGCAGTGGTGGTATCAGATCTCAAGGTCAGTTGTGGCAATCTTGTTGACCGTAGACAATTTTTGTACTGTCACAAACTTTTCTACAATCATCGCGATTGCCACAATCGACCTCAACATCTGATACAATCACCATGATCACTCCACAGTTTCGACAATAGCGTAGATTGTGATAGACGTAAATAAAAATGTCACAATCAACTACTTATGACCAGTCGTGGCGTGCGTAACGGATTGCGTGACAGTGAGAGCCCAGTATTACCTGTTGTGAGCTGCATTTGTTGTCAAATCACAAAATGTATTTATATCAAAATGCACAAACAGGGGCTACAAGGTAAAAACAGTGGGTGAATGCTTGTAGCCACTCTCATCAAACCACAGCTACAGGAGCAATGTTGTCATTTAGAAATCTCCTGACACACACATTATTTACTGCCCAAGTCATTGGTTGCGGACTTTATCGAGTCATTGCCAATGGCAAAAGCATTTTGAAACAGTATACCCATGAAGGGTTAACGAATGGAATGGATCAAGGACAGTGCGAGTCTCTTGCGTATGGATCCTCAATGAGAGGTTCGGGCACCCGACAGCTACAACACGGCCCCTGGCTAACCGCCTGCTAGAGTTTCCGAAACCGAATATTTCTCGATATTAAGTGGTGTGTCATTCCACTGGCATAGCTGCCAATCCTAAATCCTAACTAGAGGGACATTTTTGAGGCACCAGCGAAAGTGTTAAATTAAGCACAAAACGTTATGTGAAAAAATTGCGGGAGTCATACTCAGAAAATAGATGACCATCAACATAAGATGTGAATCTACAGATGTGATGGAATCTAGGAGACCAGTGCGGTGGAGTCTGTTACAACCTACGTGTATTCCACAAACTTATCGGTAAAATTAGAATAGTCCATGGCAGAGACATTACTCTACCAGTTATGAAAATAGACAGTAAACAAGTTTGAAGTCCTCTAACCATCTTTACAGTATTAAAGAATTCATGAGAAATTGATGCATAGTGAGGCACAGGAGAAACAATGACATGATATTTCCATTCCTCAGCCAGAGGAGTATTCTAACCCCATCAAAAAGCTGGGCGTATTTCATCTTCTTTATATCTCCATTATTGGGACATTCATGACCTGTTCTTCCTTGAACTCCACTCTTGTGTTGAGACAGCTAGTGATAGCTAGCCATCAGCTGTCCGATTCCACAAATATATCATAATCATAGCATAGCTGTATGGCGGAAGCGAAGACTGAGAAGTCAACCATGATGCACTGCTCCTGGCAACATCATCCTTCTACAGCTGAGAGTGGAGGAGAAGGGTGTGGGGGGGGGGGGTGAAGGGTGAGGGGATGAGGCAGGGCCAGAGGGGTGTAATAAGGTACCCTTAACTGGCCAATCTGGCATCAACACACACCCACCTACTTGCCCCGCAGCCAGGCAGATGTTTGCATAAGAGCTGAGGAGGTGGCCAATAAAACTCCACTAAGGAGTAATTACTGGTTTAACCCACTCCCTCCCTGTGGTTAGTCCACCACCCAACTAGCTACAGTATATCACTACAGATCATCATGTACCAACACTCTCCTGGAATCAGTCCTTGTTTCACTCATTATGGAATGAGTGATGATTCTGTACTTTAAATGCTAACAATGCATGTAATACCAACTAGTGATGTAGACTGCAATCACTTGTACAAGTTAGCTAAATATATTGTAGATGTATGGATTTTTATTGACTCTTTCAACCCCCTCTTGGGTTATGACAGTACAAACGTAAGGTGCAAAAAAAAATAACAAATTTGTGAATAATGTTATAAATTCACAGTACTCCAATTGGTTTCTGCACTCATGATATAATTTTTTTTAAATCATATTTTGGGTCCACAATCTAAAAATCTACAACAAACTACGAACCATTTCCACATCAGGTCTGATGTGAAGAAGAAAGAGCCTTCTCTTCTGTTGCGCCATGTCTGTGGAACTCTCTACCAGTCCCGCTTCGGAATTGCAACAGCCTCAATACAATTGTACCTTCACATCTAAACTGAAGACTTATCTTTTCTAGCAACTCTGTGAATGATGTGTGACACATTGTGGGGGCCAGGCACCTTTCAATGTTTCTACAGATAAATGGCGCTATATAAATGCTGTTTCATAATCATCATCATCACCATCATCATCATCATCACCATCACCATTACCATCATCATCATCATCATCATCAAGTCTTCAATGTGTAGTTATTGCAACACAAGAAAAATTTGATCCGGAGGATGCAAGTTTTTAGTTTTGATTTCATGTCAAAAAAGGGGAGAATTGAGGGAAGATTTGTGAGTAGTTTAATGGCAGAAATAAGGGGCCATGACATCACGGCCATTAATTAATTGGCCTACATGGTTCCTGCCAATAACACTGTTTCTTGAAAACATATGAAACTGACTCAATAATTTGTTTTCCACCTGAGGACAGGTTCTGATGAAACCCTATTCATTCTGCTTGTCTGACTTTACTTCACCTTTGTGGGCTTTGGGTGCTGATTGCCACAGAAAACCACATAGTGCTGAACACACTGTCCAACATTCCTGGCATTGAAAGGGTTAAAGGGATGGTATACTTTTGGTTGAGATGGGGATACAGGTTTTATCATTTTGCAAGGTAATTAGAAACCACTATGAGATATGAAAGAGCATACATTTCTAAGAGAAATTCAAAGTTCATTTGAAATATATCGGTTTTCAAATGGCAAAGATATCCAAAATAAAGTAAAACAAAATGGTCCTAATAAAAGGTGGGACCCACCTTTTATTGAAACCTCTGTTTTTGGATATCTCAGCCATGTCACAACAATATCTAATCAAATTAACTTTGAATTTTTCTAAGAATTGTATGCTCTGTAACATTTCATAAAGTGTTTTCTAGCGAGTATCTCACAAAAGGTTAAAATCTGAATCCCCATCTCAACCAGAAGTATGCCATCCTTTAATTTGTGAAGGCTAATTTAGGCATAAAGTGGAATGGCACTTTGAGGAGAAACAAGCTTTGATGGACATAGATGTATGGATAAATAACATTATTATAAAGACAATATTTCTGTTGAAGGTAACAAAACATGTCGAGACACATTCATGTGAGAAGCTGTCAAAAATGTTTTAACTTCCTTTCAAGTCGTACAGAACGGTGGCTCCATGACATGTCACGCCTTGGCACTGCATCGACGATGCCTGTACAGCTTGTCTCTGGCTCAGACGTAACCGAGATGTAACACAAGCTCAGCCACCGCATTTTTAAAGCGTATCAAGTCTCGCTGAGTCCGGAAATGACCCAGTAATAGTCTTTCATTCTCAGACGCGGCATTGTAATGTCAAACTAATCCAAGAAGTAACACAGTCAGCCTGATTAGGGTGGAAGTACAAGTCATCAATAAAGATATCTCATGTATATGAGTGTATTATAAAATGTGATAATTTTCTAGTGTCAGTGAAACTACTATGAAAGCAGCAAATTTAGATAATACTCATACCGTGATAGTATGCCATCACTCATTGCTTCATCTGTCACCAAATTGTGCAGTAAACATTCCGTTAGCCTTGCATCAAGAACTGTGGACTTGAAATTATGGAGCAGTTCTGATGCACATAGTCAACACATCCTTGCACTTTAACCTTTCCAGCAGCAAAGCTACACAGCATGTTAATCCTCCGTAAGATGTGGAAATAGTATAGGAGTGCATAGATTACAGAGGCCTGCTGTGGAATAATGCCTGACACAGCAAGATTAAAACATATCTCATGTTTCTTGCTTTAACACACTCCATACATGGGAGCCCAGCGAGACATGTACAGAGTCTATTGGATTTAGGATCTCCAAAAGGAATGGTTTAACAAACTTCGAGCAAGCTTTGAATGTGAAATTTTATGGGAAAAATGTTTTAGCAAGGGTACAAGAATCACTTTATTTCACACTAATCATGATAAGAACTAAGATATATATAGTATACCCTATGTGAGATTGTTCCTACATCTGCCACAAATGCAAAGGAAAGAAAAATTTATGAGATTTAGCTTGATTTTAGTGCTATGAAATTACAAGAAATAAAAGAATTCAAGTTTTTTTTCTATCCATTCAATCCCCCCCCCCAAAAAAAAAAAATCAATATAAGTATGAGAGATATGAAAACAAAAGATAAAAAACTTGTGATCTTGTGAAAACTTCAAATACTGTGGTGACTAGCAGAGTAATCCTGGATTTTGTGCAGTCCATCATCCAGAATAAGAATAAGCATTTTCTTTTTCTCAAAGATAGAATTCCCTTGGACCAAATTCTCCTGGAACTTTGACAGAGAAAACTTCAAATACTCTGGAAGCTAGAAAAGCAGTCCTGGATTTTGTGCCATCCACCATTCTAAGCAAGAATAAGCACATTCTATCATTTGAAGCTAGAATATCATTGGATAAAACTATAGCCAGGAGCTTTGACAGGGAAAACTTCAAATACTCTGGCAGCTAGCAAAACAATTCTGGATTTTGTGCAATCCATTATTCACAACAAGAACAAGTATGTCCTTTCAAAGTTTCCTTGGATCAAACTATCCTGGAGCCCTGAGAAAGAAAAAATAAATTACTGTGGAAGCAAGGGAATCCTGGATTTTGTGCAATCCACCATTCAGAAAAAAATAAGAATATTTTATCAAAGCTAGAATTATCTTGAATCAAATTATCCTGGCTTTGACAAGCGAAACTTCAAATATTCTGGTAGCAAAGCAAACCTAAACATCAAATGACACAAGAGGTATTGGTAGCCTTAGGCTACCAGACCACTTATAATGCAGTTATCTCATTTCCAGGTTTGACTGACAGCACCAGGCTAAGAAAACATCTAAAGTTATGAAATCAAATTGCAAAAGATTTTTGAAATTAGCCAAGTTTGCATCCCTGAGATCATAAACAGAAAATTGTGAGGGGCCAAAACACAATACAAAACAAACAAATGAACAAACAATTAATAAACAAACTTAAGATATGACAGCCATCTCAAAGGCACTTAAACAATCAAAGGCAATGATAAGCTTCCACAAGTACAGGAGTATAAGAGATAACACTGGGAGCACATCACAGGAAAGAAACAAAGCACAAGATATGGAACAGTATCATTGTCACAACATTAATGCACTCTACCACTGTATGGTAAGTGTTCCTGTTGGTTTGTTGCAGGTACAGTAGTTAGTATAATCACTATTGCTCGTGAGTGTCATTACTATCACCACCACGATAACAAGCAGAAGAAGTGGCAAGGGCGAGTAGTATACCACAAGGAGCACTAAAAGTGTATGTGGAGTTACTAGTGGCAGATCAAATCAACTCTACCTGATGATGTCGGAGTATCCATTGTAATAAGTCTACATATTGTACATGATGAAATAAAAGTAGGATTCACAGCTGAAGTCTTCAATAGTGATTACAAGAAATAAGTCTCGATTAATCCCTGTGTTTTCTAACATTGCGAGATACAAAGCATTTGAAAGTGCAATCTAAGCAATATATACATATGTTTCTTTCAGTTACAAAAACAATCTTTAAAAAAAAAATGGCCACAAAAGCAAGAGTTGAAATTTGAAACACAATAAGGGTTTTCACTGACATTAAAGCATTGAACTACCGGTACCATAATGCTCATTAGACTAATTTCCTTCAAAATAACGCAAGATGCTTTCAAACTGTTTGGCAGAAGCCATTTGTAAGGGAGAATACATCCATTGCATGTATGAATAAATATAAATACATATGTATATATATATATATTCACATCTATTTCTTGATTTATGAATATGTATTAATATAATATGACAATGAGCAACTAGTATAGGTGGATTCAAAGCATTTAATATGATTTGATTATTATCATTATCAATATTATTCTTATCATATGTTTATATCATACATAACTTTTATCATTTGTGGATGTGAATTTGATGTCCCATGATGGAGGCCACAGCCAAAGAAAAGGAGGCCACAGACCTCATTTTACAACTAGCCAGACTAATTCACAAATCACATGCCCGTAATTGCGACACAGCACCACCTCGAAGAGATTCCAAATCAAATTAACCCTGACATGTCTTCTTCTTCTAGCTCCCTCGCTTGGTGGAGAGATTAAAATTTTAGGAGGAGAAAAAAAAAATGCATCTTGTTGCAAACTATCCTGCAACGCGCGACGTTCACTTGACATGCAGACCCTGAATTTCACCATCTGCTAATGCATGCATCTAATCAAAGCACCCATCCAGAAGTAGGAAATTTGATTGATATAACTACTCGGCATCAGCTTCAGAGGAACAATTTCATATCTGGCTCTGATATGACCTTTTCCAAAATCCTTTTGCCAAGCTTACAGCATGATATTTCTCATATGGAAGTATTACAGCTTCAAATTCTTCAACCAAGTAGGGCCTAATCAAAGTACAGACAGTTCAAAAGGTGCTTTACAGATGAAAGAAAAAAGAGAAAAAATGTAGACTTTACAGCCACAGGTGTCAAAGAGAGAGAAAAAAAGAGAAAGTTTGGACTTTTTTAACAGTTGTGCACACAAGCACGACATTAGTATTATTTCTTTTTTTTTTTGCATGCCTACATGAGTATTGCAAACAACGTTTTTAAATTCATCTTGTAGCTTCACAGCAGTTTTAATTGAAAACCTGTTAACAATCTATTTTTCATCTATCATTATGTAATACTTATTTTGATAATAAACTTGTACATTAATCACAGTTTGATCTCTGCAGAGTAGCACGCAATATCTTCAGAATGCTTACATCATGAAATATGAACCCCTTATTTTGACCAATGAATTCAAAGCCGACATGCACTTTGATGTTCATGTTTTTCACATTTATGTTTTATACAAGGGCAGGTAAGTCAGTTGCTATGCTTAATGCACTTATTTAAAATTTGAAAGTAACTATTTTGGGCAAAGTAAACATTCAAGAATAAAATGTTGTATGTATGATGTGACATTTGCGATGCAAAATATCAGCTACATACTTGCACATGGTGAACATTGATTATTACATTGTTGTCTCTTTGATTTAAAAAGAAAATCCTTGCAAAAATACAGTGAGAACAAAATATAAACTGCATTTAGTTACAATCATTCCTTCTCAGATTAAATGTGGCATGTGATGTAGAGTGTAGGGGGTAAATAAAAATTTTATCCCTACACAAAAATATTTACATGCACCTTAACACAATTCTCAGGTTTACTACTAGCATATTCAATCAACAGGTATGATGCAACATGTACATGATACATTTTCACACAATCATATACACCAACTGTATTGTAAACACAGTGAAAACACTGAAACGGAAGGAATCATGAAGCGGCTGTTTTCAAAATGCAGAAATGAGAAGTCTCCATTACAGAGATTACTTTCCTCTAACATCATATAGGCCCTACACATCAGCTGCAGTGAAAAATACATGCCTGCAAAGATTCCATTTCTATCAGGCCTGATGTTTCCATTCCATCACTGGAGACACCTCTGTATTTTTCTTCAATCAGTGCGAACCAGGAATAGATTGGTAAAAAAAAAGAAAGGGATATAAAAAAATGCCTGAAAAGACACCTGTAGGTAGCGCACATATGGAAAAGCAACATAGGAAAACCCACAGACGCATGGGCCAAGGGGTGGAGGTTGCCATTTGCACAACCCCTAAGAGTAAACAGAGAAATTTTGTTTGCCAAGACGGGGAAAAAAATCCTAGTCGGACATGACACAGCCAATAGTTGCTCCCAGCATGTGACAGAAACCTGTTGTCTATCTAGATGATACCTATAATGGTAATGTTCAGTTTTTATGTGAATGCCCCACAGCAAAAGCATACATAGTGTGCATCTCTCAAACAAAGACAGCCTAATTGCACATCAAAACTACTGAACTATCGTATTCTTCAAATTATTTGATTTTGGTCCTGATGTAATGGGTACTTATAACTTTCTAATATTTCATCTAACAGCGATCTTGTGACACAATTTCAAATTGAATTGACATTGATATGATGGCAACTAGGTTACGTTCATATAACGTTGTACATCCGCAAACAACGTTATTTGAAAAACAATAATACTGCCAAATTTCTATGAGACACTGTTGCTCAATCCCATGCACTGGATCCAATTGTTACGAAGAGCCTTACAGATTGCTGTGTATTCATACATAACTATCTCTCCAACTACTTTATCAATCTTTCTTTCTTTCTTTTTTTCTCTCTCTATTTACCTATCTATAGTACAGCTATCTATCTGTCTAACTATATACCACATATATATGTATATAAATAATGTAAAATACAACAATGGCTAATAGTAAAACAGCAACACCCCATTACAAGTTAGCTGAAACTTCACTGAAGTGTTAATAGCAAACAGGTATTTTAAGGCCCTAATATACTGCCTCCCCCCCCCCCTCCACCCCCCTCTCTTCATACTTGGGGTCTAGGGCAATTGCCCCCTGGGCATTTACCCAGCACCCTTCCCCTGGCCCTAATCCTAATCCAGAACCTAATCCTAACCTCAAACCAAACTCCTAAACCTAACCCTAACCCTAATCTTTACTCTAACCTTACCACTAATCAGCATTTGGCTGGCCGGGGGGTATTGCCCTCTGAGGGTAATTGCCTGGATACGATATATATATAATATGGAAAGTAATGCATTGTTAATGAGTTCAACCAATGTACTTTATATACATATATGTGAATATGAACATAGTTATGTTGTACCCATGTGTTCATTATGTGGATATTTAATTTATACATATCAAATAGGTCATGATAATGTTATAATGGCATCTGGATTGAAGACTAGCTCCACAAAGACAGACACACAGTTGTTTCACTGAGAACCAAAATCAATACACTGACCTCTAAGGTATATCTCAGCGCAGAGCGCCTGGTTATAAACCTTGACCCTGAGGGTTGCAAAGTGTAGAAATAGAGCAAATGGCCCTAAAATCATTCAATATATGACCATTATCAGGTTCGCTGAGCACCTTGTACCTGTTAAAGGTGTGGCACATATAAGTTTCAACATTATTGTCATGAGTGTTACTGTTGTTGGGGTTTGGGTTTGTCTGCTCTTGTTTCTGGTTTCATGCAGGTACAGTTGAACCTCTCTTATCCGGCCTCCCTTTATCCGGATCTCTCTATTATACGGACGCAATCTCGCCGTGATTTTTTTAAAATAATTACGGGAGGAAAGGGGGATTCCCAACTCCTTGAGAACTCCTACACAAACACACATGAATTACATATACTTGATACATTTCTTAATAAAAGTTTAATTATTTAGGTTAATCATCCCAAGAATTTATAAAAGAAAATGATTTCATTCTTGCAAACATGAACCTCTATTTTGGGGTCTGTTACTGAGTGTAACATTATAAGTCAATGAAAAGGTTGCAGTATACACATTACTACATGTGGTACTACAATGGGTTGAATATATCAGTACATGTGTATGGTCAGTTTCACAGTAAAGGGTGTAACTTTGATGTGGCAAGGGTCAAAAATTAAAGTTGTGTTTCCATTTCTATCTTTGCCTTTATTTCATATAGGAATGTCTATATTTTCAATATTTTGTCATTCCAGAGCTTAATTCTTAGGCTAAATATGAAAAATGAAGTGACTATAATGGAATTTTAGATAAATTTAGGTAAATAAAACAAGAATGTTTTGGTCACCCACAGCAACCAAATGAAGATAAATGGTGGATGTAATGCAACTTTGCATTTGCTGTGAACATATATTTGAAATATCAAAGCACTTTTCCCCCAACAGATATTCGCTCTTGCAATTATTTGGATGTGAACTTCAAATTCCAAGGTAAAAATGGTACCTGACAAACTATTTTTAAGTTAAAAGAATGTTCTAGAAGCAAGAGCCACTCTAAACATAGCCCTAAATTATCTCTTGGTAACAAACATTTATCAACCCAAATCCCAAAGAAATTGGATTATTTTTGACAAAGTTGAAATTTTCAGACTTGTGAGTTTCGGAGGCTTCAGTTAACAAACTAGTGTGTTTCGGAGGCTTCAAAACTGCTAACACAAAGTTCTCGTCCTGTATTCACTTAAAATAATAAAACTACAGTAAGCAACTATCACTACATGCTAGAATAACAACAGGGCATCAATAAGATGTGAATAACAGTATACAGATGTACATTTTATTGCAGTGCATAATGTTTACCCTTCATACAAATTGTACTTACGTGACACTGTATTATTATAAGGAAATTGGCCTCCACAAAAGTGAATAACATACTGTGTACACTTTGAGCAATGCTCAGTTCGAATTTATGACATTACATGAGGCAATATAATTCTAAAGGAAACTGCAACAGTAGCAATAAAAGTACACTGATTAGGAACATCTTTTTTTTTGTGGCTTAAAGTTAGCAGCAACGCATGTTTCGGAGGCTTCATCATGACTGTTAACATGCAAAAATGGTCCATTTTAAGGTGATATGAAGTACATTAATGCAGCTGATTGTTTCCAAATAACTAACAATGTTGTAACACGTAAAATAGTATTTATTTGTATGCAGAAAAAAGACTTTCCAACATATATGTTAAGAGACAAAGAAAATATTTAAATCTTTATGCTCAGTTGTATACATACACTGTATTTGCATATCCATGACTTTGGCAATACAGAACATGATTAGGCTACACACATGTACAGCTGTATGCATTTGTCAAACTTTTCATCATAATGCAGTAAGAATTACTTTCAATGAGTTAGAACTGTAGCTATAGACTTAATGCAAAGATTATGTTTGCTTGCTTTATAAGTGCAGTTTGTGGGATGTATATTGACATAAACCACCCATCATAATTGTTTTATGTGAAATCAGTTTCAACTGTTGATGAGAAAGGAATAGAAAATAGACTATGTGATTGCATGACGGTTAGATTACAACATAGCATTGTAAAATATAGAAAGGGGAAAAAAGGCTTATAAACATTCTTTTGCATATGGACCATGCCTGATATCCCCTACTATAGCTATCAAATGCAGTGATCATGGTCATTGAACAGCAATCTTAAACACTGATCAGCCATTCCATGTAAGGGTCATCATCAAACTGTCATCATCAAAATGGAGTTGGAAAAATCAATATATTGGTGATATTATCATGGAGCTCAATAGAAATTGAAATGGTCAAGATCCCATTCATTTTTTTGAATCGCCTGTTGAAAAGATAAATGTACATACCCTACCCATGACTGTGTATGAATTTGAATTTAAAAAAAAATGTTCACCAAATGTATAGTTCCCTACAATATATGATAGTTACAATTTTATTTTCTTTTTCTGTGGTATACAAGTCAACCCTGTTTCATATCATTTTATTTTTTTTTAATTCTTCAAAGGCTTCTTTTTTTATAGTTATTTTATAAAATTCCAGTTTGTGTGACTCCTGTGACAGCTAGGAGGCCTGTTTTTGAAGGTACGCATTGAGAAATTGCTAACAGAACTTTTACTGTTTCTAAAAATGACAACCTTTTTAGCAAAAAATTAAAAAGCAGCAAATGTGTTTAAATATCTAAGTTTGTTAGAAACCCACAAGTTTGTTTTAAATAGTATATAAACCCACAGACTACAGTTTTAACCCTTTGAATTTCAAAATACATGTAGTTAGGGGCTTGTAACTTTTTCCAGAAAAGCCAGGACTAAACAGATTAGAAAGATTTCAATCATTTCAATATTGTTCTTCATGAACATAACTTCTCCAGTCACCCACCCATGTAAACTACATGTACCCCATGGCAACAGGCTATTTATACATGTAAGTAGAGGTCTATATGTCATTTATAAACAATCCTATCCCAACCATTACTGTCCATTTACTGCACAGAGAACTACATCTGCAAACATGTCATAGAGTCTCACACATGTTTGCGAAGAGATGTTTCGTAACACAAGTTACATTTTGTTTAATCAAAAATAGTCAAGTGGTCACTGCCAGCATAATAAAGTATGGAAAATAGGGTAAAGTATCAAGATTGTGTTGCACCTAGCATGCATCAAATCTGACATACAGATTGACATGAAAACCTGTCTGAATGAAGTAATCAAATGTCAAAATTCCAAAACAGTACCCTGTGATCCAAGTCACACCACAGAAATGATAATCTGCAAGATGTTAGCTATTTTCAAATCCAATCACAAATTTATTGATTAATTACTTTCCTCCAAATAAGTATTGGAAATGAAAGCCAAAGAACTTGTTAAGAAATGGAAAGCTGAAAAAGTCAAGATTTTAGTATGGCAAAAACAAATGCCATGTGAGTAACAATGGAATGGATTTGTCAATGGGTTATAAATGGACATGTAAAAGATTGTGTTTCGAAACTACAATGTATTACACTCAGATGATAGTGAGTCAAAAGTGTAAAAATCCAAAAAGTATATTCCACCATTTGCTCTTGATCATGCATAAAAGATACAACCTTAAATTCAAAAGTAATATATTTCTTAGTTAAGTGTATGCTTCCCTGTTGAATAACCATCTATTAAAGTCCTGGAATCTTCAGGACAGGAATAGTGTTCAGTTCTTAAAAAAAAGTGTATTTAACACTAAATAATCAAGTAATTGTTTGGTCTTCATTAACAAAGTCTAACCAGTCAAAAGAGTTTAATACAAATATGGTCACAACACTTCAACTTCTCTCAAGAGTAAAAATGATTTTTCCAACTTAAGAACATTGATGTATCCACAACTACTTGCTTTGTTGCACTACTGTTGCATGATGTGGGCATGCACGCAAGCTGGAAGTCACTTTCATTACTCACAATATCTAGCCTGTTCCATTGTTTCAAAAGGAAACCTACAAAATAAATGCTTTTCATACATTTAAACAACTATCTACACCTTGCTTGGGGAATCATTAAGTCTCATTCAGTCCAAACAGTTATTTGATAGACTTAGAATTACAAAATTGTAATCAAAACATTCCATTTACATGCTGTTAACATAAAATGAAGCCTCCGAAACATCTGGAAAATTAATTTGGTATGCCGTATGTTTTTATGAAAATCATGTATGTTATGTAGAAAATGATGGGTAAATTGTGTCTTTTTTGGTTGATATACACTGTTTAAACATATTTGTGGGGCAACATCCTCATCTGCCAATATTTTATTGCTGAATGAAAAGGTGAATTTTGTGTGACACGTCTGCACTGTTAAAGAAAAATAGGTAAATCGTATAGTAAATCTATATTGGTGAGTAAACAAAGCCGCCAGAAAACTGAATGTGATTAAATATCTTTAGATACAGCTGTATGTCATAAACAATCATTGGGTGGGTGGACAATAAATCTAATTTGATTTTGTCCAGAGAAAATCACAAAAATGCATTGTTAACATCCTTTTGAAGCCTCCGAAACCACTTTTTCTCTATCAAGTGTATTAGCTCAAAAAATTATTGCAGTATCATAATGGTTTTATTATTTTTGTTGTCTGTCCATGTCTGTTGATGATTTCATGGCATAATTTGGGGCAGACACTCAAAGAATTTATCAGAAATGTCAAATTAGATGTTTTTGCTGTTTCGGAGGCTTCAATGCGTCTCGGAGGCTTCACGTGTTAACGGAAAATTTGTATTGTCTCCTATTTTCAGAGAGTTTGGCGGATCTTAACTATTTTTGGTCTTTTAGGTTAGGGCCCCATATCGTATATTTTGACATATAGATTAGGTCGCTTTTCTTATCTATATTCATATTATTTGACTAAACACTTTGTTTCGGAGGCTTCAAAACTGCTAACGGAAATTTCACTTGATGGAATGAAATTATTACAAAATTTCAAATAGCCCTAGAATCAAGTAAACTTTGATGTAAGTCTAAAGTTTAGCTGTACCTTACTATTTTCAGCATAAAAGAAAGTAACCAAAACACATCCACTGATCATTACTGTCCATCAAAGTTTGTAAACAATTGTTAACGGAAAATGAAGCCTCCGAAACCTCAGATTTGAAGTCATAGTATTCTAAAACAAAGAGCCAGATTCAAACCAAACTAATTTGGTCATTTCAATTGACCATACAACTATGCTTTTAACATAACAAATTAGATCTCTGCAGTTGCTGTAGAAAATTATTAACATTTCAAAAATGTTATATAAATTTCAATGCAACAAAATAGTCATTTTTAGGGTACATATGTGACTGTCAAAACAAAACGCATCAATACCTGGACCTGATTATGCTACCCAAGGTGGCTACTCATAAGGTGACTCACATGGGAAAAAATCTTTGAGATCTGTAAATCTATGTGTTCAGGGTGGGCCAAAAGGCTAAAAATTGAAAGTTACACCCTTTACCGTGAAACTGACCGTATGTATATGTACATGTATAAAGCATTGAGTCTCCCATATCAGGCCAAATCCCTTATCCGGATGAGCCCCGGTCCCGACTTGTCCGGATACGAGAGGTTCAACTGTAGTAGATCGATCAATACATCACGTCTATTGACACATAGTTAATTAAGTCTTGTTTCCAAGTATTTACTGGAAATGAATATCTTCATGTTAATTCTAGAAAATTTATATTTTTAGTCAAAATATTCATACAAAAAAGGAGCAATACATACACACACATGCATGTGTTATGATCCAGCAACAAGCAAAAATGAGCCCACACACTTCCATGTTTGACGCTACACTGATATTTAATTCTGTATGCTTCTCAGCTCCTAATTTTTTCTCAGACTGATGGTGATCAGCTCCTTTAATCCTCTCAGCATCACAAGTACTTCATATCAAAACTACGTCAGCGTTCTTGTGCGGTGTAGCTGACAATGAAAATAAGTCATAGTAAAGTTGATGCAATTTTTTATGATGTACAGCCATAGTAATGCAAATGTATAATAAATGGTGGTATACAAATGGTATAGTTATGTAAAATGGGGCCTAATCTTAATCAAGCTCTGCTTAATTATAGTATGCAATGCAATGTCACTATGTTATTGACAATTTATACATCTTATTTGTACTTTATTTCTATTTTGAACACACTATGCATCAATTTGTCAGTGTACACAGTTGTATCTGGAGACAAAGCACAAAAATAAACTTAGATATCTAAACCAAATACACCAAATAACTGTTTACCTGGCTAGTCCTGTATACAGTGTATGAGTATTTCAGAGTCTGTTAGGAACAGGTTAATGTGCTGACATAAATGGAGAGAAATCATGGTGAAATTTTGCAGAGCCTAATAAATTCAGAATTATAAAAATGGTTTATATTTTAGGAGAGCCAAAACCTGCATGCACTTATGGTATTTAATAGATCATAATGAAAAATAAAGTGAAAATTGATACCACAGTGATACCAAACCTAGGGTATTCCTTTTTCATCACTGAATAGCATATCATCAGCTGAGAGCCAGAAGGGAAGTATCAGCCAACAATATGCTTTGTAAATCTTGGTGCTATACAATGAGTTAATTTCTCTACAAATGTAACAAAATACGATGGGGGGCAGACATGGCAGCATCATGACCACAGTTTTCAAAAACTACCTAATTTTACATGTATCGTGATATTACCTTTCTGTAGTAGCTTTAAGTATATATTGGATTCAAAGCAATAATCTTTTATGCCTCTGTAACTTTCTGTAGTTATCTACTGTATGTATATTTATTGAACTCCAAACATCATATCATAAGCCTCCTTTATGTCATCTCTCATCAAGCTTTGAGCGCCGTGTTTGCGACAAATACCTTCTACACAATCAGTCTGGAATCCAAAGTTGCACAGTAGATGGATGAGAAGGGGATACTAACAAGGGGAAGAAAAGCAATACCTGTACACCGACAAACCACCCCATGTTACTGTGTTGTCATCAGTGTGATTAAAAGGCCTCTGGTCGACGGAAACTGAAATAGCTTCATGTTTATAGACAGCTCTCGTCGGTTTTGATGGCTCGTCCTCTGGTAAATTCTTTCTTGACGTCACCGGACGGCATTCAACATCTGTTCCAATATGAACAAGGTTTTCCAACATGATGTCACACAGCAGTTATTACACACGTGCACCGCGACCTGATGCCGAGCTACACAGTTGGAGGTGTGTTTACTTTGATACTCTTGACGCACTGCGAGCATGATGTACAAAGTTGCATGTTTAATATCGAACTTCCACAATTTTCTCTTCCTTGTTCTCTGAGACAAAAGGAGGACACAATGTTACGTCTCTACATGTATAACATGAATTGCCATTGAAAATTTGAGGGCAAATTTTAATTTTTCAGAGACACTTACTGTATGACAGTACTTCATCATAGAGTTCAAAATTCTGCAGATGAAAGTAAAATTGAGATGAGTCAAAAAAAAAAAAAAATTCCTGCAGAAAACTATGAATATGGGTGTGAGACTACTGGGGGCTCATTATGTTTGGATCAATCCATTACTGGTCTGGTTAGGTGTTTTTAGGACAACACTGCTTTGACTGCATTAAAGGAAAAATCCATCCCGTATCAAAGTTGTATCAAACAACTTCCTCAACTGCATTAAAGGAAAAATCCATCCCGTATTAAAGTTGTATGAAACAACTTCCTTGACTGCATTAAAGGAAAAATCCATCCCCTATTAAAGTTGTATCAAACAGCTTAAGTCAAAGCAAACAAAATAAGAGAAAGTTTCCCTAAAATGACACAGGAAACTATCATAGAATCTTAACAGTATATTCCTGGAACCACTCTGCAATGTATTTGTGCAATTTAGTTGAGGTAAAGGCCTCGCAAGTCTCCTACTCGGTTGCATTCTTATCCCACAGGGGAAATCGACCCTGACATTAATAGTTTTGTGTGAATAGAAGCAGAAAGATGAAAGGAACATGAAAGGGAAAGTTTGTGCAAATTCTAATGAAAATTGAGAAGGTTTTGATTTTTTTTTTCAATTTGTGATCAATCAAACACCAATAAGCAATACTGTGACATCACATGCGAGCTCAACCCCCCCCCCATCCATTTGCTTAATACTTTAAAGTAGGCCCGCATAGAAATCTAAATTATGCATAAACCAGGGTCATATATACCTCATTATAACGAGGAAGTACCATAGATTCCACCTAACCATGTTTCGAATTCACCTAGAAACGCTTACCAATGATAGGCCCTTCTTAATAAAACGAATAACTAGTTTTAATAAAGCCAGAGGACAGCTCGTTTGTACTCTCAGCGGGGAGACGACGTCACCGTGATGAGGCCTCGATCTTATGCGAGAGAGCGAGCGCGAGCTAGCGCTAGCTAGCGTATAGCTAGCTGTATACAAAGCCAAGCTAATACGTGTAGGATGCGAAGCCGACTAGACTTTCTTGTAGAAAATGGCAGAAGGTACCTCTGACTTGGATATCGAGGACCTCATTTTGGAATGTGATCCAGATTCGGAGGATTCGTTTGATGATTCGGACTCTTACGATAACGACCATGGGGAGATAGGCGAGTACGACGAAGATGAAAGTGACGTCGAAGGATCATCAGGCAGTGCAGGTACAGTTGAATGCCAGTCTGTACCGTATCAAAACGAGCCTCTTCCTCGCAATCCCGCCGTGGCTGGCCGGGTAGTGGAGCGGGAGAGAGATGGCGACGAAGGCGCAGGTGAAATCGATCTCCGCAGTAGACTTGACCCAGCTAATGTTCAAAATTGGTAAGTTTTAGCACCATTTGTAGCAGATTTCATATCAAATTGAATAATGTGAAATGTGAGTATGTATCAGCCCAGCCACAGGCCATCAACATGAATTTGGGAAAGTATCAGAGTATAGAGACCTTTCAGTTTCAGTTCAATAGAACTAGAACAAGATTCAAGAAGTTCGATTGTGAGATTTTGAGTTTGGAATGAGAGCAAGGGCCTAACTGTTAGCAATTCAATTAGCATGACTTTGTCTGAGCTAGGGCCTAACTTTTTAGACCATGCCAAAATGGGGAAATTAGCAAAGGTAGTTTTGTTGTTGAATCAAGATATCTGGCCTCAAAATGCATTTTTGATTTGGATTTACCAATTAATACCCCTTGATTTTTTAACGTACGCATACAGGCCTTAATTGCATAGCCAAAAGAAATAGTACAGTATTGTAAGAAATTTGCCATAATCGTGATATAGTCCCCACCTTGGTATGAGCAATATTGCATATTGAGGTTTATTTCGTCAGTGAATCAAAAGTATTTTTTAACTTTGACTTCAAGTTTTGTTAGAACAGTTGAAGTTGAAGAGAGTTGCAGGAATTGCTGATAGTTTGATACCGCGAAAAATTGGTCCCTGGTGTCTTAATTGATGAGATTGCCACCTAGTCTAGAATTCTATGGTAAAAACAACGAAGAACCGCCCCCGCCAACCAGGAGTGGACTCTAGTCTCTGTAAATTAGAGATTACACACTTGCTGACCTCCGTTATTTGATTTCTTTTCTTTGGTTTCTTTTTTTCTGGTCATTGAAATCATATCATATCACAAAGTGCTCAACTTTTTTTGCACAAACTAGACAATTCTTGAATATCTTTGAAAGAATCGGGAAGAAGAATTAGGTGAATCGACACTAGAGAATAAAAATCTTACAGATAATATAGGCCGGTTTCGCCCGTCACCGAGAGTTTTCACTACTCGGCTCATTGCATTGACCAGGTAGATCTACTAGACTCAAACTTACATGTATTCCGCCGGCGCTGGCCCTGGGCGCGGGTACGGTCGCGACCGGTCGGGGCGGCGCTGGGGCTGCGCTGCAGATATATCTAGGCTAAAACTAAAGTATGGGCCATGGCTGTATGGGGAAGGATTTTCGCAACCTTCCAAGAGACCCAAGAGACCCAGAGTTGTATCGACTATTCACGGTCACTCTCCAACAAAATGGCCCAGCTAATAAACATCGTTTACATATTTAAAACGAAGGTTATTATACTTACTATTCAGTAGTAAACAATGCCCAAAGGCAAAGAATTAGATTCCAAGCTTCACTGGCACGAAGAGAAGTAGCCTAACATTCCAACTTGATCATCAGCTCGCCGAATGGCGTCCGAGTCAGAGTGCGTGCAACTTGTAGTAAACAATCGTCGATCGTTCAATGGTTTCGAACTAAAAAATAATGACTTACTGATATCAAAAAGCTTGAATTTCCACGGAAATGTTATATTACTTTGATAATCCCGTAGTTTTAAATCAGAACTTTACAGTGGCAGATTTGATTTTACTAAACTTCCGAGTTTCCTGACGATGAGGCGATCGCGAGCAGAAAAACATAGATCTACAGTCTAGCACTGCATATCACATGCATGCAGCTAGCTACAAGCTCGATACGGTGACGTCACATTCACAGCCTTTTCCAGATCGACTCGCTCCGTGTCTGGTGCCTGCTCCGTGTCTGGTGCCTGCCCCGAGTTGTCCGAGAGAGAGCGATTCTTTATGCGGGCCTACTTTAAGATATGAAATTGTCATTTTTCCATGTAAAAGTTCCAATCATAGTATGCATCCTTCCTACAATAATACTCTATTTAATAACTGCAAGTAAATATATATATATATATATATTATAAGTATTTTCTGTCATCAACGATGAAAAGAAGTGAGATTTCATGTGATTTCATGTAAAGGACATGATGGAAGGTAAGATCCCATGCTACATCATGGAGCTGCCAATCTGTGCTTGATTGATGATAACTTTCACACAAGAAATCATAACTTTATTAGTTTTGATCAGATTTTGCCCAAACTTTCCCTGTCCTGTTCCAATCATTTTCTGCTTTAATTCACACAAAAACAATTTTCAGTATGGACCTCCCCTAAGTACAGTTGAACCTCTCTTATCCGGCCTTCCTTTATCCGGATCTCTCTATTATACGGATGCAATCTCGCCGTGATTTCTTTTTTTTTTATAATTATGGGAGGAAAGGGGGATTCCCAACTCAATCTAACAATGGCAACCTACAGTCGACTTTGCCGAGCCGTGATGATCGAATTTTGAAGCGTAGTTTCGTCGACTCATACTGTTTATTTTCAAGATCTACTTGATCCATTTCTTAATAATTATTTAGGTAAATCATCCCAAGAATTTATAAATGATTTCATTCTTGCAAACACAAACCTCTATTTTGTAGTCTGTTACTGAGTGTAACAATGAAAAGGTTGCAGTATACACATTACTACATGTGGTACTACAATGGGCTACATCAGTACATGTGTATGTATATGTACATGTATAAAGCATTGAGTTTCCCGTATCCGGCCAAATCCCTTATCCGGATGAGCCCCAGTCCCGACTTGTCCGGATACGAGAGGTTCAACTGTACATAAAACTATATTTCCCCTTTTATTTTCCGCATGAATCCACGAAAGAAAAAAAAAATCATACAAATTCTATCAACACTGGCCTTGAATCATAAAAATTTTAATAGCACTGATGACTTTGCACATGCAAGGGTGTTTATTAGCTGAATTACTGACAGAAAAAAAAAACCCTGAGTTTTTGATATATGTTTATGCATATAAACTAATGGGCAAATTGTATTAAGGCAATGACATCACCAACAATTTGCATATATAAATATGCATACGTGTTGTGTGTGTGTGTGCGTGTGTGATTTGTGGTAAATCAATCTTTTATTATACACGTTAAACTTCAAAATTCCAATGACTCCGCCAGTTTTGTCAGATTTCGAGGAATTTTTTATTCATTCTTCTGTTTGTTTGACTGTAGCCTTTTGAATAAAATCCACTTGAGTGTTAAGTAGATTTTCCTTTTCAGTTTGCATGGTTCTGCTTTCTTAGTCAAGCATTTTTTTCCCATTTTGTTTTCTTTTATGCCTCTCAGAGCATAACATAATCGTTGTTATATGAGATGTCATTAGTTTAACATTCTACCCTTACTGCACAATCTATAGTATTACTATTATTACAGTCATTGTTAGCTCTCCATGGCCTAGTTGCATATATATGACTTCCAGAAATTGCATGCAGTCTTTTCTAGAATAGGATATGACATCATTTTGACTTTCCTGGAACACATATCGTTTGTTTAAACCACTTTGAGAAATCATTGATATTAACCTTAAAGGGACTGTACAGTACTGGTTGAGGTGAGGATTCAGCTTGTAGTTTTTTGCGAGATATTTAGAAACCACTCTATGAAATGTTAAAGGGCATACAATTCTAAGGGGAATCAAAAGTTTATTTGATGAAAATCGGTTTTGAAATGACTGAATTAGGTATCAAAAAACAAGGTTAAACAAAGAGATCCTAATAAAAGTCGTGGCATGTCAATTTTATTAGGCTCGCTTTTTTGGATATCTAAGCCATTTCAAGCCAAATTTTCATCAAATAAATGTTGATTCCTTCTTGAAATTACATTCTCTTTCATATTTCATAATGAGAGGTTTCTCATTGTCTCACCAAAAAAAGGTTATAAACCTCACGTCAGGTCTCAACCAAAACTGCATGATCCCTTTAAATGGCATACATACACTACATACATCCCTAATTCTGACCTTTGAACTTCAAACTGAATAATGAGCTGCCCAATGACATGTATTGTTTAGTCAGGGCCATTTCCTACCTCATACAAAACTTCAGGATCAATGTGAACAAACAGTCACAACAACCACAAACAAAGCTCATTTCCTACCATAAATCATGCATCAATGAAAGAGAAGGACTTGGCAAATATACAAACATGCCTAACATTTTATGGCCATTCACAACAGAGAGGTGATACAAAATGGGGTCTGCTCAATGTTTACTGCGCTTGGCAAAAAATAGGGAAAAAAAGACACATGGATGTGATATAGGCCTACACTACATCATGTTTTTGGTTTGGGTTTTTTTTTTTCTCAATGGCAGATATTAAAGACATTAGAATATCCTGAAATTTACCATTCTACTTGTCTTTTTGCTATATATAGCATATTCTTCCATAAGTCATATTGATGACAATAACCCTTATTGAGGAGATGAGGTATAAATAAATCTGTTTCAAATCATTCCAAATTGTTCTTCAGCTAAAATATGACATAACAACGTCACGCTAATATGATAAGAGAGTAGCTGTGAAAGCTGCTAAAATTCTGAAAGTTCTTATAATGAACCTAGTTGTTTTTTTCCCACACTCCAACCATGACTGCCTAAATACACAGCAATGCCATCATAAGGAGGTGAACTGCATGGACTATGCCCGAAGTCAATGCCCTCTGGGCTCTTCTAAGTGACAGTCTGCCATACACATCATGGTGACTAGTGCAGTAACGATGCTCTTTTGACCCTCCTATACATCAACTTGGGATAAGACTTTTACATTCCAGACACGATTCCATAACAAATGAATGATCCATGTGTTACTAGTTATTCTTCTTGCTGTCAGTTCGTCTTGTCATCAATTGGTATCGCACAAACATTTTGTCCTTACTTCTTCCAATTGATGGGTTATGTTTTGACGTACTTGAACAAGGAGGGTACATATTTTCATTTGAAGTGCCTCTATTCTTTTGCTCTCTATCAACACAACCTTCATTATCACATCCATGGCCAGCGGAACCGTGGGGGACGTGGGGGCTCGGACCCCCACACTTTTTGTGCACCATACACAGGAATACATAAGGTGACATCACTTTGGGCCCCCACACTTTTTTTTTTAACCCGGAAGTACGTAAGTGGCACTAAATATTTGAACTGAAGATTTTTTTTTTTTTTTTTTTTTGCTTGTCAGCTGAAGAAACCGGAAATGGAAGGGGAGAGATGAGCTGAGGACCTTTTTTTTTTTTTTTTGTTTTGCTTGTTAGCTCATGACACCCGGAAGTGGGCCCCCACACTTTTGAAAACACTCCGCCGGCCCTGACATTTACTATAGACAATTAAACTAAATAACTTCATCCCCACTAGTTTCAAAGTCATGATACTGATCAAGCATAAAAATCATTTGTTTATCATTATCAGTATTAAAGTGAGAATTATCATAATGTTGCTACAAAACCAGAAGAGAAAGTGCTAAGAGGCATCTTTATAAACCTGGTTACATATTTTGACCAGGTATTTCATAGCACCTCTTGCACTCTTTCTGGAAAATAATCTCAAAATGGCAACATATTCGCATAATAGAAACAAGTTGCCTCACAAATTGACAACACTGGCATTTACATTACCACACACACACACACACACACACACACACAAAATAATAGTTGTTTTGGGGTGTTTTTTTTTTTGCACATTCAAGTTTTTGGTTAAAGTAGGGAACTATACGTCAGTGAAAAAACGGAATTGAAAAACCCTCCTCACAAGAGAAATATCTAACTCTGCAGTCTTATTGTTTGTTGTTGTTGTTGTTTGTCAGTGTAAATGCTCATTTCCAAGCTTGCAGCTTACAAGTTTGGTCACATGACATCAGCCCTCAGCATGTTGAAGCTATGTAACTACCTGACTAACTACCCTCAAAGACAGCAGCAAGTTTATGCACATTATTTACCAAAACCCTAATATTCCAGTTTTTCTTACGCATATTCTCCACGTGCATTTTCTGCTAAAGCACCAAAAAGTTTTTCTGATTTTTTCCGGCAGTATGAATAGTACACAGATAAAGCCTGGTCTTACCCAGTATAGTATTTACAATGTAAATGCACATTGCCTTGTGTTGACACCCATTTGCATGATCTGGCACTATACTTTTGGCATATTTCATACGAAGTACAGACTGCAAGATACTATTATCCTTCCTTGTCAGTAATCCCTCACTCTCAGGGCTAATAAATCCATTAGTGCCCTTCTGCTCAATAAGAAGAAAATAATAATAATCATAAAATGATATTGTCACAGCCCCTATTTGTAATGAGTTTGGTTAATTTCAGGATAAATCTTTAAACCAGTTCTCCATTATTGTTGTTTTTTTCCTTCTTCAAACCTCCGAGGATCATTGTCTATGTTCCATACTTCTGTTTATTTGATTACCTTTTTGACATGCTATTATAGTTTTGTTTCCTGTTGTGCCATGTCATCAAGTCAATTTTTTTTTCTGCAAATAGTCATATTGCTGACCCAGTCTTGTCTCGTGTTAATTAGTTTGCTTGCTGTTGTTTTGTGTGTAACTGTTTGTCCGTCAGTCTCTTGGTGGGTTCCCAAACCTTCTGTGCTGCCTAGTTGCTGTTTTTCATCAATCTTTGCACCAAACCTTTTTACCTATTAAAAGAGGGGCCCACATTCTACAAGCTCTGTCTTTTTAGTGGGTACCTCCCATTTTTTTTCACACAATTGCATATTGAAAATAATTTCACTTCCATTACTTTACCAACCATTGCAATGTATCCTTACTGTAAGTTTTTGATTGTTGCTTTTTTTTGTGTATAAATTTACACGCATCATTTTTGTCACTGAAGAAAGTGAGATTTATGTTTATATATTATTTCACTGTGAAAAAAAAAAACCCAACAAAATGAATTTGAACTAAACTGAACTGCTGAGAAGATCACATGGTGCATTATTTAGACCTCTTGGTATCCTAACCTGACCCTATCACACACACATTGCATATAGGCAGACTGCTGATAATAATCAGGAAGATGAGAAGTTTTTGTCTCACCTCCTTGTAATAATGGTATAGAATTACAAACTGTATGATTTATTGCAGAATGAAACAGGAACATCGTGAATTCTTACTGGGTGGTTCACTGAAAACGCACTTGATCATTTCTATCACTGTTGCCTTCACTCTCAGATGTTTGATGTGAAAGTTTTTTCATCATTCTATACACAGAAAGCATTTTGTACCTTTGTATTTTTATTTCAACTGTAACCAAGACAGTGTCCAAGCAGGGAGTCCACATTTCCCTAAGCTTCTGATTGTAATGCTCAATCAATTCATATATATATTTCATATTCATTGCCAACAAATTCATAAATCAGCAGACTTGAGTACGGGAATAAGCATCAAAACTAAGCTAGACTGCTACTCAAGTGAGCATTCTCCAACATGAATGTATATAATTTGTGCGGTAACACTGCGACCACCGATACTCATCCAAGCATCGTGACTGCCATTCGCAGTGGCGAAATTAATCATTGTTCACACAGTCTGGACCAGGAAGGGAAAGTAAACACTACTGTGGGATCTGAAGTGACAGCTGAGTCCATTTACTTTGCACTCTTTGGCTACCATACTCATAATTTTGGGAGTATTTATAACATTATACCGATTGCGATCGGTCTGAGAGCAAATAGCAAAGTTGAATCGAAATTTGCATTGTGTTAATTGGACTGCACTCTAAAGAAAGAACATACCTTGTCCAAATGTACAAGAGAGGAACATAATTGCAATGCACTCAGGACTGTGTGACGTCAATGCCATTTGCCATGTACCACACTCACCTTCCACAATGTCTGAAATGATTTGCTAATCTGCTGTCACTTCAATTGACCCGTGCAATAGTCGCATTCACACTGATGCGAATTACCGGGATCCAAATCTTGAGGTATGTACATTGCAATCCCTATCTTTAGATTTTTGCAAGTGTGGACACGTAGAAATCTCACTAAACAGCACAAATCAACATCATGATCCAAAGTCTACAAACTCTTGCGATTATTTTGGAATTATTATGATTATTCAAGGATTACCCAATTTGCGCAGCAGCAAGTGTCTGAATACTGGAGCAAACAATTTGAGATTTTTTACCCAAACATCAAAACACACATCACAACAGCTAGCACACGAATACAAGGGCAGGGGTCATCAATTCAGTAGCATGTGCAGTTTGGTTGACAAGTTTATAGCAATCAGCAATGAGCGGGATATTTTTGTCCATCTGAATGGGCACAAAAAAAAAATCTTGGTATCTTTTATCATGATTGGACAACCCACTATTTCTGTCTGTTTGAATGACACCAAAAATGAAAACAACTAGAAATGTCGCTACAGCGACTGGTTATACCCCCACCAAACAACATTTCATAAGCTTTGGTCAAAACAACATTTCATAAGCTTTGGTCAAAAAACTGAGGAAGTAGTTAAATCCACAAGATCTTTCCTTGATCTTCTGCCATTAATATGCCGTTACCATGGCAATGTACTTTCAGGTACTGTCGAAAAATGCGTCTTGCACATCTACAACCAAAGGCACACATCTGTACCAAGTTTCATGGAAATTGGGCAAAAACTGAGGAAGTAGTTTGCAACACAAAATTTTCCATCATTTTGGCTCATAATATGTGAGCTGTTACCATGGCAACATACTTTTTGTCACTGTCAAGAAATGTGTCATGCTGACCTATATCCTAAGACAAACATTCAATATGAATTCCATGAGAATTGGAAGAACACTGATGAAGCAGTTTTGCCATGAAGCATTTTGCCCTATATTTTACCAATAGCATGCCGTTACCATGGCAACGCACTTTTTGCCACTGCGGAAATATGTGTCTTGCACATTAACATATTCAGATGAACATCTGTACCTAATTTCATAAAAATTGATCAAAAACTGTGGGAGGAGTTAGCGACGCAAGATTTGTACCCATTTTTGCCCATAATATGCCGTTACCATGGCAACGTACTTTTGGGTACTGTCAAAAAATACGTCTTGCACATCTACAACCCAAGGCACACATCTGTGCCAAGTTTTATGGGAATCGGTTGAAAACTGAGGAAGTAGTTCGCGACGCAAGATTTGCAACGGACCGACCGCCCGACCGCCCGACCGCCCGACCGCCCGACCGACCGCCCGACCGACCGCCCGACCGACCGCCCGACCGACCGCCCGACCGCCCGACCGTCCGCTGATTCCTATATACCCCCTTCAAACTTCGTTTGGCGGGGGTACAAAAAAGAAAATGGGGGGGGGGGGTCATATGGTGGAGAAAGGTTCAAATGAATTCAAACAGCATTTACAAAAGGATCTTGTTCACAGGACTTGGCCTTAATCTGTGCTTAAGACCTGGATCTAATAGAGCTGATAATGCTATGCTAACTGGAGCATGAAGTCTCCCAGGAGACCAACTTTAGACCAACCTTTAAAAGAAGATAAGCCATCTGGGGTCAAGGGGATAAACCATTTATCCTGCTCACACTTACTGATCTCCACTCCTAGCTCTCTATGGATCATCTACTTAAAAGTACCTTTATGCCATCCTATGCCATCCTAGACTATGCCATACAATTACCAGTGGTGGTAAGAAGGTTAATTTTCTTAGTGCATCCCCCCTCCCCCTTCACAGTAGTCAGGAGTACTTTGCTGTCTAAGTTACACTGAATACCTGGTGCACAGATTCAAGTTTGTCAGGAGGAAATGTGTGCATAAGGTAACTATAGTTAGGCTCACACACTGTTCCTAAACTTTGAGTTTAGGTCAAAAACTTAACTCTCGATGATAAGCTTGTAATATAGCACTGTGTGGATGCACTCGAAAGTTAGCAATCTTAAAAATTTAGTCGATGTTTAGAACCACAAGACATTTTAGGGTTTATGCTCTCTCTACGAGCCACAAGAGGTCCCCACTCATAGTTTTGATCCGTGTGGACACAATAATCAACGAGCTTGTGAGCTAGCATGAACCTCGCGTCTTGTTCGCTGCGCTATTTTGTATGCGCATAAGGTCATCTAGCAAAGACTCTGCACTTCCATGGTAATCATCGAGTGAGGCTCGCTTGTAAGTTATAACTTAAAGTTTAGGTGCACGTGTGAATCCGCGTAGTGAATTCACAAATGGAGCTAATCATAGACCGTTAAGTTTTCGACCTAAACTTCAAGTTTGGCAACTGCGTGTGAACGTAACTATTGGAATAGTTAAACCCTGGAGGCACAGCCTAGTGGGCTCTGCAGACTTGCTTCCATAGTTACCACATGCACACTACTATAATCCTTCTGATGCACAAAAAGACATGTGCATCATTTGTTTTATAGAATGGTGGACAAAGTTTTGCCAGAAATCCATTGTTTTAGTCATATTCTGATAATTACTGACACTGGCCAAATGTATGCCTTTCCTTTAGGCTTGCCATAGATGCAGAGACCATGCAGCGGTTACTGGACACACGGCTAGCTGTCTCCTGCAAAGTGCGAACACTTGCTACGTGCACAAACTCTTGCTACTTGTTATTACTAAATATTACTGGACATGCGGCAAAGCATCTCTCGTTGGACGCACGAACAATTGCTAAGTGCAAAAACTCTTTTGTTACGAGTGCACAATAGCATGTATGTGTAGTAATCGCAATGATTATTTGATATCTAACATGTTGCCCATAAAAGCTTATGCACTGCTATGCACTGCATATGCTCACACAATATACGGGTTTGAACTTATTCACATTAAACTGAACCATACTATAACATCTCTTCATTTCCAATCCACATCCTTCTCAAGTATGTCGTTAATGGTGGATTGAAGCGTAAGAAGTGGACAAAACCTCCTCTGGGTCTGAACAACTAATGGCCATGATAATCCTACCTACAGCGACCTTCAAAACAACAATGCTTGGTGTGATATAATCTGGTAGCTGAGAGCACCTTTTCTGTTTTTGTGTGAATTTTGCAGTATTAGGCCTAGAACTTCGCTTGCCAAAGTGACAATATTGCACCATATAATACTCACAAATCTCATAGAGCAGCAATTTGTCTGGCATGTAAAGAGTTAAATAAGAACTCGACCACATCTTCCAATCATTCCACTGAAGTCATTCTGAAGAGCCTTTTTAAACTAGGAATCCTTTCATAGAGTGACTACTTACATACATCATCTCTTTAAGGTTTCAAATGTTAATGATGTGACTGCACTTGTTGCTGTGTTAAACTCATATCTGAACTGCTATTGGGAAAGCTTTTCACAAGGAGGCAGGGTGTGGTTCATGCATACAACAAAAGGCCATGTCATCGTACTCTCTCAAATATGTGTACTGTAGATCGTTGAAGATGGGAAACAGCAAATACAGTATATTGCAGCTATCTTTGCATCCACACAATACCTGCAGAAACTTGCTTTGGTGGCTTTTTATGAATGCATTGTTTGCAAGACCAATAGGCATTTCTGTGTGTTCTTTTCAAAGCAGATATATTGATATGTTTTGCAGGTAGGTACATCACTGTATAGTTATTTCAGAAATGTGAATTCTGTACATGATATGCATACTCCACAACATAGCATAGCAGACCCCAAGTGCCATGATGAACACCAGCTAATATCTGCGAGTATAATACATACCTGCCAACATTTTCATTTGAGAGAGCGGTAGAATCCAGGATGCCTATGCGAGCAGCGCTAGCTTGAATGCTAATGAAATCATTCAAAAGCGGTAGTCTATCGCCAAATGCGGTAGAGTTGGCAAGTATGATAATATGCTGTATATTTTTTCAAGTCCAATTTTTTTATGAATCGGGACTTTCCGACAATATTGCAAGTAGTTAAATTTGTGATCGTGGAGTAGAGCAATGAAGGGAGATGATGTATGGGTGCACTTTGCATTCACATGAAGGTCAGAGTTAATGATTTCACATGTTAAATCTGTGAGGAGTACCGGACTCGCAAAATATACGACGTACACAGTACTTGGGCCTAGGCCTCATAAGGATGGCTCACATACAGCTGAACATACATTTATGATACACTTTTTATGCAATATTTACTGAACCTTTTCCCTCCAGCAATAATGCCAATATCAAAGAAAATGTACCCTCCACTGGCAATTTGAAATGATATATTCTGTGAATAACAAGTTATGACATACTGTCATGCAATAATGAGGAGCACATTCATCATAGTTCTTGTTTCAATTATGGAAGTTGATAATAAACTATATATCTCCAACATCCTATTTTCATCAACATTGTCATTTTAATATTTGGCTATATCAATATTTAATAGATTTCAACTCTAAACTTAACAAAATATTCAACTACAGAGCTTGCATTTTTTATAACAAAGTCTGCTGAAAAAAATCACAAGTAACACATGTCAGTGTCAAAATAACTTCCATTATTATATCCCTGATATTACTATGTGGCTGTTTCGTAATTCTATGGTGTAAAATCTCCTCTGAAGTTTGTCTTTGGTGGTACATGGGGGTAACATATTCAGGTCTACGTGCCCGCATGATATGCGACTATGTGACCAGCTGTGGAACTCTGTCCATTGCAACACCCAGTGAATTGATTAGGAGGTGCGTGGGTGGAAATCGAGGAGAGATGGTACTCTGCCGATAACTCTGGGACCACAACCACAGCATACTGCACCCAGTGGCGCAGCAACAGACCACCATGGCACAGAGAGAGCTACATTACATACAGCTAGCTTTCATACTTCCCTTCGACAAAACTGGTGTGTAAGGCGTTCATATCATGCTTTAAATAGTGGACAGCCATTATATTTCAAGCTATTGGTAATCTATTCATATTTCATTTTAGTTTCAATTTTCACATCAAGATACAAACAAGAGTAGTCAAAAAATATATACATGTTTAATATAGGCAACAAACCACCATAGTGGTTTATAAAATACATTTCATAATATCTAAATAGGTATACATGTGGAGAAAGCAATTCGCTTGACTGAGCCTCTGGGCGATATAGGATCTTCACTCCCTGCCCCTTGACATCCACACCTTGGAAGTGATTCTTAACAGGGTGTTCAGACGCAAAAAATTTATACTAGAATAGTGCTCTATACCAAAATGGTATAGCTACAGCTGTATAAAATGAATTTATACGTCTGAACGCTGACTAACGAAATGACGTACAGTGAAACGACGGTCAGAGCATCGTTTCAAACTAGAACTCGATAACGAATCAGCATTCCATCGTGTCCATTGTGCATCTGAATGTATTAATGGGAGCGAGCACGAAAGGTGACCTTGTACCTGTCACTCACGACCATAACAACATGCGCAGTGAGAAACTGCACATCTATACGACATTTTTCCGGTATGGTCGAAATTAGCATCTGAACGGTCTGTCGGCTATACGATGATTCTTTATACATTTGTACGTCGTTTCTTTATCAAGTTTTGGTATAAACTGGCTTGCGTCTGAACAGGGGGTAAATCTCTATGATACTGAAACCACCACAATGGTGACCATCCTGACACTAGCCTCTGGCTGGGCCCTTTCCCTCTTAAAGGGAACTACTCACATTGATACACATATTATGTAGATTGAGTAGATGTAGCAGGGATAGAAGAACACAAATGAAATTTGTCGAAAATCGCACGATCCACTCAAAAGTTCCAAATTTTTAACTTCAGTGCTTCCATTGCTGGATGAGAAGACTGCAACAGTTTGAGATGCCAGTGCAGGAAAAAGGATATTCAGAAAATATGACGAGAATTCCATATAATCTCATATCTCATGAAAAGTACACATTTCCTCTACTTTACACACATATCTTAAGGGTAATCATCTCCCCTCTATCATGAAAGAGGTACGGTAAGTCAAGAACTCTTCTATAATCCTACAAAAGTGAAAAGATGTAGATTTTTTTTTTTCATCTTGTCTCTAAAATAACACTGTCCATACATGACGTCACAAAATATTGTAGTCTTCTTATCCAGCTATGGCGGCATCAAAACTTTAAAGATTCATAACTTTGAAATAGATTATGTGATTTTCCTCAAACTTTAACTGACATGTGCTACCAGTGTTGCTGCATTCACTTAATCAATCAATCAATTAAATATATATATTTATATATGTATGTATATATATATATATATATATTAGGATTTCACTCCCTTTAACCCTCTGAAGCCCATCACATGAAAATCACATTGACAATGTACACAACCAAGTACCCAACAATACTGAGAGATTTTAGCTGTTGATCTGTACAGAGGGTGTTTTGTTTGTGTAAAACAAGAAAAAACAATTATATGAAAATTGGATATGAAGCAGATTACAACAATTTAGTGTTGTTGTCATGATTAAAAAAGCTGCAAGTGTATGATTGCAAACCTTGACCATGACTAAAAATAAATCTATAAACAAACAAACAAACACACCACCAAAGAACTTAGGCACTCGTAAACACAAGATGACAATGATAATCTCTTCTTTTTTTTTAAGTAACTCAGTGGAGCAAAGTAGCCTATTGTAAAACTTTGCGACATTTTCGGCTCACTGACCTACGAACTCAACTCCAGGCGTAACTGACTGTCCTTGACGGTGACCCAGTTTCCTATATGCTGTATACGTCGTCGTCACTCCTGACTGCATAACCCCTCCACTTCCTGGCAGTGACTGTGAGACAGGGTGTCATCTACAGTAGAACTAGAACACTCTGGGAAATTTCTTCACCACAATCCCTCCTCCAGAGGGCAGATGGGAAATCCACCATATCCATACAGTTCCTTTCAGTTTTGGTATTCTGCTGTTGGGAATTTTTTCACTATCCTTTCCCATACCTGGAAGGTTAGGTATTTTTTGCTGGTTTACTGCAAGTCACAACTTGACCTTCTTTGATCTAAATATCGGAAACCAACAATATCATGTTATCATTGTTTGTTCTTTACTGCATCACGATCTCCTTGCGTGGTGTTGTTAGTTCTGTTCAGTAATCCGTTATTATCCATGAGGAGACTGCAAAATACAAGCTTGGCTTTTCAGCACATCTCCTCCATTTCCAGCAGTTTAATTTCAATTTAATATCATCAGAAAGTGAAGTGTAGCATTGTTTAATTCACAGTATCTTTCTTTGTTATTGCATTGTAATGATATTGTGTTATTTTGTGTAGAAATGTTTTGTATTGTTGGAAATGAAATAAAACGAAACAAATGGAATGGAAAATGGATCTTACAGAGTCAACTTGCTATCCCCTTGAGATTAGTGACCAACTACAGCAAGCCCTATGAGTGTCCTTCACACTTTGTATCAGAATCAATCAATCAATAATCAAGAATAAGTAATAATTCTGTTAAAGTTACTCAAGATTAATCTTAAATCATAATTTCCCTCTCACACACTTCTAAAAATTCACAAACTTTAATATCCCTACCTCGTGGGTTACCAAACAAAGGTCCACCTTGGTTTCTCATTGATATTCTGCAAATCAGGGTTATTGGATTCATGATTAAAACTATCTTCCTTGTCAAGCATAAGTTCCCCAGTTTCACACAGTACCAATTGGACTAACATTAAGTCTACTGAACTGTTGTAAAATTACATTCACCTGCCGATTTGTTCCTATGATTTTGAAAGAGATATGTTTTTCATTCATGACATTATTTTTCATATCAAAAAAATATATATTCTACATAAATGCACATCATATATCCTTTATTAAAACATTATATCTATGACAGTATGCTATGAAACAGTGTAGCATGTCCACCTTGGAAACAGATTAACATTGAATATCAACTTGGTCTTTAATCTGTGTAGAGTGGTCTCACCATAAAATCCAAGCGATTTCACACCTCCTCCATAAAAGTACTCATAAAGAAACTGAGAGTGAAAGTCAGTTTTCACTAGGAGGTGAGAAGACACAGACACACAGGATCCAGATGGCTTCAAGTCTGTGCTTCATGTGGCTTTAAAAAAAAAATGAAAGCAAATTGCAATTAAACCAGACAAAGGAAGATGAATTTCTCAGCATGGTAATTTGTAAAACTGAAATCTACTGATGATATCCGACACAAAATTGGTCGTGAATATTTCAGGATGATTTGCTTCAGGAGAAATGAGAGAATTTTGACAGATTTGAAAGTATGAATTATAAAGTTATAACATTGATATTACAGATTGTAGATCTAATAAGTTATTTATATAGAGTTAAGGACAAAGGAAATTTACAAGTAAGGTTTAATTGTATCACCTCTGTCAACTGTCTCATTAGATAAAGAGACAGCTATTTTTGTTAATGACAATGGCGAGAAGGTTAAAGAATCATTATAATCATATGCAATTTTGTATTAATTACAAGTGATGTACAACATCAAAGATATATTTTTATTTGTAAATACATCGATATGAATATGACAGTGACTTTTTATGGAGTTAGCAGTTTCTGGAACTACGCATTGTGTAAGAATGCTTTGACAAAAAGTTCAAGAATAATTGAGCACATCACATTGTCAAACACTTCAAACATTTCTTGAATGATGTACAAATACTCTCTCTGAAAAGTACCTGTATGAAACATTTGTTATTACTGTAAGGGAACGAATAAAATCTACACCACAGTCTGGTCAAGGAGACTACCAAATGGCGTACTGATAAAACAGTGGGTGGAAGAAGAATGTGCAATGGGGATATCAAGACACTGGGAGTTCATGTGTCACTGTGCTAGTAGAGCTCAATACTGCTCTACGTGGGTACAAAATATATACAGTTAATACACACATATATATTTCATGCCAGAGTAAGCCATGATAATATCTTTCCGTGCCCATTGTGATTTTGGTACAGGCTGTATATCCTAAAATAAAGTTTCCCCACAATACCCTCCTGTTTGTTTACACTAAATGATAATAAATGAAGCAGTGTCCCATCCCCTCCACTCATCCAATTTGACAGACTTTATAAAATAAAAGTATGCAATACAGTTTATAATATAGTAAGCAAGCACCCACAGATTTTAGTTGCCATCACATCATAGTAGTTCTATAGACTGCATTAGGCCAGCAGGACTGAACAAAGGCAATTCATACTTTGCTGTGGAACAAATTGAAGACAAAGGATGTTTTGTCATCATCAAAACTAAACTAATCACATCATAACAGAGTACTCTTTTTTTATGACAATATAAAATCAGTCTATGAATTAATATGCAAATTCAAATACGAGAATGTAACAAGGGTAATTGTCACAGAGCTTTACTTAGTAGCAAGCAGGAAATATCAAGTCTACACCAGGGTCTGGACATTTCATGTGAAAGAACACTCTTCTACTGAACACATGTGACTTCAGTAATTCTATGATATTCCTTTATTTTTAAAAGCAGTTCCTTCATCTGATACGCATTGTATGTATCATAACCAAATTTGCTATCAGAATTGTTATTCTCTTTTTTTATGGTGACCACCTCACACAAAGTAAATTGGACTGTTAGGCAGTAAACATACAGTAAGAGATCAGAATAAATTTGAAATAAATCTAGAAGAAATTAACAATTTCATGTAGCCATTCTCTTTGGTAGGAAACAGAAATATACCATATCATCATATACCAATGAATGTATACAAATACTCATCAGAGGTTTTAAAAGATGGTATTTACGTACATAACCATCTTCACCACCTTGCATCATACCTATCAGATCCCAGAGAATTACACATGAAATGAAGCAAGTTATACTGCAAAAGTAGAAATTTTCACGGTGTTGAAATGTTTGTGCATTTCATGCTACTAGAAGCTAGCATGGAAATAAAAGCATGTGATATTTATGCTTGTTTCTTATGTACAACTTGAAAATGCCTTGATTCTGCTGAATAAAAAACACACAAAATTCATTTTACCCAGGCCAGTGGAAAAAAAAAAATTGCTCATGCGAAAATACTCATCATTACAGTGTCACATTTTCTCAAAAGAAATGTTCTAGCACTCTGCTCAACATATACAATGAGCATCCTGTTTTTACAAACAGTTCCAAGACAGAGGAAGTGCTTTCTGTCATGGAAAATCACACTTAAAACAAAATTTGAGTTTCTTTCCTCTCTGTGTTTTCAACCACAAACAAAATGAGCAATGAGAATCATGCAGACAAAAAAAAAAAAGCACAGTCATTGTGCCAAGGTAAATATTTTGAGATGCCCTAAAACTAGTAAGAAGACTCAGTGAATTTGGTTATGATTTCTAAGTACTACTCTCAATATGGTTCCATCCATAACAGCTTTCAATCAAAACGATATTTAATTTGGGGTAAAATATCAATCAGATTGAAAAACTCACAAACGCTCACAATTTCCTGTAGTGGTTAACAGATGATAAATCAAGGACATCGTATCACAATGATTACAAGTTTAAGGTCACAGGAAGTGGCAGCTGGCAGATAGGGTGAGGAATCTCCATTTTTTTTTCGTGTACTGTTCATTCATTGCCACTAATGTACAAATTTAAGATGAGCAGACAAAATAGAGTATAAATAATTCAAAGGCATGAGACTAACTTTCCAGTCCAGCCAGTACTCCCATGGGTGTCTGGTTCAATTCCCTTGGGGGTCATAGTCTTGCTTTTCAGAAGTAATGATTAAGTGTTACTGAGACGAACAGAGCATACTGAACCCACGCATCCATAGATATGCATGCTTGAAGATTGCTTTTGTGCAGAGAGGGTTGTTTCGAGTCACCCAATTTCAGAGCCCACCTAATCTGCCATGAACCCAATTTCAGGGTCCTGTTTCATATAATCACTTCACGATGACTGCAACTCAGAATTTAATTGCAGTCTGGCGATTTTTTAAAGCCCAGAGGGCCGTATAAGCCACATCCCAATTCTGCAAATTAGAAGAGAAAAAAAAAATGCAGAAGGATTTCATTCTGATCAAAACTTTCATTACTTTTCCAGAGTTTGATAATAAACTGCATTAGTATTTTTGCTAATTGTTACTTTTAATCTGTTGTTTCATTTTGCAGACCTACAAACCAAAATGATGACACAAGCTCTATGTCAGGATATCAAATAATGATTGAGCATATCATGTGAAGAATTATTATGCATCTGTGAATGAAATGTTGATATAGCTTGAGAATAAAACTTCTGTGAAAAAGAGCATACATGTGATTTACAGGTATTGATAGCGCTACTGCGATACCTCTGACACTGGTGCATGCATGGCAGTTTACTGGTACTGTAAAAGCGGAAATATTTGTGGTGTGGAAATTTCTGCACATTTCGTGTGACATAAACTAGTGTGAAAAAAAATACTGTTTTTTGTTGTTGTTGTTGTTGTTGTTGTTGTTTTGTTAAGAATATTGCAGCCTTATCACCAGCGAATATGGTAGCATATATTTACAGTACTGCAAATTACAATCCTATATATTGGAAATCTATCTATGAAAGAGCGATTGGTTTCAGGCAATTGTAAATGGTTGAATGTAAAGTTCATTTGAAAGAAGGCTTAAAACACAAGGAAATGTTCTCTTTTTGACTTTAAAGATGCTGTCATATACTTGTGATCCATAACTACTACCTAAAACACTAAATTTACAATAATTCCAAACTCAAAAATATCTCAGTTTAAAGAATTTTTTTTTTACCTTTGCAATTCATATCCTTTTACCAAATTCTACTATGCCAATATATAGATTAACTTTTATAAGAAAAGCAAATTAATGCCACTGCGCATCACAGGTCCTAATTAAGTCAAAATTCTGCATATAGTTGAAAAAAACAAAAAACAACTAGATATATCGCTACGGCTACTGATATGCCTCCGCCATAATGCATGGTTAGCTAACTCCTAATAGGTCTATAGTACAATGTCTTGACAATGTGTGATGACAGTTTCACACAATTGGCAAAATATTAAAATGACAGGTTTGACACAAATGTGCTGAATGTTCACTTTCCTAGAACTAGGTTCAATTGGATGAATGATTAAAATGTCAGAGTGCAGGTATTTGGGGAACTGATGATTTTTACTTGACTTTTGACCCTTTTATAAGTTTATGCATTGAGTAATTTTCAAGGTATTGAGAAAAAGTATAATTTCAGTATCAAATGGGAAAATAGCATTATCTAAACCTGGCCTTTGACCTTTGACCTCACAGTTCCAAAGAGAATCACTGTTAGGTTGAACATGCATAGATATGTAAGTTTCATGATGATACCTTGAGTTACTTCCGAGATATGGAGGAAAAAGTGCAATTTAGCACTTTCACTTGACCTTTTACCTTTTGACCTTTGACCTTTTGGCAAGAAACTTCCCCAAAAATATATATTGGGTAATACATGCCATACATCAAGTTTAAAAAAAAAAAAAACTTCAGGCATATATTGCATTTTAAGGAAAGTAGTGATATTTTGAGGAGTTGACCTTGACCTTTGACCCCTGACCTTTGACCCATGACCCCCAACTTCCCTAGATAATCACTGCCCATCGGTACAAGCATATATACTAAGTTCCATGAAGATACCTTGAACCATTTGCGAGATATGGAGAAAAACATGAAATTTCAATTTTTTTCACAAGAATAACCTGTGACCTTTGACCTTTGACCCTGTGACCCTATAATCCACACAAAGTATTATCCCCCAAGGATATACCCTCATACCAAGTTTAATGTAAAACCACCACACGGTTCTTGAGATATCGACAAAAACAAAACGGGACGGACGGACGGACGGACGTACGGACGGACGGACGGACGGACGGACGGACGACCCGAAAACATAATGCCTCCGGCCACTTCGTTGCGGAGGCATAAAAAAATGAATGATACACAGGATATGTGGAAAAATCCTGAAGTCTAGTTGGTGAAATTTGCGGCAGTATGTTACAGCTACTCTACCCAAATCGATGTCATTTTAGGCCTCAAACCTCAATATAAAAGTTATGGATCACAAGTTCCCATTCAAGCCATATTTGCCAAATGAACGATTGACACTAGGATCAATTGCTAAAACTTATGAAAGACAAGCCCCAGTTAGTTGTCATTGACAATTAATGAGAGAGAATCATTTGCCAAATCCATCCCATTTGGAGACTAGCTATGCTTTTCTTCAGAATTTATATTTAGGGACTTTTATTTAGTTCAGCATTATAGATTCACCTTCCATATGTCATGTATTCGACCAATTCTGATTGAGGAAATCTCAGACCTCTGAGCTTTACCATCACAACATGTGAACACAGCGGATTCTCTTGTACGCAGAAATATTGGATCTTTCCAGTTGTGTTTTATACCTCGTATTCTATACCACCATGCTAACCATTTATTTTAATTCAATTTCAAATGGAGTGCCAGGCAACATACAATGTACATGAAAAAAGTTCAGTATCTGAAGAGAACCATCATCATGCATTCTAGTGCTTGCTAACAAGGAAATCTGCGAGAATGTCAGTTGGCACATCTCAAACTTCACGAAACAAACATCATGAGCTGTCAGTAAAGCTACTCCTGCATTCATATTTTGTTTCCCTCATTGCCAGAGAAGTCAAGGATGCAATATCGGGTCAAGTGCTTGCCTGTCACTCCCGCTGCAACTCTGGAGCAGGAGCCCACTCCAGATTAAGAGAGGGGGAAAGAAACAGAAGCAAAAAAGGTACAGAGAATCAAAGGAGAACATAAGGGGGAGCTGGTAAAATACCTTGCTACATGAGCCTGACTTGAATATGAAATATCATATCCTACATCAAACCAAGTTCGGTTTACAAGTTCGGCACAGAGAACGCATGGGGGGTCCAGATGATGAGCACGTGCCCAATACTAGACAGCACACGTAAGAGAGATTCGTGCCTTCACCAAAGAAAACTGAAATGATATGAATGCAATTATTTTATTCATTTTTAAGTTTTATGATTATGATTATAATTATGATTATAATGACCATTTTCACTATCACCATCATCATCTTGACATCATTAGCATTCTTTATATTTTCTTCTTAGAAATGCATACTACAATATTAGCCTCTACATTTGATTTTCATGTGTGTATCATATCATAACAAAAATCATACAAAAAATTCACTATTCATATTTAATCAATTAACAATTGTATATTATATGTACACATTATCATTATTATTGCCAATACTACATGATTACAATGTGCAATTTCAACATTCTCTTATCTCAGTATAATTTTGTAATATCAGAATCAAAAGATATTAGACACTATAAAGAGCTGCACCACATCAAAAACCGAAATCAGCAAGCGGGGCCAGATAAATACTCTTGCAAGCTCGCTCGGATTCCCCATGTGGTTTCCTCGGCTGGTATAGACATGAGGTCATATGTTATTGCCATTACAAACGCGGGGTATGCCAGCATCAGTACACCACTACTCAAAAGATTGTCTCTTGGAATGTCTTTCTAATCTACATGTTGTTTGTTGATTGCGAAGGAGTGCTTAAAGGTGCGACTTACTTCCTTGAGTGTACCCTTAGATTTTTAAAGAAAAGACATGAAACCCTAATAGACAAACAATTCTATTGTGGTATAGAGAGTTATATATTTTATTGGCATCTTGTTGATGAAAAGAAAGAAAAATTCATTTTCAAAATTCACCCTTGGGTAAAGAATTGAGAAGTCAATAAAAGTTTAGTAAGGTTAGGCACAAAGACAGCATTGAGTATGGATGAATCAATAAAATGGTCATTTGGGGAAGCCTCAGCATACATGTACATGTAGTCTTTTTTCAACAATACTAAACTTGCAATAAACAAATACATAAACAGTTGTATATCTTTTTTTTTTTAATGCAGTGCAAACAAAGCCTGTCATTACAGAAGGCAATGTAAGAAAGTTCCATTCATGTGTTAATTATAGCATTGCTATTGTTCTTAGAATATTCTCTAATGTGACTGCATAAGGATGTTGAAAACTTCTGAATAAAACATTCAACCTGGGTACTGATATGATTTGCTGAAAAACATGTTGTACATTATTCCAACAAATTACTGATAAGATCATCAAACCAATTTAAATGTTAATCTGGACTTGTATTTCTCTCTCAGTCTTTTTGTATGACTCACTGTCTGTTAGACTACTATTTGAAATAAATTGCCCAAGTTCTACCATTAAGTTTCCCAGCACCTTGATTAATACATACACCAGATCAGCACTTAAGATGTACATTTAAGATAAGTTGAACAGAGTGGTCAGTCAACAGTGAAGTCACAGAGTAAACTGATTTGTCCACACTCAGAGTCTTCATCCCAGGAGATGCCCTTTGACCCCTCTTTTTGTCAAGAACTTGTGTCTATATATGGGCAAGTCCAAGATAAGGTCCCCTCAGAAGGCAAAATTTCATCTTTGCTCAATATTGACATATTTGGTATCATTTTGAAGCTTATGAGTTGAAGTTTTGATTTCCATGGAGGAAAAAATGATATTAGGTAAATTTATTCAAATTTCAAGGGCTTCATTTGCATAAATGTAAAACACAGCGTTACGTATGGGACATTTATAAAAAATCATATTTATTCAAAGGAAAGCAAATGATATTTGATTAATATGTGGACATAAGAAGTTCATCAAATAGTTTAACTTGGTATGAAAATTTAGGGATTATGCAAATGATTATGCAAATTAGCTCGTGTCCTATCATGAGATGTCCCATACGTAACAAAATGAGGTCATTTTTTTAGGTTTTTTCTGAAATTGCTAAGGTTATTTGAATGCCCTTTTGGAAAGTTCTAATTTATTCTTTAAAGAAATTGAATACCATTGAAAAAAGAAAAAACAGTAAAAGAAATATTTTTTATTAGGCATTGAAATAATGTTACGTATGGGAAAAATGTGTTACGTATGGGACGTCCTCATATATATTGCATGTGAATGCATGTAGCTAGCTGGGAAGGTCTCTCAGTAAACAAAACATCAATCATCCTGAAGAAAGCATCCCAACTTTGTAGCTACTTTTTGAGTTATAGACACTTGAAACAATACATGTACTTGACTGAACAAGTTTCAGAAAGGGGGAGCGGAAAATGGCAAAATACACAATGAAAATCAGCATTAAAGGGATGGTATAGTTTTTGTAGAAATGGGGATTCACTTTTCAAAATTTTATGAGATGACTGGAAACCAATAATATGAATTACTAAAGAGCATACAATTCTAAGACTAGAGGAATTCAAAGTTAATTTGATGGAGATCCAATTTGAAATGGTTGTGATATCAACAACAACAAAATAAAGTAAAATGATTTTTTTTTTTATTACAAGTGATACACAAATTGTCCTTATTCGGTTTTCAATAGTAGCCACAACAAAATTTATGGGTATATGTAACATACTGAGGTGTGACTCAAATCAATGACCTGACTGCTAGACAGACATCATACATCTACTTGATTACTGAAATTCCACGCAGCAGGTATTGCTTATTTAGATTAATATTTCTTGTGTCAAGTTGTTTTTTATTGAAACTAAATGGCAAACTGCCCTTCATCAATGGAAGTAAACACTTTAAACTATTCAATTTTTTAGTAGTAACTATCCTGATAAAAATAGGGCATACATACTCAGGTTGGTCATAAAAATTATAGAATATGATTGAATATGATTATGATGGTAAATATTTGGGGGATATTGTTTCCTTGACAATCTGGATCAGTATTTGAGTAATTTCAACTGATTCCACCTCAATAATTATGCAAAAATTTGTTTTATGGGTATTTTGCAAAATTATTTCGCAAAATACCCATAAACATGGTTCTCCACACACTAAACGAATGGGGGACAGAGGGCATGCATACTCAGGTTGGTCATAAAAATATAGAAATATGATTGAATATGACTATGATGGTGAATATTTGGGGAATATTGTTTCCTTGACGATCTGGATCAGTGTTTGAGTAGTTTCAACTGATTTTACTTCAATAATTATGCAAAATACCTATAAACATGGTTCTCCACACACTAAATGAATGGGGGACAAAGTGTCCCATACGTAACTGTCCCATACGTAACACGTCATGTCTGTCTTTAATTAGAACCTGTAATTAGAGCTTTTTGCCTAATGACATGAAACTTACCTGTGATAATCTTGAGTGTTGTGACTTTCATCACAGTGAGTTACAAGTTGTAGAATGAAATACTTTCAGAGAGTTTTGAGGTTGAAAAAAATGTTCAAAAAAACAAAATTTTTCTGGTCCCATACGTAACGGCACATATTTTCTCTTCTAGAATATAATTGTGAAGGTCATTTTTCTCAATTTTTTACATGATTATACTTCTCCTAGATATCAATCACCATGATAAAGTTCAATATGATCAAAGGCCATTAAAACTATTTTTCAGGTCATAAAAGTCTCTGAATGTCCCATACGTAACGCGCGTGTTATCTTGGACTTGCCCATATGTAAATGAACAGGAACCTATTTTTGGTCGGTCTGTGTGCATCATTCACCAAGTACCATGAAATATGTACACTTTACAGTGCACAGGATGTGTGCTTGAAATGACATGAGAGTTATAGAGGGACACTATGTTTGCCATGGACTTTCTTTTTTCAGCTTCATTTTACTAGTGAAGTGAAACAACTTCATCCACTGTGTCACATAACTTGTCTTTCTAAAAGTTTGTTTGATTGCTTTTATTAATTAAATTGGGTCTGTTTTGTCTGATTGACTGTTTAAGAAAAGGAGCAAATGTCAACCTGAAAAAATGATCATTCATTTCCTTCCTATATAATCATGTATCTCTTCAGCTCAGGTGAACATTTTGCTTCAAGTACAGTATGCCTTTGGGTGAAGCATGTTAATAGGAGAATTATACTAATATCATAAATGCTTTTAATGCTGATTTAAAATCAGGAGATTGATGTAGACATCAATATTGACACAGTTGATATTGTACTATGTCATTTCATGATTATTACTCTTCATATGAACACTATGTAACACTCCACAAAACGTTATCTTTTTGCACGGTGCAAAATCACATTATAATTCCAGACATTTTTTTTTTCCAGAACGGAATTATCAACATCTTTAATATCTTATTCATGCATCACTGCATTCATACCCATCATTCACCATACACATTCGTACCAAGCACGGACAACAAACAGAAAAACGGTAAATGAAGCTCAAATTTCCTATTGTATTGTAACAGGTCAAATGTGAACATTTCAAACAATTTGAGTGGTAAAATCTTGTGATAAATCTGCATCTTCTTCTAAATCTCAGGTAAAACGTGCATTTCTTAGCATTTCTACATTTTTTTGTGTAGCATTTTGATGATTTCAGCCCATACAAGATACAACATTCAGTAAGATAGGTCTGTGAAGTCCCATGCATATTGACATTGTACATTATAGTGTACTTCACTTTCTACTAGTGATGATGATATTAGATATAGTGATATATGATGATATAGTATAATCACTATATCACTGTCAGTTATCATAATTATCAGTAAGATTACCAGCATTATCATTATTGACATCATTAACATTATAATTATAATAAGTATCGTACTGCACAGTAGAAGCCCTAGTAGCAGTAGCTGCATTTGACTATAGTACCAATAAGACTGAAATGAGGTCATTTGAATCATGGACCTACAACGAAGTAGGTCCATGTTTGAATAATGCAATAAATCTGGTACTCATGAAATTCAACCTGTGTATAGAGCTAGATGCACTGAAATTGCACACCATTATAAAGTTTTACGAGGTTCCGTAATGGAAGCTGATAGGTGTCCAATTACAGCTATCTTGACGTTTGCAAAACATGCAGCCCACAGACACGACTTATAACACAAAGTGTGTATGTTTTGATAGACCTCAAATAGTTGGTCATTTCAAGGAACTAAGCTGGAAAGATAGACTAGAGTAAGCAGTGGCGGATCCAGAGGGGGGTACAACCGGGGCACGCCCCCCCCCCATCTTTTGTTAAAAACAAAAGAAATAAACAGGAAAAAAAGATGAAATGAAACCCGGAAGTGGCACCATAAATATTAGTTACGCCCCCCTTTACAGAATTCCTGGATCCACACCTGGTAAGCTAACCCTGGGTCAATCCATGGAAGATCAAGTTTTCAGTTATGGATGTCTGAGGAAGTGTTACATTCTCAATCACATTCAACCAGTGAAGTGCAAGTACAACCTGTGTAGCTTCATTCCACTAACTATCGATGTTCATATTTTCAATGTTTTTCTCCCAATACTATAGGACAAAGATACCAAGATGCGACAACTATCTATCAAACTAACTGTATAGGTAAAACAAGGATGTGACATCAATAGGTGAAATAAGGCATAGTTTGTGATACAGGCAAGTCTTGTATCACTCACGTCACCACTGGCACTGCAAAAAGCCTTGAGAAGCTTATAGGCTAAATGTTTTGTTTTGTTTTGTTTTGTTTTTTTCTAATGGCTAATGCACTGAGCTGCACTCCTACTAAATTTACCTCAAACTTTTCTCCACTCACCTGTAACTTGTCTGCTTCTTGATGGTGAAGTGAGCAAAGCGATCGAGGGCCAACGTGTTGGTGAAGCGAAAATCTATGGTTTCCCCCGAGCCATCAGCTTCGTCCCCACCTCCCTGCTCGGGCGCACCACTGGCGGACGTACCCTCGCCCCCAGAGGAGGACGCGGTAGCGGCACTCGCCGATACGTTGGCGTCCGCCACAACGGCCAAAATTTGTTGGATCTCCTCCGACGGCTGGTCTCCTACTAGAATAGGACCAGGACCAGAGACAACAGGGGTGTCTGGAGATAAAGGCATCGGTATTCCATTAAGGCTTGGGATCTCTTCTCCTCCTCCAACATTCACTTCGGGTATTTGGTCGTCTGTCGAAGTAGCAGCAGCAGCGGTGGCTGAAGCACCTGAACAGGCAGAATCTTCGTTGATAACGGGAAAGGACTTCACCGCTGGGCCAGCGGAGTTGGGCGCCGAGTACGCCACAGCCTCGCCTGTTTCGGCCGAAGCGGCTGGAAGCGACTTTCGTCTCTCTTCCATGATGGATAGTCCAAAAAAACTCGTCAATAATACTCCTTCTGCCAAGGCATCTAACAAACGGCACGATCCTTCGATATTCCAAAAGGCATTAAAGGAACTTCGTAAATCCACCAAAGAGAAGCTTTTAGAAGTACTGTACGCCGATGAGCGTGACACACAAGCATTTCGTACAGCCAGACTCTCGGCTCAAGGTACAGTACTCACGCGTGCACATACGGCATGCATGCGGTGAGCGAGTACATCACACGGTGGCTGAAAAGGGGACGGGCACGTTTTTGTTTACATGGTTGTTCTCAGTTTATTCTTCCACAATGGTCTTCATTCGCCTTACCTCTGTACAAGGTGATAGGAGCACCAGTCCTTGTGGCTCTTTTCTGTTCTGGTGATAGAGGGCGTCTGGCACTCTACGACATCTCCTCTGCAGTAGTAGTACTTGACGTACACATTGTCTGATTTTCCCCAACAAAAATAAAATGTTATTAAAATTGATAAAATCACATATTGTGTTTAATGCAGTAAACTGGACGTAACATGAGATCACAAATAAAACGGTTTCACGACTCGTTGTAGTTCCTTCTTTAGCTGTGGTTGAAAGGAGTGTCATACCTGGACATTTCATCGAAAGATTGATAAAACTAGGGTCTATTCATAAACTATACTATTAAGTATGAAACAAAAAGAAAACCATTAACAATAGAAGAAAAAATGGTATAAAATTTACGTCACCCTAGATAATTTACACACTTTGCAGCTTGAATGTTGCGACCTACATCAAACAATGCTCTTGTATGTGTAACTGAGCTATGAGGAGAGATTCGGCACAAGCATAATAATTATGTGGATATATCGGCCTACTGATATTTCTCATCACAACTTCGGGAATACACCTTGTTATGCAACAAGTGAGGTGTCATTGGACGGGTTTTATTTTGCTCTATCTGATGGCGGACTTACTTCAGAATGTTTAAAAATGGGGCTTAACCCATTCGCGGTCAAATTCTATACATGTATTTGTGACAGACCAATATGGTTTTTTTTAGACATAAGGAAAGACAACTTGGGCCTTATCCATAGTCATGGAATATCGTGGTCTGAACCCAATACAATAAACCGACTAACCGCGTAAGTGTCACATTAATTGTATAGTGTTCCGTTCCGTTCTAAAAAGTAAATCGGAAAGTCGAGCAGTAGAAAATGGGGCTACAAAAAAAAAATGGATTGGATCAATAGCTCAAGAACATCTTAAAATTGATTCACTTGTTGTTATCCAGTTTCTTCTTCCGTCTAAAGAATAGTGAGATTTCCCCCTCCATTGACAGATACTTTGTGTCAACTTGATGATAGATTCCTTGCGTATTACTAAGTACCCCTTCGTCTGTTTCCTCTCTCCCCTTCCCTCTCCTCCCACCCATCTTTCTCTCCATACTCTATACTCTCCTCCCACGTATACCCTCTTATGCATGGATTTCAAATAGAAGAGGGATTTGTGCCTTGACAAGGTATTAAAACTCGACAAAAAAAAGTTATTGTAATCTTGCAAAATAGAAAATCCAAGTGGAATTAACTTTAATTATGATAACAGTAGTAGCTAAAGATATCAAATAATAATTTGAAATGCTAGCTTTCACTATAATGCGTGACTACTGAGCACTTGTGAATTATGGCTAATATCCTATATACGCGCGGCGAAAAACAAAAAGAAGCAAAATAATATTGCTTTAAAACATTAGTTTGTGTGAATATGGCAAATTCAAAAGCCGTCTTTTGAGAATCATTCAAAAAAATAATGATATAACAGGTAGCCACTTCCTTTCTGAGTCCAAATTTTCCCAAAGTGAAAAAAAAAAAATCTTCGTTTCGGGAAAGACTGTGTCGTGATGTCCGTTAAGATGAATCACGTACAAGATTAATTCCGTGGAACGGTCAAAACGTACTATCCCAGCGATAGTTCACAAACACAACGGTGGAATGTACTCGCGGATTGCCTTGTGCTGAGATAACTGTGTTGCCTAGTTGCACTTATAATCATCCTGAACCTCCCGACTGTCCGAGTTGACCTGCCCAAGTAAATCTTTACATCTTGTGCAGTGAAATCAACGCGCATGCCTTGGTAATATAACGTGTCATAATATGGCATTTTGATTCATTGTTGGTTGTATATAGTTATGACCTCAAACCTTTTGAGTGCCACCCTACCCCCCCCCCCCCAAAAAAAAAAAAAATGTAGATGTTACTAATGTTGATAGACTTTTTTTTAGGTTGCTTTGTTATAGAAAGAGAAATCAGAACCTCATGCACTTGTACACTATACGCTCAATAAAAATGAAAAACAAAGATGTGTTTCCCTTTGCACTCTCTTATAGCAGTCGCCATCATTGTAGCGTTTTGTTTCGTGTTTTTTTTTTTCTCGCTCTTCCTCACGTGAGTTCTATAGTTTTGCTTTCTGTGGTCATCTATTCTGGAATGCTATAGATCCTGGTTGGCTGTTATTCTTCAGAAATTCTTTGTCTATGCGGGACCCGGGATTGCAGGGAGGTGTATGAACCCGACCTGGTTAAACTGGAGTTGCCAGACAGCGAGAACCTTGTCTCATTTTGAAGCCGGTTTAACAGTGGAGGGCGGTCAGATCAACAATCTGCGGTGTCAGTTATACGATGTGTTGCTCTTCAATCTGGCTTGCATGTCTTTGAAAATATATTAATAGTGAAAATGTATCTAGCAAACACTCAGGGAAGAAACTTAAAGATGGACACCGCACATAAAAATATGGCCACTACTCTCGACCACTGATCTCTATATTATCATAGTTCTGGAGATCAGTGCTATCGATATAGGTTGGCGTCCGTTTGGACTAGTTCACAATGATATCTGTAACATACGTCACACTTTTTGTATTTCTCATATGCAAATAATGAATCAAAGAGTAATTCAGAGATTTTACTTAACTAACCTGTTCACAGTAGGTATATTCTGCGAGTGCAAAATGTGGCTTAAGTTAGGTATACTATAGTGTCAGAAAAGGCGGATGGATCTGTTTGTTCACAGTGAAATATCATATTGTCCACTGGGAGGCTACAAAGGGCCCGCTATAATGGGACATTGATTTTGCTTTGTGTGAAGGTGTCTCGGCATTTAACTCAGATTTTTTATTTTTTATGAAAACGTGCATTTGATGTAAAAACGCAATACCCAGCCTAGACTATTTACAGTATACTAAATCAGCCATACGACCCAGTCTATGTGGTTCCATGGGAAAGTTAAGTGTGTGGTGCTGTCATTTTCTTTTTTCAGACTTTTACAGATTGTAAATTATTATGTACGTAATAAAATAGTCTTCTTTGGCTTTCATGATTATAGGTAGCATATCGATAAACTTTATCGGAACACGAATATTTAGCAATTCATCGCAAATTGAAAGTGCGGACCTTGCATTGTTGCTTTCATTTTGTTCGTTTTAGCCTTATCAAAAGTGCATCACGTCATGCAGCAGTCCGAAAGGTTAGATATAAAAATGAAATTTTATGGAGATGATACACCCATATCGAGATTGAACAGCAGTCTTTTTGAAATAACTAGGTTTCCCATCTGGATGTTATTTCACAAGAGCAAGCCCTTGACCGGGTCGCTTTCAATGATAAACATCACAATAGAACAACAAGTGGCCAGTTGAATGAAGACAATGGGTGAATTGATGCAAACCGATGTAAATTGTGACATCAGCCGATCGCGACTTTTCGTCTCCATGTCCAAGAATCAGTCGTGCGTGCGATTAATTTCAAACTAGGTTACCTCTTCTCCCTAGACATCAGCTGATGCTCTGTGTTGTACAAACTGCGGAAAGTCAATCAGGTGACTCTAAAATATGTTGCCTATTAATTTGTTGTTTGCAACTCAACGACAATGGCACAAACAAATAGGTGTGTTCGGGTTGAGAATGTCAGTGGAGTTGTTTGTGAATATCTCATCTAGTTCTACGAGAGGGATGGGTTGCAAACATGTCATTCAGTTTGTTATTCCGAAGGTTTGTAAATAAGAAAACGCACTATTTATTTTTTGTTTAATATAACAAACCATATACTTCATTTCCGGTTTATCGAAACTGCGGAATAACAAACCTTGTACAAAGTAATGAATTTGTGTGTTTCGGAATAATGAACTTTCGGAATATAAGATCGCCCCGGGACATCAACTACAAACAAGTAGCAATATTTTAGACCATTTTATGAGTATCAGTCAATCAGGATATAAAGTGCGCGCATGATGCCTAGGCTATGTGGGGACTGCCGCCACGGCTTTCAAAAGACCCAAACCGGGTATCCACAAAGTTGAATATCCATCGTCTTTTCCATTGCACTATAGAAAGCTGAAAACATATGACAACAAGGAATGTCCACGTATGAATGGGGGGGGGGGGGGGGGGGGGGTCTTGACCTTGAACACCCCCCCCCCCGTCCCACAGCCCCCCTTCCCCCCACAGACACACTGAAAAACGTTCCGCGGCCCCTGTCTATATTCGTTAATCCAAAAATTAAAAAGAGTTCGTTAGTCCCAACATTTGTGGCGTTATTTCGAAGGTCCGTTAATCCGAAAATGAAATAATAAGGTTCGTTATTCCGAAGGTTCGTTAATTCAAAAATTAAATAAGGTTCGTTAATCTGGAAATGAAAAGAAGGTACGTAGCCTACTATAACAAACCTTCGGAATAACAAACCTTCGGAATAATGAACACGTTTACTGTATAACCCGGGAAAATGATAGATACATGTAGATAGATGCTTTGCTGATATTGCGATTGCCCTGCAAGCCTCAGTTATAGTTATTATTATTATTATTTTTTTATAGAGAGCGCGTCAATCTTCATTTGAGCAGCAAAGCAAATCTTCTGCAGGATGAATGTAACTGTAACCTTGTAAATTGATTTTGTTTTTCTGCAACAGCAAAGTATTTTAAGCTGTTTTACGTTAGCGATTACGATTAGAAATAATAAACAATAATACATAGGGCCTATGTTTTCCGTCATCTCTTCAGACGACTTTATCAATTTTTTTTTTTCCAATTCAATTTTGTTCGGAGAAGCTTATTGCGTCAAATCCTGGGTTCAATTTCGTCAAATTGTCATGCACACCAATTCGTTTATCGTCAATCAAATTTAGAAGTCAAGCGTTCAAATTCGTCAACTGTCGCTGAAATCCGAGTCTGCCGCTTGGCGAGTGAGGAGTGCGTCGAAGGATCAAATTCATATTTTTTTTCAAACAAATTAATTATTTTGTCATTCAATTTGTCAATTATTTATGGGCATGGAAGATAAACCAACTTTAGCGATGCTTTGCACTAGAGATACTGGAATAAGACGGCAGTGGACTGGTGGATGGGGAACACGAAAAGAACTAAGAAGAAGATGATGAAGAAGAAGAAAAAGAAGAAGAAGAAAAATTTTACGGCAGATGTTAGTGTGACACATGGTCTTCCGATTCTAATTTGTGATCGATCACATACATTTCATGTTTATGGGATGTTTATGGAGACTTTTATTCCACCAAGAATGTTGATTCAGCCCGTCATTAGGGCCTACAATATACAATTTAAGAATAATGCTCGAACTGCATCTCTTCTCCCATTACTAAACTTCATTTACATTATTGTGTCACTGCACGATTGTATAAGAAAATGTCTGTGTGTCGATCGAGTGGATAGAGGACTGTTGTGAGTATCTATTAAGTGAGTGCAGTGAAATGTGATTATATTCTATGTATATGATTAAAGCGACGTAAATGTGATGCGACGTTAATGTGATATTGTCACAATTACGTCGCTTTAATCACACACACAAAAAAAAAAACACAAAGTAAACCATTCGATTAAGACAATTATTACAGCATCATACGTATATCTGGGGTACCCGATTTGAATGATATTTTGGTGGATAAGAATACCAATAAACGAAATCAATATTTTGCTGTCTCGTGCTCAGCTACTTTGACAAACGAATTTAAATTAAAATTGACAAATAACGGGTGACAACGCATTTACTGAATGAAAAGATTTCAAAACTGATCAATAAAAGATGAAATTGAAACAAGTATTCACACATTCCAGAGTGTCTGAGGCGAAATTAAAAACACCCATAAAAAAAGATGAATGAAATGATATTGAAAACTGGCTGTAAACCTAAAGTAAAAGAAAAAAGAAAAGAAAGGAAAATTATTTATCAATATTGGTGACTTCCAAGCAAAGTAATAGTGCTTCTAGCCTCATCTCAGCGGAATACAACGCACATCACCATCGTTTCAGGAATGACTCCACTTATACATTACATGGGCACAGGAAATATCATAAAATCTACACAGACATTTTAGTTTCGGTGAATACAATGGTCCTCTATAGCAATATTAATATAGATACCATGAAACATCAGATTATGTTATTTGACACAATCATGGCGCCAAATCAGAGGTCAAAGTACAAACAAGGAGAATAGCAACAAGAAGCAAAAGTGTTACTTGACTTACTAGTACTATGTATTGCCTTTCAGAATATCGAGGCCGCCTTCTCAGTTATATGAAGTTTATAATGAGTTCGTCTATTTTGTTGAATCTAAGAATAGGACCATAAACGCAGTCTTGTCATAAATTTGTGAAATGACATTGTGTTGCCATTAACAGCTTTACGAGGCCAACATCTTACCCATTTCTGGAAGACCTCCTACATAAGCAAAAGAGAAATAACTAATCAGATGACTGTGGTTTGGCTCATGTTTACAAGAGGTATGAACAGGACAGTCTCCTGATTTTTGTTTTAACCCAAATATGCAGTTTAAATAGTATAAAGTTACATACTTTGCTAGAGTGCACTATATATATATATATATATATATATATATATATATATTTATTTATTTATTTATATTTATATCATGTATTTACGATTTTCTGTTTGTATTTTATGTCAGCTTGTATTGTATATTTTATATTGAATTGCAGAATAAATAATAATAAAATAATATATATATAATATATCTTGCTACATATTTGCTAGAGTGCACAATATATATATATATATATATATATATATATATATATATGTGTATATCTTTTTTTTTTTTTTTTTGCTGTACCGACAGTAAATCAAAATTTATTCGTCTCGTTTTAAAGGGATAATATAGTACTGCTGGTGGAGATGAGGACTGAGCTTTTGACTTTTTTTCTTTTTTTGCGAGATACTAGGAAACCACTTTAATGAAATGTTACAGAGCATACCATTCTTAGAGACATTCAAAGTTTATTTGATGAAAATCGGCTTTGAAAAGGCTGTGGTGTCCAAAACCAAAATAAAACAAAGCGATCCTAATAAAAGGTGGGTCCCACCTTTTATTAGGATCGCTTTATTTTCAACATCTCAGCCATTACAAAATCAATTTTCATCAAAGAAACGGTGAATTCCTCTTGGAATCACATGCTCTTTCATGTTTCATAAGATATTTCTCATGATCTCGCCGAAAAAAAGTGAGAAACCTGAAGCCAGGTTTTAACCAAAACTATTCCATCCATTGAACGGGCAGCAAACAACCCAACATTGACACTATATCCTTTTAAATCAGTTTCAGATTTAAATGTCTGTGTACAAGGTAAGAATGTATGATTGTTTTCCATCACTGAGAATGCTAGGCACGTCACTGTGACTGACCCGACTTACTTTTCAACTCGGTGATCTCTCTCTCTCTCTCTCTCTCTCTCTCTCTCTGACGTGCAGGGAATTCCCCGGCAGTGGAGAAAGGGATTTCCCCGCCATGGCGACGGAGAGAGAATGACATCAAACTGAACGAATGAGAGGTCTGGGTGTCCCATGGGTCTCCATGACATTTTTGAATGCCAATCCTGCAAAATACTCATTCATCATCAACATCATATTTTGAGATCTTCTGAAGATGTTTGTTATTGCCAATGGTACGCCCCCTCTCTCCAGATCTCCCCCTCTTTCTTTATCTTTTTGTCTTCGTTTCTGTCTGTCTGTCTGTCTGTCCGTCTGTCTGCTTTCTCTCAAAGCGTGCTTCATTAATTTCAAAAGTAAATGAATTGAATTTATGCTGCCTATAAGAGCAGATTAAGTCTAAGCACGTTCATCTACGCGAACAGATGAATTTTATCTACATCCCCATGTTGATACAATGTGGATGGATGGAAGATTATAATTATGATCATGCCTGTCTGTCTCTGCTGAACACAAACAAATTCAATCAAAACTGACAATCTCCACGAAAGCTTCTAAAACATACATGCTACTGCTATCCACAAAACTTTGAATGAATTGTCTGAGGACTGTTACTTTCCAGCTTAAAAACCTGCGCACACTAGACTTCACCACAGCAACAGACATACATAATACTACAGTAAAGAGTTTATAGACCAAGGATGTATTGTGTGTGAAATCATTAGAAAAAAAATGAAAACTGTGCAGTGCATCATTAAGGAAAGAATACATGACAAAGGACTGGTGAAACTAATGAATGCAGCCTTATACAGACACTGATTTAGAATGTTTTCCATAAGTTTATTGACTTGTCAGAGTCACAAGAGAAAATGGTGGTATTACACTAAAACATAACACGATTGCACATAGGATGTTGGAGGATACCACTGATACTCAAAGATGAGGGTAAATGGTGGTATAAAAATAGAGGCACTTGACTCCTACTGGATGCTAGGATGTGGATTCTTCAAAATACAACACCCACTAATATTTTGATGACGTATACAGTGAAGGGATTGAGAACTAGGAGAAGGACTATCAGTATTTTGTACAAAAGACAATCTTGGGTAATTGCAGAGTGGAAGAAATGTGATGTAGAATCATTTTCAATGACTAGTTTGGTAATGGTTAAGTCCAGAGATAGGAAAACTCACAGGACATCAAGTTCTGGAAGTAGATTGAATAATTATGATATAATACATGATTAAGTGCATTATTCCTAAGATGTCAATATACACTCAGACCTTCGTAACACACAAGTGAAATGACTATATATGGATATCTTTCCCATTCTACCTCTCATTTTCTTTGTGAGAAAGGAAAATGGAGTTCACTAAAGTATGATATTCTTACACCGTCTTGCACCATGCTTCAGCCATTAACAACAGAAATTTTCAGCAACACTAACATTCCAAGTATGAAAATGCTCTAATCGTTACTACAACATTCTGAAACAAAATACAACCAAATAAATGGCTGCTCTGAATTACAACATTGATACAGACATATCAATAAAAAAGGAGAGTGAGTTTAAACAAATATGTGGAAAGCTGTGACATTTCAATATGAGGTGAAAATTCATAATTACATTATGCATCTTTAAATTCTTACAATGACAATCTCGGTAGAGTATAATGTGACAATGACGACATTTCTGGAGAACAGCTCATTGTTTCTTTGGTATAATGTCTTATTGAGTGGTAACAGGGGCACTACCCAGTCACTGTGGTCATAGAGATGTGTCATTCCCTCATGCAATGAGTGCATCTAGGTAATGGATATAGGACCTTGTGGCTTGTTTAAATGATCAGTTGTAAGTCTATGACATGAAATGGCTTCATCTCTACCTTTTTTTTTTTTTTACGCAAAGTTTTGAAAATGACCGGCTGCTTCTGAAAACTGTTGACCAATGCTGCCCTCATTGACACAATACCTTTATAATTGAAAAGTTAAATCATTGCAGTTCAGAATGACCAATACACATCTGCTACACACTAACAATATTTGATTCACAATCATGATGCAACATGATTAAGAACCATGAGAAGATGCGACTCTGATACGATATGGGAAAACATAGGAAACAGAAATATGATTGACTATTTTTTTTCCCCATGAAACAGGTTCATCTGAGCTCTTATGGCTGAATCTCTACCTCTTCAGATGAAATCCCCTAGACTTTGGCAATATTTTCCCATAGCATAAATCTATTTCACAATGCACACAGCAAAACTTCAGCTTACTCACAACAGAGAGCAGAGTGAAATATCCCAGCCCCTCTTCAAAAAACACACACACTGCATTAAAGGCTGGTGTTCTTTGTGACACACAATTTCTAGCCCATCCCCCCCCCCCCCCCCCCCCCAACACACACACACACACACACCCGGCAACATCATTCACATAACCAAAAGCCTGTGACTTATGACAGCAGAGATAGTGCTATATTATTCTCTTTTTCAGCAATCATGTGAGTTTCAACATACATTCAGCCATCATGTTTAGCACATCCTAGGCCCCATGGCATGGAGCAGTGTCCACTTATCAATAAGCAGGGCTAGAGATATATTGCAACCTAGTAATAACCCAGTAAAACTATATGCAGATGCTTGCATTTCAATTTTCCATCTTCTACTATCCTTTAATTAAAACAAGACTAGAATATCTGCCAAAATTAAAAACAATCATCAACTGGATGTTTAAGAATGTGAGATTTATGTATGTCATGGTAATAACCCATAATTACAATGATGCAAGCACTTAGAAACCTTTCATTAAGCATAGTAAAAATGTAAATCATTACATTATTATTATCATTATTATCACTATCACCTCTTCCAATACACAATTAACACATGTAACTTAAAGGAACATATCTCATTTCCCTCTTGCTAAGCAATGAAACATCTCAACCTACGTAATATCTGTATTTTGTGAGCACCATGTACAAGAAGAATGGGAATGGAAAATATAAATACTTGACTGTAGAGTTCAGCAGCAGATTGTAAGACCTCACAACAGTTACATCACACTATTCCTAACTCAACAAAACCTAGAGAGGAATTGCATGAAATGTGCAGAAATGCTTTATACACAAATTACACCAAAAACAACCTACAGAAACCATCTGGCAAGTTCAGGAATGTGCAACATACCATCATTTCTACTGGAAAAAAAAAGAAGAAATTGAATGAATAAAGCATTACATAATAAAATATCTTGTGACATCATGCAACATTAGACATGAGAAATAATGTGCAAAGGACTTCCCAAGAAATTCTTACTAAGTGGATGCAAGAAACTTGTCTTTCCATTATTTGCAATGCTGAGTTAATTCCTAGTAAACAGAAGTACAAATTCAGCTATTCAGGTACAAATGTACATATATTTGTATACAACCTCATAACAGACCATGAAGAATTGAATTTGACATTCCAAGACATTTCCAGAGTTGGCATATTCTTGATTATGATGTATATTACTCACATGTCATAATTTTGTCTGACAGTGATTGTGGTGCATGGGATTTATTCTATACTCTTTATACTGTATTGTCCACAAAATAATGTAATAACGAGTTTCATATTTTCATCAGATGTTCTGTTGGAAAATTGAATAGACATTTGAATTAACATAAGAGCCACTTCACATGAAGAGGATTGAGTGATTAGCATAATGGGATATAGTCAATAGATGAGTCAAAAAAAGGTGTGCGAAAGGAAAACAAAATAAGGAAAATATATTAAACAAGAGAATGCTTGCAGTTTGACTGCTCTGAGACAAAATATTGATATGTTCATATAAAACTCTTCTATAAAATGAGATAAATTGTGCATCAAGGAAAACTTTCTCCCACTATGGAAGATTTCAGACTTATACATCATACCAAGGTTCATAATATATCTATAAAAAAAAACCAAATCCAAGTATATTCCAATTTTTCCATCCACATATTCTGGGAATCAACAGTGGATATGCTCAGTTTTCACTCAAGCCGAGTCACATCATATAATACCATCCGATGTTGCTACAATTTACCATCCACAATCTACATTCTGCCCGCAAAAAGAATACATCTGGCATCCACTGGACTAGTTGGATATGCATAGAGATGATTCCCAACCCGCTTCTGTGTTTTCTCTACTTCACTTTATGTGCATATGAGGTATAAAATGAGTCCATTGTTGTGGTATCACACTACGCACCACGAGAATGCCCTGTCCATTTTTTTTTTTACATTGCAGAGGCCTCTTCTCATGTCTCTGGTCTCTCTCCATCAACCCCACGTGGATTTGGGCAGTCACATGGTCATCATCTTGAACAAATCACACGATAGCGTGAATTTCCTCAGAGACAGCAAAAACACTCAAAAACATCAGAATTATCTATTCTCTATGCATATCCTTTTTTATCTGGTGACCACAATGGTGTAACCCTATAATGCCAGCTTTGTAACTGTACCAGGAGGCTCATAAAAACCTGGCTAAAACAAAACAGGGACAATGATATTGTCTATAAAATGCCCCATTTAACATTGCAATTATGTGGTTTTCCTTGTCAGATAATAACGTCTCTCAGTTGGTAGTCGTTCGGGAGCAGACTCCACACAAGAATATTCCGATATCCTCACTCTAAAAGCTAGAAAAGCATTGATTACGTTATGCAAACTAATTCAGTCCACCATGTTCCGGTTACCTTTTCCAAATACATAATCACACGTAATTGGAGCATGAAATATGATATGTAAGGTTCCTCCGTTAACCTCTTTAAAAATGGAAATTTTCAACAAAATGCATAATATCTTGATCACATTATCTCCGAACCAAACATAGTAACATCATCATGTGCTTACAAGTCCTACATATTGCACATTTGGTATAGGAAAAAAAAAAACCCAATGAAAAACAAACAAACAAACAAACGCCCACTCCTTCATGCACAATGTCTAGGCTGTCTTTGAGACAGATGACACAGAAGGAAGTATCAAACAGGGAAATGATATGGAAAGGAAGTGGGAGTTGGTCCATCTATTTTATAGAATGGTGCCAGTGGTCAAGTATTTCATGATGAAAAATAGAAAAATCAGCAAACTATTTTCAATGGAATTCATAGGTGCTGTACAAAATGAATCAAAATAGTATTGAATGTCAGGATATGACGCAGAAAAAATTATATTCCTTCAAAGTCATTCTCAGATAGTCCTAATGAAATAGATCTGACTAATCACAGCTCACATAGACAGTAGAGTCACTTATGAGTAGTGTTCTGGCATGTCTGTAGCACAAAAGACCCAAGTTGACAAATATTTTTCTTGCTGTCAAAATGAATAATTACAATCCATGATCTTGTGTGAATAAATATCCCACAAATAAACTTTACGTCTTGCCAGCATAGTATGTGTCATATGTGAACATTCTCTGGCTAAGCACAGGAACCACAGTCCATACCACTGCCAAATGATAATGAGACATGTCAGATAAGATACTTGGTGTGACTTAGATTCCCCTCCTGAAATAATACAGACCATCATATCAAGGAGAAAGATCATGGATATATTGATGATGGGAAGCAGGCACCCATGGGGAGAGGTGCAGATGACAAAGAGAAAGAGAGAGAAAGCTAGAGGGAAAAAGAAAGTGAAACTCTCCTGCAATACACTGGATCTATCATGAACACAGCCATAATCATCACAGAAATGTCCAATGTACAATCTTGCCTGAGGTGTGCACTGTGTGTACGACATACAAATACAGAAAAACAGAACTTCTCTATGTTCTGTCATGATACCACTTTGGCGTTCAAAAGATATCAGAAATCGGCGGTTGATGTATCTGCCGGTGGAAGCAATAAAGGCGTACTGTCACTGCTTGCCTAGAAATCTGAAAAATTAGAGTCAGGACTTAAAAATCCTCTTGTGACTCCAACTTTGGTTATCAGCAGAAGGCTTCGGGACCATAAATAGAGAGGATGCATCAGCCTGTTGGTTCCTTGTTTCATCCCCAGGGGTTACCGGTTGCTAGGCGTCGTCGACTCCGCCTCCCCCCCTGCTTGCCCTCTTGGCCATGAGGTTGCGTAGCTTCTTGAGGTTCTGCAGGCTGGTCGGGTCATCTGGCTTCAGGGCCAGGGCTCTCAGGTAGCTCTCCTCAGCCAGCTCCAGCTTGCCGTTCAGGTGCAGCATGGCTCCGAGGTTCACGTGTCCATTGGCAACCTGTTTCCACAGCAACAAGAATTAGAAGATGACAAAGAGTGTGAGAAAAGATGACCACCTAGGAAGAAACATGAGTCTCTAATCATGATAACAGAATATTACATGTGATTACCCAATCTACTGATATCAATAAAAAGATGTAGCTCTGCCAGTAGCACGTCTGCCTGACAATCAAATGGCTGTGGTTAGTTTCGCAAGTCTAGCTTAGCAATGCTGTGTGTAATCATCCTGTTCCCTCTAGTATGGGGCAAAACACTCTGTTCCTCATGCAGGATATCAAATTGAGGTACCGTGTGTGAGTTCGTCAGAACTCAATCACGTAAAAGATCTCGCTCGCTTTATTTATTCATCGCAAAGAGTAGGGTGCTAACCCTGTGAAGTGGTCTGCCCACATACCCTACTCAAGCCAGAAAACACGTGAATGATGCCGACTCCTCATGGTTTGGACCAGATGACTAGCAATACTGTAAATGTCAATATTTTCAAGCGATTAATTTTTCACACTGGGCGGCTCAAAAACATATTCGCGTGTTCTTGAATTCACGCTGTGCAATTGTCAACCCATTCAAATGTGCAGATAAAATTGTGAAGATATTTTCATGGGTTTTAGAATTCACGCTAGCCATAAGTAGCGTGAAATATGTAAAAATTAATGTACCACAAAAATTTCTGCGTTTACAGTAGTTAGCAAACGGTATCAATCAGGCATATTATGCTAAAGGGAGAAGAAGAAAAAAAAAAATGTCTCACATCAGGTTTGAGGTCCACAGCTTGCCTGTAGTAGACCTCCGCTTCCTCGTTTTCCTTTGCCTGGCGGAGGGAGTTGGCAAGGTTGAAGGTGATCTCAAAGTCATTGGGCTGCAAGCGGAGGGCTCGGTGGTAGTAGTCAGACGCCTGTTTGAAGTTGCCCTGGTCATGCCAAAACTGACCTGGAGATTCAAATGGAGGATGGATCGAAGGACAAAATACCGGTAATGAAAGTTGATACACACTAATTTTCAAGGCTGCCAAGTTCTATTTGCTTTCCAACTCCATATGCATTACATATTTTATTACCGAGTATACTCGGGCTGGGTCTATGGGAAATGCATGTTGTAGCAAAATTAGCCCATCCTCAACGGGTTAAGCTGAGGCCTGTAGCTCCTCTAATTACTTGTCCACATAATATGGAAATTATACAAAAAAAGAGAAACACTGAAAAGCTGATGATCTCATTCCGATGGCTTATAGGAACCAATCCAATATTCTTCCATCTGCAAGACATCGGCAGACACAAAACTAAAATGTTTAAACACATGCAACTCTGCTACCCCGTAAAACAAACAAATGAATTGCCATCATCTCACTTGAAAAAACAGAGTGAAAAAAAAGAATAGGAAGATTTATAACATATCTCAAACAGCCAAGATCTCTTCAAATATTGAAACAAAATCATAAATGTAAATGAATAAGATAGAAAACTTGGCTGGTATGCTTGGCAAACTGTTCACAGTTTGTTTTTCATTGCATTGTTGTATCATTACTATGTGTATTCAAATGTTGTAATCATCATATGTGTTGGAAATGAAGTAAAATGAAATGGAACTGTAATCGAGTGACAGAGAGAAGTACCAGTCCTGAGTCTTACCATAGTGTCGAAACACATTAGCATTCTCTGGTTCAAGGTCCACTGCTCTCTGCAGAAAATACTCAGCATCATGTGCTCGATTCTGAGGACGAACGAACAAAAAAACCACAAAACATTTCAGATACAAAAATCCTCAACAAGAATAATCAGTGCTATAACAGATTGTTATCAAATGCCAAAGTCCCCCTATGTATTTCTTTTTTTTTAACCCTAAAAAAGACTGGGGGGGGGGCCTAAAAGGCCCCCCCCTCGACATTTCGCGCGATTACTCTGCAACACGCAATACTCTCGCCGCGATGCTCTATGACTTTTTTCTTTCCAGTTTCCCGCACATTTTGACACCAAATTTGTGACGCCCGGGGGTACAGTTCTGAGGTTACATAACCTTTTGTACATGCACGTGAGACCGAAAATGGCTCAAAAATGTGATTTTGTGTACAAAGTCAATACAAATTGAGTTTTTCACATGGTTCATATAAATATGCTTATTTTTACTCTCAATGGCTAAGATTAATTTGTTTTAGTAGTGTTATGCTTCAAAAAGGGTCTGCCACAAATTTTGATGAAAAAAACAACAAAAACAAAAGGTTGAAAAAACAAGGAAATACATAAGAAATTCATAAAACAATGAAAGAAATAAGAAATTAATTTTGATACTGAATTTTTTTTCAAGTACATTTGCTAAGAATGCCACAAAGAATATTTAGACCCAGAATGAGCACTTTTGGAGCTTATTTACTGATTTAGATCAAAAAGTCTGATTTCTCGCATAAATTAGCGTAATTAATCAAAATAAAATAAAAGAAGACTATTTTGGAAAATTTCAATATACGATCTTGTAGATTATATCCCACACTACCATTGTGCAAATTTCCGCGGTGATCGCGCGATCCACGGCCGAGATCTTAAGGGGGAGCCCTTTAGGCCCCCCCCCCCCCAGTCTTTCGAGCTACCAAAATAGCCCAGTCTTTTTAGGGTTAAGACCTCAACTGCTTGCATTTTTTGTTTAAATTTTTGTTGAAATTGCAGATCAGCATATTAACAAACATGCCAGAAAAAAAAGCCCAACAAAACCACTGATTTCATTTTTTCAGACATGTTCATTAAGACAGTAGATCAGCAGGTGTGCTATAAAAAAAAATACATAGGGTGACATTTGATAACAATCTGTTACAGCACATCTCCCCTCTGTATCTATAATCTCTTTCTTTCATGAACAGTCAGGTCTGCAAAAATTGATGGTTTGGCTGCAATAAAAAAAAAGGGATATTAAGTTTTTTGTCAGGCTTAACTATAGAAATCATTACAATCTAAAATTTGGTTAAAAGGACTTCTCCTCCCATCTTTATGGTTTGCAGTAACTACTCAAAGAAATTCAATTTCTGAGGAAGTATTTCAAACATCATTTTTCATTCTTCCAAACAACAGCAGCACAGGTTTGATAGAACATATATATGTGATCAACAAGAAACTAGAGAATTTCATTACCTTCAGAAACCAGATCAAGTTAACATAGAATACTCCCCATGTAATGTCAGAACTATCTTTGCAGCCTCCCATCTACAGACATGTGACAATTCAAACCAAGTTGATATACTCTGCTTAAAGTATACTCAGAATAGAGTCTCTATTCTGTAAAAGTGGATTAAAAAAAAATCACATGACATGAAACTAGCATGAAACTAAAAGCGTATGAAATTGTTGTGTTATATGTCATAGTATTTTATATCTTTGATCTCAAGGTACATGCAGGTATAGTGTGTTTGTGTGTGTCCTCTTTGTCTGTATGAAGTTAAAGGGAATCAACCCCTTGTACTTGGCTGAGTGAATAGAGTTTGTTGACCCCACACAGAGGGAATGACCTCACTACTTCACTGCTTGAATAGGCCTGTGCATTCAAGAGAGTCTAAACAGTGAATTTTCATGAACTTGCAGGTGGAGCAATATAGATTTTCTTTTTTCAGATGGTTGGCACAGGTGTTAAATGTTTGTTAGAAATACAAGGCATCTGTAGATTTCTGTGCTATTTTAAGAAGCAGTCACACCTGTTTTAGCCTTGATTGTTTTGAAGTAGATAAGAAATGCATAGCTGTAGATTTCTGTGCTATTTTAAGAAGTAGTTGCACCTGTCTTAGCCTTGTTTTGAAGTAGATATGAAATTCATAGTTGTAGATTTCTGTGCTATTATAAGAAGTAATTGCACCTGTTTTAGCCTTGATTGTTTTGACGTAGATAAGAAATGCATAGCTGCAGATTTCTGTGCTATTATACAAAGTATAGTTGCACCTGTTTTAGCCTTGTTTTGAAGAAGAGAAGAAATGCATGGTTACATTGGCTGAAAAAAGTAAACATTAAGGGCTTGATTATCTATTGTCTTTAGCTTTTGTTCCATTTACAACAGAATAAACATGTTATTGGCATGAAAGTCTTCATCATCCCAAATGAAAAAATCATGGAGATAATTTCACACCCCAGAACTGTTGTGCTATTTGTAGTTTTCTTCACTTTTGCTAGTCCTTATAATACACTGTAGTTTGAATGGATTTGCTGTCATAATGCAGATCAGTTATCTTTTACCATAGTACACACAAAATTCATCTTATCCGGCGGAGCATGAAAAATAACTTGCATGAAAATGTTTGCTTTTACAGAGCATACATGTATCTGTTTTTCATAACCTCAGGGCTGGTAGTGATGAGATATGAAGGCATGAAGTGTAATACCTACAGTTTATAGAATGACCCAAAAGACTTACAGTCTTGCTGAGGAGGTTGGCGTAGGTCAGGTGGGCAGGCACATGATCTGGTTTGCTCAACAGTGATTCCTGGAACCACTTCTCAGCTTCAAGAATGTTACCAAGCTTGTAGTGGGTCTCACCTTTCATGGAAGAGGAAGAATTTAAAAGAGGAAAACAGTAAGGTGAGATAACAGTGTCAAATACATGTGATAGTTCAAGCTTTACATCCATTGACATCTTGTATGTGTGGAATATCTCAGTTCATCAGATTTAAAACACACACAGCATGAGCAATCACTTCTGGGTAATGTTTAACGGCCCGTTAATGATCGCCCCGTCACTGTACAGGCATGCTAACCTGAAAACATTGAACTGCACATTACTTGAATATGAGACCATTCTGAAGCAAATAATTTTCACACAACAATAGATATATAATGTACTCTTAAATGAATCCCACAAGGATTGGAACAATCATCCCCAGCATTCCCACTGATTCCCACTGATCAGTTACTCACCATCCCCTTTAAGATCTTTGGGGATATTAAAATCTTGCAGGACACAAGTGGACACCAAGTTACTTTCCCCTACTGCAATGACACAAATAGTAAGCAGGATGTACACTGTAAATCCATTCGTATTAGTGTTAGATTTGGTGTGTTATCTTATTGAATTTGATCATGTAGTATTGTATTTAAAGGGAGGTGTAAGAACTAAAGAAGAACCATGCATACTGCTGAAAATATATATCTCTCATTTCCCATGAAGATATCTCAAACCAGAATAGGAACTTACCCAGCATGTTGAAGAGACTCTGTGGTGAGTAGTAATCTGGGCGTCGGTCAAGAGCTTCTTCCAGAACTTCCAGGGCTTCCTATTGATAGCAAGCATTGAAATGCACATTTATGGTGAGCTTGTAAAGCAGTAAATCTGTGTCAATACCATGATTAGTGATATCATCATCATCATCATCATCACTATGCAGTTACTATCACGACATCATTATCATCATCATCATTGCATTCACTCATCACAATCACTATCATTCTCATCGTCATCACACAATAATCTTCATCATCATCATCACCATCGTCATCATCATCATCATCATCAGCAGCAGCAGCAGCATAATTATCCATATCATCATTACCAGAGCAATCCTAATCACTGTCGTTATCATCACAAGTCATAGCATCATTATCATCACCACAATCATCTATATCATCACTTCCAGAACAATCCTAATCATCATAATAATTACTGCAATCATCCATAGCATCATCATCATCATCACAATCATCTGTAACATCATCATCATCATCATCATCATCATCATCATCATCCTCCTTACAACCATCTTTATTACCATCATAACAATTTACCACAATCATCAACATCATCTCATCTACCACTCCCCCTGGTCCCCCTACCTCATGTCTATTGGCCTCCTGTAGGAGCCTGCCCAGGTTGAATAGTGCTGATATGATGCCATGCATCTGTCCCTTTGGGTCCTTCAGGCCGGCATCATCCAGTTTTGCTGCCCGCCGGTAGACCGCCTCAGCCTCTGTGATGCGTCCAACGGTTGTCATGGCGATGCCAAGATTCAGGTGGGCCACTGTATTCAAGAAAGAGCATTATTGGAATATAGACATTTGGAGGTGACATCACATTCTAAAGCAATGTTAACCCATTGAGGACGAGTCCCGGGTATACTCAGGCAGGTGTCTATGGGAAATGCCTGTTGTAACAAAATCAGTCCGTCCTCAATGGGTTAACAGTAAAAACATACAAAGTTTGTAAGTGAGTAAAAAATGTAACTTAAAGATAAGGCAGTTCAAATTTGTGAGTGAGCCATTGGGGCTTTCTATGTTTTGGTTTTTATGTATGCTAGATTTTAGGTTTGAGTTATGGGCAGAATTTACATCAATTCTGGTAAAAGTGATTTTCACAGAAATGCAAATGAATCACTAATAAATCATTGTCAATTCATTTAGAAGTTTAAACTTGAATACTTGACAAAGGCATTTCATTTGCACTCCAACTCTTGATCTATAAAAGGATTACTGGACATAGAGAAGGATCAATTTCTATCAAAACCATGGGTCAGCATCTTAAATAAACTCTAAACTTATATTTCACCTCATATTCCATACACAACAGAACACGTCTGTCCAGTAAAGGCACAGAAATGAGCAATCATCTTAGAAGATTTCTTACGGTAGATCAAGACTAATCAAGGAGAATATGTCTGTCTTGCAGATTCCCCTTCTTCCTGCCATCCAATGTCTTTTGATCCTGACAGTCACACAAGGTTGGCAACATGGCACTTACTTGACATGCGAGGGCGACATTTGATTGCCATCTGGTAGCTCTCGACTGCCTCTTCCACTCGACCCACCTCCTGAAGCAGGACACCTCTGTGGAAGGGAAGTGAGAAGAGGTTTGCAATGATCATGGTAACAGCAACATGAGATATTAATTTAATGCTGCCCTCACTCTACTGGTGACACACAACTGCTCAAGAAGAATGGCATTCCTGTAAATTCCTAATCAATTTTTACTATCTCTTGGCTTGGAAGCAACAACAGAATTACTACATTACTGTTGTGATAACTTAAATCATCTGATATAAATCTGAACATACACAAGAACATATCAACATATTATCATTAATTAGACTAAACTAATGACCTTCAAGCTCTGGGACAATAGTATAGTAACAGTGGCTCTCTTGGCATATACAGATGATGAAAATTACTTTCATAGAAACTTATTTCCATAAACAAGAAATACACAAGAGCCTGAAGATACCATGAAATCCTGACGAGAGTAGATTTGGCTTCAAAAAGTGAATCCAATGTCATGCAAATTGACAATCTTTCTGGGTCACATACTTACAAGTTATAGTGGACATCTGCCATGTTTTTCCTGTATGTCAATGCCTTTCTGTAGGCATCTTCTGCCTCTCTTATCCTTCCAGCAGTCTTGTAAATATTGGCAAGATTCCCTAAAGCTGTGAAGGGCGAAAAATACGATAATGACTCATTAAAAATCAGCAAAACACAAACATTTGCATCTCTCTGGCAATTATGTTCATATGCTGCTAACTCAACTGAGCTCAGTATAAAAAGGAGAACAGCGCCACCTATTGTTGCTTGATGGAAAATATTCCTGGGTTTTGTAGCAGTCAGAGGTCCTTCTCTGTGGAAAGAATCAGCATCAATTCTACACAATTGATTCATATTGGTTCATATGATCCACTGTCTTGCCCTAAGAGGATTAAGTGTCTCATGTAAACCCATCTATGAGACCTCCCATACCCTCCTAAATAAGAATTTTACCTTCCTGCACATTTTTGTCACACCTTTACTGTAGGCTAAGTCTCATCAGCTCTTTGGTTGACAGAGGCATCTAGCAGTATACAATTTATAGATGGATACTGCTTTGCTAAAAGAGCATGAATTTATGTTTTTGTTATCATCCACTGCTATTCCCAAGAGGCAGATACAAATATTTCTATTCCAGCTGCAATGTTCTCTTTAAGGAATAATCAATAACATTCTTCAGTCCCACTTGGTACTAGTGTGATGCACAGTAATCATGTCATGTGAGCTAGTCTTCAAACTAGATATTACCCTTCTTTCGAATAGTTGTTTGACCACAATTGACGGCACGAAAAAGCACAGACCAGTTCAGCTTACTAAACTTTTGATGATTGCTGGAGTATTTCCCCTAGAATATCTTTATTCTTGTAATACCTTTTGGTGGGTTGACGGCAATCCCAGCCCTGTAGAGAGATTCCTCAGACTGCCAATCTCTGTTCCGCATCACCGTCTTGCAGGAATATAGGCACACCAGTATCAGGATGAAGCCCAGGAGAAGCTTGCGGACCATCGCTTCCGATCTTTGCCAAACCTGGTTGGCGACCTCTGCCAGGCCCAGACAGAAGCCAATGCTTGGGATGTATAAGATGCGCTCAGCCACCACGAAACCTACATAGCACAGAAGGTTAGATGCGGGCAGGAAGGGGAATATCAGAAAGGATGTCGCCATGACGATTGTACCCAGGACTCGCTCTCGTTTTTCTGTCTCTCCCTGCATTTTCGTTTCTGCTGTGTTGCCATGGTTACACCAGCTATTGCTCCTGATCCGGTGATGACCGTTTCGTTCAGGACTGTAGGAGGAGTGGCGCGGCGGGTTGGCTCGCTTGCGGGTGGACACACAGCCGTTGCTGTGCCGTGGGTAGAAATTGTTGTTCTCCTTTCTGGCAGATATGATGGCTTTCTTTGCATGCCCACTTCGGAGCAGTTTAGACTCCTTACCATTAGTTTTGTGTGATACCCCATTACATAATAGCTTTTGGTCACCCTCCTCTCCTGTGGGGACAGAGTCAGAACTTTCATGAGACTGAGACGAAGGCACATGTTTTAACCTGCCCGCCCCCCTTACAGAGACCTCGTGGAGAAAATTTAACTCCCTACATGAATATAATCCAAGAGAGGCTAATGACCCATAGAGGCACACACTCCACAAGTTCCGGACATCGGTTATTGTTTGAATGAGTGGGATGGATTCCATGGACCAATCAAAACTCAGCGTCACTGGGAACATCAGTAGCCATGCATTGTATGCTGGTAAGAAGAGGAAGGTCAAAGTTCGTGCCAAGACACTGTGTGAAACTGATGCTGGATTGTCGGCGGGCGCAAAGACCGGTGGCTGCGTGCCGGTTGCGTAAAAGCGCAGACACAGTAGGCCGCCCCCAAGTGCTCCATTTGCTAGAAGTGACAGTCTGATTTGGTGGTATTCATTCTGTCGAGAAATAGAATAAAAAGAAAACAGTCAAATTTGTATCACATTTTGCATGGTATATACACTGAAATATCAAACCATGAAAGATTAGAAAGTTTTAGAAAGAGATAGTATTGATGAACTATATATGTGCTCGTTTGAATATTGTCTTAAAAACAGTTTTCTTGGTTCACAACAGTAATGTTTGTTTATCATAGAGTCATAACCCTTGGGTCTGCCTCCTTCATATTTAATTTATGCAAGTTCATCACTAGAATCAAAAGTTACATTCAGATGGCAAGCCATAACCTCGAGGTTAGAGCTTGTACATTGTAGTTAGGGACCGTGAAGACGCACTCGTAGAAATTAACTAACCTCGAGGTTTGCTCGATGTTAAGAACCACGAGAAAACTTATGGTTAGCGTTCTAATCACGAGCCGCGGGGGGGGGGGGGGGGGGGGTCCCACTCGTAGTTAAGCACCGTGTGGACACAAAAATCAAGGCACTCAAAGGGGCAGGAATTTGACCTCGAGGTTTCGTAACCTGGAGGTTAAGATTTGTCGTGTGGACACACGTTGTAGTTAGGGGGCAAAAGCTTAACCTCGAGGTTTCCTAACCTCAAGGTTAGGGTTTGTTGTCTGAACATAACTAAAGTTAGTTCCATCCTCTATCTAAAGATCTTTTACCCCTTTCAGTAACCATCTTGGCTCGGACCAGGAGCGGGCCAAGTCAAAAAATTTTGAGTTTATGAATGGGTTGGGCCAAAGTGGCCCGTGCCAGGAGCGGGCCAGGAGCGGGCTATTTTGGCGCTGCTGCAGCTAGCACCAGGTGCGGACCAGGCAAGGGCCTGGCGCTGATCGAAGAGTTTATGAACGATAGCAGCACCAGGCGCGGGCCAAAATTCCTTTCAAGGTCAAAGGTCACAGCTTACGCTGCTCAGCTCATAAGCACGCGGCATGCACATCAAATATCGCGCAAAAATGCACTTCCGCTCTGTCCATGACGTGTTCAGTTACCATGGCAGTTATCCCTTATGTGACCAAGTTTATGAATGGGTCATCATAAAAGTAGCGCGGCTCTGCTATAGTTACTGAACGCAATTTTTACTGCTTGGCGCGGGCTAATTTAGTTCGGACCAGGAGCGGGCCAAAAATGTATGAGTTACTGAAAGCGGTATTTATCAAGCATTTAGATATAAACATACCATTTCAGTGCAGTTGAAAGGCCAAAACAACTGACAAATCATCCCCATCTCTCTCTCTCTCTCTCTGTTTCGATCTCTCGCAAGCCCTATTCATCTATTTTTGTCCCTGATAATCAGTGACACTGCCTTCCGTGCAATGCCAAACACACAGCGCGTGTCGAAGTCTAATTGGGTAATATGTCTGCACAATAGGGAAACAATTGATTATGGAACTGTGCCTCAGTCCGATCCAATAAGGATTGCAGTCACTGACATTGAGTTATATCGACTACTCAAATGCGGGAAAAAAAAAACACTTGTCTGATTTTTTGGCTTGTATTATTGTCATCTTCACATAAAGCAGAATTTTTGTATGAAACTATTGTCTATCTAAAACAAATTCCTCAGAGAAAAATAGAATATAAATAAAATATATAGATATCAAAATACAGATGTAAATTATGTTGTTTTTCCTTTTATAGAAAAACACTTAATTCAGTGAATGCTTGCTTTCTTGTTCAGAGCTGCATCATTGCTATCACAATTTAGTATTTTTTTCATTATTTTGGTATATGCATAATTTCATGAAGTTCGCTAGAAATGGCATGGCACAAAAAATGGCACAGAAAAGAATGTGTATCAAGGTGCTGATAAGAATGTTGATGGTATTCTGATGATTTTTCACAGAAGTGTATACTTTAATTCATTTTGAGTACATTACAAGTGTGACAGAGCATCACACCGTTGTGTATTTCACGACGCGAAAATTCACCAGATCGCTATCATCGTGAGAGTGGCACTAAGTCATATTTGCAGTGTTCGTGAGAGTCGAGAGTGTTTCCAGCTCTCATGTTTCTTTTCTGCATGCCTGCGAGACGTTTGTCGGTTGGGATGGGCTCTGGTTACCACGGTTGCATCATGCCACTAATTCCCACGGTACACAGGGCCACCCGAACCAGCCGTAAGATTGGACATGAGGGCGCAGGTAAAGTGGGGGGGGGGGGAAGCTGCATGATAATTTCTCCCTATGGCTGTTTGCATTTGACAAAGAGGAAATAGGTCACAACAATTCTGCAATTCAGTATCATCACCTACAGAAAAAGAACAAGAAAAAGAATGTGGCAGAGCTCTACACAGTCCCACATGTTACCCATCTCGGTGATAGTGGATTTCCCTCACCCCTTCATGTAACTATAGTCAGGACCAGTTGCCATTCAGAATTTCAACTCTCTGTGTATCAAATCTTAGATAAATACATCAACAGGCATATCTGTGACACTAAGAACCATTGCTCATGATTGTCTTTCAATGCACAGAGTAAATGCTGCATGGGTTGAAAGTTCAGTCTGATCAAAGACTTATTGAAGAATTATTGACAAAATATGTAACAAACTATGAATGAGGAATGCTCTTCATGCTCATACAACTAGTAGATTGACAAGTAGTGCACTGATGTGTGCTTTAAAAGCATACTCTTATGATTGATAAAATCACAAATATTTTGTGAAACAAATGTTATATTTCATAACATTAGTTCTTTGTGTTCCTATATTTGTATTTTTCATGCAAGCATTGTGCGCCTTACTCTGTACAAAAAACTAACGCATTCAGTGCTCAGATTTTCACCTTTCATGAATAATTACTGATCAAAAATCAAAAGGAATACAAACTTGAACTCAAGAAAGCCTTTGAACAGCATGCCAAGATTAAATATATATATCAACAATATTGATGATGGAGAAGATATTACATGAACCCATTCATTTACAACAAGTTAGGTAAGATCTGAATCAATACTCCACTGGACTACATAATCTACTCTACTGATGCTGCTAAATTGTAAGAAAACGGCATTAGGACATTCCTGGATTTGGTTGCAAAATTGTTCCTTTCCTCCACTATACAAACTGTTCTCATCTATCATTGCTGATTATTGTCATCATCATCATCATCATCATCCTAATCCTCCTCATCATCATCACCATCATCATCATCATCATCATCATCATCATCATCATCATCATCATCACATGTGGAATATCATAAACAGTATTCTACAATTCATAGACACACTTTTGTAATACAGCTTGCAGTCTTTGCATGTCTCTGCATATGCAGCTTGAGCATTCTGGAAGAAAACACAACCAACAAATCCATAATAACTTAGCACCTGTTTCTGATTTACTCTAGACTGAGGCTTGCTACATTGTAATTTGCTACATTCATGTGACAAGTTATGACCTCCAAACTTTCACTTAACACCTTAATAGTAGAACAACTGCTTACATAAACCTTTGAGGGGGTGTGCAGAGTCATTCATGACTACAAGGAAACATTTTTCTTGTGCACTTATGAAGAATAACATACGGGGGCATAATATCATGAGAAAGAGAGAGGAGAAATGAATATAGAGGGAGACTAAGATCGGCAAAGATAGTGAGAGATGGATATATCTACATAGTGGATATATATGGAGAGAGGAGGTTTTATACTTATTCTAAATGAATGCATTCATAATCATTCTTCCAATAAGTTTAAAGTTACGGAGTGTTACAAGAAAGAAAGGATGGAGTCATTACACTGACTGAAATCTGCCAATGCCATTCCACACACCAGCTGTTCCACAAATTGCTGTATGTGGCATGTCAATCAAATGTGCAGTTCTCATTGTGCTTACAAACATGACTACATCCACTTTATGCATGTTCCATGGTAGAAGTTGTGTCAAGGTCAAGCTAAGCCCAGCCTGCTCAATGTGCTCACAGACCACACCATCTGTACACCCCTGAATCTAGCAAAACTTGATTGGAAAATTCTTCCAGACCACAATTATCTAAACGAAGTTTAAAAAAAGAGAAAGAGTGCTTGGGAGAAAAGTTATTCAAGTCTGCTTTCACACTTTTAAAGTTCTGTTCACACACACACTAAAAGATTCAAGGTTTTTAAAATCAATTTTTTTGCAATGCCATTGAGATATCCTTCATTCTTGAGTGTGAACACATACACACTCACACACACACACACACACACACATGCACAAACATACACAACAACTTTAATTTTTGTTTTACACACAGCAACGTGAAAATCCATCCAACGTGATTTCTATTTTTTATTTTTGGGAAGTCAGGACAATTTGCCCTGCCTCGTGCGTGTGGATGGCACACAAAGAAACCATCAATTAAAATCAGTTAGAGCAACTTGCCACTCTAGGTTCATACACTAAGTGCTTAGAGTCATACTCCAGTTACTGTTTAGGCATGCGCAGACTCCATGGAGATTCAATATGTTTCCTTTGCAGCTACAAGCAATATTTTTTGTCGGTGGCAAATACGATTGATTTTTGTATCGCCATGCATGAAGCGATTACTCCTGTGTGTGAATGCAGCTAATTAATGAGCACCGGTATAGCATGAAACATGTCGGTGAACTAGTTTTCAAATAAGTTCTTTTGCCAATCTGAAAGGGCTGGAGGAGACCTAGAGAAAGGGAAGGGGAGGGATGAAGATAGAGAGAACGAAAGAAAATAATAAGGGAAAACGGACAAAGAAAGAAATGAAAGAGAGAGAGGGGGGGGGGGGGGGGAGAACAGCTAGGACGAGAGAGGGTGAGAGGACTGTGCTAGACATTTCAATGTTACAAACCCTGACCTTTGGTGCCGCAAATTACAGCTGTAAAGTGGGTGGCAAATTTCTGTCAAAGCGAGCTCTCTTGTTGAACTTGGAATCGGAGATGCCTATTCGGGATGGCGTTAATGTGCGGCATTGGAAAGTGCAGAATGTTTAGGTAAGAGAGAGAAAAAAAAGAGTGAGCTTCCAAGCTGCATTGTTCTGGGCTCTGTTCACCAGAGTTTTCATGGTTTTGGCAATGTAAATGTGAATAAGAGACAGCACTTCACGTCTTTAAAGTAACACTGACAGCTCTCTTTCTCTTCTAAGCTCTCCCAAAATGCTGACAAATTGTGCAATATCTATCATGAGAATAATTTCAAACTACAGAACTCTTTTATGACATCTTTCAAAAGGGGAAGAGTTCTACTTATTTTTTTTTCAAATTTACTCTGAAAAAGTAAACCATTTATCTCGAGAAGGAAATTAATCTGATGAAAGTAGTGATTTGAAAGCCATAGTTGTGTGAAAATTTGTGAATACTGTAAAACATGATATATTCGCGGCATGAATTTTTCGCGAATTGGAGCCGACAGCCTTTTTCGTGGCATGAAATTTTCGCGAAGTGCCACTGGCGTTCAATGCATATAGTGTAAACAAGGACATTCGCATGCATTTCAATTTTGCGAATCTTGGCGCTCGCGAAATTCGCGAAATTAAAGTGCACGCGAAAATTCCTCGTTTTACAGTACTCCCCACCCCCCATAGGGAAAAGTTATGACTCTCTTATGTCAGTGTATCAGTATGATTCCTCATGATATCTACATTGTATGAAAAAAGGTATGAAACATAAAATGGCAAAGAGAAAAAGGACAAGGGGAAGGAAGCGAAGTGGAAGATGTGAAAGATGAGGATTAGATGGACAGGAGATGGAGAAGAATGAGATGAAAGACAAGATCCTGGAGGAGAAGGAGAATAAGATAGAAAAGTTGAAAGAGATGGTGGAGGAAGAGGATTAGGGAGAGGGCAAGTATTAGAAAATGGAAGAAATGAAGGAGGAGGAGGATTAGAAGGAAGAGATGGATGAAGATTAGGAGGATGGGGAAGGCAAGGATAAAGGAGGAAGAAGAGATGGAGAAAGAGGATGATTAGGAAGAAGAGATGAGAGAGAAGATGAAGGAGGAAGAGGATTAAATGGAAATAATGGAGGAAGAGGAGGAAGAGGCAGAGATAGAAGAGGACAAGGTGGAGGAGACAGAGAAAGAGAATGAGATGGAAGAAGAGATGGAAGAAGAAGAGGATTAGATGGAGGAGGGGGAGGAGGAGGAGAGGGAAGTGAATGAGGAGATGGAGGATGAGCTTTAGAAGGAAGAGCTGGAGGAGGATGATAAGAAGGAAGAGATAGAGGAGATGGTGGAGGAAGAAGAAGAGGTGAAAGAAGAGATGGAGGATGAGGAGGAAGTAAAAGAGGAGATGGAAGATGAGGATTAGAAGGAAGAGATGGAGGAGGATGAGGATTAGAAGAAGGAAGAGATAGATGAGATGGAGGAGGAAGAGGTAAAAGAGGAGATAAAGGATGAGGATTAGAAGAAGGAAGAGATGGAGAATATGGTGGCAGAAGAGGAGGAGGAGGAAGAGGAGATGGAGGAGGATAAGAAAGAAGAGATGGAGGAGGAGGAAGAGAAAGAGTAGATGGAGGACAAAGATTAGAATGAAGAGATGGATGAGGATTAGAAGAAGGAAGAGATAGAGGAGATGGAGGAGGAAGAGGAAGAGGTGAAATAGGAGATGGAGGAAGAAGAGATAGAGATAGGAGATGTAGGATTATAAGAAGAGGTGAAGGAAAGATGAAAAAGGAGGATTAGATGGATGAGGAGATTTAGAAGGAGAAGAATAAAAAGAGGACAAGGATCAGAAGGAGTAAAATATGCATAAAGAAGAGGATTAACAGGAGAAGATGGAGGAGACATGGTTGGAGGAGTTTAAGGAAGAGATGGCACAGGAGGAGAAGAAAGAAAAGAAAGGTGAAGGGGGTTAGAAGAAGCAGGAGGTGGAGGATTGAGAGGAGGGGGATTAGGAGGTGATAGAGGACGAGAAAGAAGAGGCAGAGATGTAAGAGGCAAAGGAAGAGATGGAGGTAGAGGAGCCAGACGGAGGAAGAAGAGTAGGAGGAGAAGGAGATGGAGTAATAGGAGGAGACAGAGGAAAGAGGATTAAAAAGAGGACACACAAGAGGAGAAAGAGGAGGATGATTAGGAAGAGGGACTAGAGAGATAGAGGAGGATTAGAAGGGGAGCAGATGGAGGACAAGGATAACGACCCAAGGAGGAGATGGAGGAGGATTAGAAGGAGGAGGAGATGAAGGAGACAGAGGAAGATGAATTAGGATTAGGAAGAGATGGAAGACACAGAGCAGGAGGTGGAGTATGAGGAGATGGAGGAGGATTACATGGAGATGGAGGTACCATAAACATCTTACAAAACCTTATGGGAAAGTTGATGATGGCTCTCTTCTACCACTACAACTTAGGCTTCCATCAAGTTTTATTCTTTGCTCTAAGAATCACAATCTTCACATGAGATAATTAAAAGGGGGGAGGGGAGGGGAGGGTGAGAGAGAAGGGGGATGACTATGCAAGTTTTCGGCATTACCAAACGCTTGCAAAAAAGCAAGATGGAATTTGTGGCAGATAGTGATATCACCAATGTTTTCAAACACTCCAGCTAGACCATGTCAGATATATTCTTTCTTCTTTGCAGACACAATGACATCCAATCATACATAAAACAATGGGGGAGTGAGGTCTGATGGCTTTCCTTTTCCTTGTTCTGATGGGTGGCAGTAGCTTTGAAGTCAAAATGTCGGGGGTCAGAGGTCACAGCAGCTCTTCCCCTTTGCCCGCTGAATCCTAATCCTGCAACTTGAGAGGATTATGGGGCTGTCGTGCAAATATTTGTAACTAAACAGTCTTTAGATTGCCACATTTGACATACACACCAGTCAAAACTTACACCACTTGACGTGCAAGTTTTAGGCGTTTAGATGTTTACATTGCATTACTTCTTGAAATTGCGTAGCCCCAGCTGCAGAGAGACAGCTATGGAGTAAACATGCACACGGCCTTGCATCAAGACTTTATAAGACATCATTTGATTCACTACAGGTAAAGCTATGAGTCAGACTTTCATTAACAGGTGGCGTCTTGACAAGAGGCCACATCCACTGGTAGCAGCAGGCATACATGGATGACTGGTGCTGTGAGAGAACTTCTTCTTTTTTTAACCAAAACTAATGTATTTATCAAGAATTTCCATCAGAGCCATATGGGACAAAGTTTCCAGTATTGACCATTTTTCATATTCCATTTTTGTCATTGTTCTTTTTGTTCTTCTTATCACTATCATCATTATTTTGCCATCATTACTACTGTTTTCACAATTTTAATCACTAACTGCTATCATCTCCTTATTACTATCATCATAATCATCTATAACAACTTTAACTTTTTTATTTTCTCACGTCATTTTCATAAATACTCTTTTGTTTCTTACTTACTTTTTTTCTGTCAAGACTTTGGTTGGTTATGGAGGGATATAATGCTGGGAATATAATGCAACTCAACTGATTCTGATTTCCGATTGATAGAGCTGTATTGTTTCATTCACTGATGTTTTGTTGATAACTACAACCATGCAATTCATATGGCTATCACTCAATAACTCACATGACAGCAGAGGTAACTATTTGACATGGGAAACAAACTTCCACCACCATCCCAGAGGGACACATGGACAATTTTGAATTGATTCCTTTTTTATTTCATCTTTTTTTTTGGAGGGGGGGGGGGGGGGGAGGGGGGAGGGGGGAGGGGGAGGGGATGGGTATCTATTCATGATCTACCATTTGGATTTTTTAATTCAATATCTTGAAAGAATGCAAAGGTGGTAAAAATTATTCAAAAATGTAAATACACATGTATATATAGATATATTTTATAGATTGATGAAAGAACATATATTTTTTTTAATGAAACATAGAACTCTGGAAAAAAAAAATATCAACATTAATTTCCTGGGGCAGAGATAGAACTATTCATGAATTTCCATAAAATGACTAATGTGATTGTATTTTTGAAATTCCTCAAATTCTTATGTGATATTTGGAGGCACATTTGCCACAACATTGGAACAAGCTACTCTGTTCTGCTGTGGAGACTTAAAAGGTCTTTTTTTTTCCGATTTTGGTTTTTCTTGTTCTGTGCAGCAATTCAAATACTTTAAAATCTAAATTTGTCATAACCTTTCAGAGTGGTCAAATTAATGATTTGTAAAGTTTACACTAATTTATTGATATGTAAAATGCTGAACACTGGATAAAGGCCACATAGTAGTTCTTCCTGTTGCCATGAATATGTTTTATTGCAAGATTTTTTTTTATTGGCTCTCCTATAAAAGCTAAAAAATCAAGATTTCCTAGTATCTGGCACTCTCTCTTTCTCTAAAAAAAAAAATAAAAATGCATGAGCATATGTGCGTGCCTGTACTGCGGCAGGAAGCCTGACCTTAATGTGAAAGACAGTAAAGCGAAGCATGGACGGCAAACACCAGCAACATCCGGATGGGATGTCCTGTGTTCACACCCTACAAGACTCTATCAACATCTCATGCACCTTCCATGGGCTGAATGTCGCTAAGAATTGCTTGCTTGGGACTTAAGGCGGCTTTGCCCATAGCACATACGTTGAAAACACCTGCCGAGGGGCATTAATACATCTGCAAGCACTTTGACAGTTGAGAAAATGTGCAGACAAGGTATAAACAGAAATATTCCACGAATAGGGAGAATTCCATTAAAAAGCAATTCCTTTCCCCCCCCCCCCAAAAAAAAAAAAATAAATAAATAAAAGAAAAAAGGCTGAATGAAACAAAATCAGGAACTATTCTGAATGTTAAACACATTATGATTTTCAGAGATGTAATCATTGCCAAATATTCTATTTTTCATTTTTCACGAAATATCACTCTCTCGTGATGTAATATTTAGCGAGTATTATGCAATAGAATTTATGTTTAGAGTAACGTCATATCCACAAAACACATTGGCCAGTTGAATAACCAACTACATATACATAAAGAAAAAAATGTGTGGGTGCCTTATAGCTGAAATATTGGACACCAACACTTGCACCAGATTTCAAATAGATGACAGAGTTTCTGTTTACGTTTTTTCCATGATGCTTTGTAGAACAAGAAACAGTAATCGTAGTTACTGGCCTCAATATAAAGCATGACATATCTACCAGTAAGGATAATCTATCTGGACTGATGGCAGTGATTTCAAATGCTGTAAATATTCTCGCGTGCTAAACAGTCGCTGTGGCCAGATCAAATTGGAGGGGTTTGCTCCAAAAGTTCTCTCAACTCCAGGCAGATGCCCGCATGCATGCACTCACGCCCCAACGACCCTTTCCCATCGTACAGGATGAAAGTGCAATGCAGGTCACGTGACCTTGTTTGGCGCACGGCCGCATCTGTGCGAGGGATTGGCTGCGGAGATTTGGAGTCCATTAGATGTCAGAGGAGCTGAAGTCAGACTGCATGTCTGTTGTCATATTTCAACACAGATCTGATAATTATGTTAAAATTCTTGCCAGTCTGCCTCCCACAGATGAAGAGAAAACAAAGAACAAGAAGAGAACAACAACAGGATCACAGCTGGTGGCGATGGGAGAACATTAGAAAGGCATTGACAGGAACCAGAGGACCTTATCAGATGCAGATCCATCACAATGGACTCTGTAACCATGGTGATAGACAAAAGTCTTGAAAAGATGTTGAATGCATTTTATATTCCAAACAGAGAGGGTATAAGCTATACTTCCTTGAATTCTAGATCTAGACTTACCTTGAATTTAATCTAAATTCAGTGTATGAGATCATGTGACTGGGATTATGAAAAAAACTGGCATTACATTTCCATTCCCTTGTGTTTACTCACTTCTTTGCTTTATTCGCCCTTCCATATACCTTATTAGCTGCTTTCGACACCCAATCTTACCTTTTTGTTCTCAATGTTCTGGATCCCTTATCCCTCCCTGACAGTGCAAGTCATGTGTGATGTTGTTATAGAAGATGTCTGTGGTCCATATAACTGTATAGTCACTTGACAAGTACAAGGTATGATGATACGCCAGCAGTGGACTGTACTAGACTGGAAGAAGAAGAAGAAGAAGAAGAAGAAGAAGAAGAAGAAGAAGAAGAAGAAGAAGAAGAAGAAGAAGAAGAAGAAGAAGAAGAAGAAGAAGAAGTCTACCTTTCATGAATGCCATTGTGCTTCTGACAAAGATTCTGCTAGGATCAAAAGCTCATGCCCCTTTTGGCTCAATTTGACTCCACAAGCTTACCTACTATTGGATAAACAGTTTTTTTTCAGCATTTTTTTTTTCCTGCATGGGATTGTAATGAAACAACAGTGTCATCTCTTTCATTGCCTCGCAATCTTGATAATCTTTACCTGTACATTCAAACTGGCACCAGTTAAAATACTGGTTGCAACACGAAGACAACCACATTACTGTTTGGAAACTTAGATATGGCCATGATATTTGTATCTTAACTTTGTTCAATAATAGTGTCTTGCCAGGGAGAATATCAGTCTTTATGCATGATGTAGCCATGATTGATGAAAACGCTCTTTTTAAGCAAAAAATTTAATTTAAACTCCCCATTGCCTCGCATATGCTATTGCTACAACACACATTTACCATAGACACTTGCCCGAGTATACTCAGGACTCGTCCTCAAAGGGTTAAGAAAAACAGTCCCTTGTAAAAACGATTGTTCCAAAATTTCAATGACTTGGTAACGATGTCTTTGTAAGGTCAAGGGGTCTTTACTGCTGAGTCATGGATCAAAATAGTTTTATTATATTTCAATGTACAAGTGAATGGGGGAATTTTGATGCAATGACATCATTGGCTGGTCTATTTTGCATATCTGCTGGGGATCAATGTCATTTCATTTAATAGCAAAAGCAAGGATGGTATAGTTTTGGCTGAGATGGGGATTCAGGTTTTAATTTTTGCGAGATAGTTAGTAACCACTTCATGAAGTATGAAAGAGCATACAATTCTAAAGGGAATTAAAAGTTTATTTGATGAACATCTCTTTTGAAATGGCCGAGATATCCAAACACAAAGCAAAACAAAATGGTCCTCATAAAAGGTGGGTCCAATCTTTTATCAGGACTTCTTTGTTTTTGGATATGGCAACTTTTTTTTTTTTTGGGGGGGGGGATAGCTCGACTTTTTAAAAACTGATTTTCATCAAATAAACTGTAAATTCCTCTCAGAATTGTATGCTCTTTAATATTTCATATAAGTGATTTCTAATAATCTCACAAAAAGTTATAATCTGACTCCCTACCTCAACCAAAACTATACTAATACCATCCCTTTAACTTTAAATTTGGTTACTTTTACTGTTTTTACTCTACTCATCTGTTTATCCTACCTCATCTTACTAAAGTCAATATGAACATGGAGTGGTTTTGCCCTTTAAAAAAAATCATCATCATCATCATCAGCATCAACATCATCAACATCATCTTCATTGTCATCAACATCATCTAGTCTGGTTGCTACCATCAGGTGCATCACAGTCTAGTTGAACAAAGGAATAAATATGCCTGATGTAAGACAATCATCATGTCTGACATGGGCATAACTGTGAGCATTTTTGTTAAAACAAACTGTCACTCTGCTGTAGGATAGGTTTATCACAAAACGAATCATCCTGCTACATCGAGGAGACTTTTTGTGTTGAACGGGAGCGCTTCGTCGTTTCCAGGGGCTACGCTGGCAACTGTGGGGTGAACGGAGGTCTCCAGCATGTGTCTACAATAATTAGGAATTGTCTCCCAGCTGTGGTTTGGAAAACGTCATGTGGTTTCACAAAGTGAGGCGAGTGCATGGTTGGGAAATGGGAGGGCCAATTGGGATTGTTGGAAAGTCCAGGAAAAAAAAGTGTGAGAGAGGGAGAGAGCGATCACTAGGCCCGTTCACACACAACCCAAATAACAGTGTTTGAAAATTGTCTCGTAAAACACGATGCAAAAACAGAACGTTCTTGAGTGTGGACGCACCTAAAAAAAAGAAGAAAAAAATCACATGCTAATTTACGATTACAAGGCCCATTCATACATGAGAGCTATCTGGTCTCTACTGCGATGCACAGAAAGTTTTAATTCTTTGCCATTCATACACAGCCAAATATACTCATTTCGGCCGCAAGCAAGGTGATTTAAATCTGCAAAATGTGCATGTCTAAACAAGGACTAAAGCATGACTCCAAGCACCCTTCATGTGGACCTAGTGCAGCAAGTTGCATGTAAAATACTGATTTTTTTTCCCCCTGCCTACCATTCACACAATTACTGCATGACGCAAATTGACGGTTTAAAAAATTGGGACAGACCAATCATATTACAGCATTGCAAAGAGGAATTTGATGAGTGGTGATTTTATTTTGTCTACCCATCAAAGAAATATAGGTTTTTGCGTCACATTGCAAAAAAAAAAATAATTTCTATCAAAAAAAAATCATGTGCATGTGAAAGGGCCCTTGTGTGAATGGGATGTTATGTGTGAATGGGTCTCTTGAGAAGGAAAGACAGGGAGATAGGACAGAGAGATTAGACATATGGGTACAGGTGGGATATGAGACAGACAGGTGTGGCAGAAGAGAGGCAAAACATTTAAATGAGGATAGAACATCTTATATGTCTCTGTACAGGATGAAATAAAATCAGTACATTGAATAAGAGAGGGGGGGGGGGTGAGCAGGAGGGAGAGATGAGAGAACTATAATGACTGGGCAAAAGTGAAAGAAAACAAAATAACACTAATGAAGATGATGATGATAATAATGATAATAACAATAATGATGATAATGATGATGATAATGACAACGATGACAATAATGATGATAATTATAATGTTAAAAACAACAACAACAACTGTAATATCGTTGATAATAATAATAGGAAGAAGAAGAATAAGTATAATAATATAAGGTGTCTGTAATGCCCCATACTTCTCTGTCTGAATGCTCAAAGGTCATGAAATATTCCTCATAAACAATAAAGAAAAAAAAGTAATAAAGGAGAGAAATCCCCCCCCCCCCCCCCCGAAAAAAAAAGAAAAAAAATATGAAAGAACTGAGAAAAGTGCATGTCTCTTTCAGAAAAACTTCTCATTTATCAGACCAATTTCAACACCTCCACTTTCTCCCTCAAGCACATGCTTGTGGCCAAGGGATTTACTAATCCCCTTTTCTGGGAGGTTATGGGATTATTTCTGACAGAATGGTGGCCAGAAAACAAAAGGATGTCAACGAGCTGAGTGACTGGAAATCCACAATCACAAATTCAGGTCAGTGGATCAGTCACAACCTGAAGCACCAGCATGAAGCCTTCTAAATATACTCCTCAAAGGGGGGGGGGGGGGGGGGGGGTGGGAGCGAAAGGGAAGAGGGGAAGAATAAAAGAGAGGGGAAGGGACAGGGAGACGGCAAGGGAGTGACAGGGAGGGAAAAGGATATCCTTCACTTTGGAAAGAGAAATAAGTATTAAAAATCAATGTTGATTTTTAAAATGGGTGACTTATAATCCTGCTGTGAGTACTAGCTCCTTATTTGTACCACTAGGCAACTCTGGTCTTTACAGAAAAAAAAAATAAGCTCAGGAAAATATGATGAAACGAGTAGGCCTATTCAAAATAGCTAATTGGCAGGTTTATTACCATAATCACACTGGATGTCCTTTCATATCGAAGAGCTGGACGGGGAAATTGTATTGATAAAAGGATGTTTAGATCAAAAGCCTGTGATGATTTGTTGCGGTCAACCTTCAAAGTAATTTGAAACCATTTTATTGACAAATGGCTGTTCTGATGCAATCTGCAACAATTGCAATTCACGGAAAACTGGATGGGCCAGGGATTCTAAGGGCTCTTTCTCAACAAAAGAAATATCAGTACTGATAATGAAAGTAATAACAGTAGTTGTTGTGATGAACATAAAACTTGCAAACCGTACGCATCCTCTTCTTCGGTGGTCTATGGATCCAAACAATCGCTGTTACTTGAATCATGGTTAGGAGCATCTAAATGTATCCTATTTCTGGATGCTGGCATTGGTTTACAGAGCTTCTAAGAACAGGTTCATAAAATACACAGAATTTCTCATACCTGATTATTTCCCTCAAAAAATAAAGTCATAAAAAGTGGCGATCCAAATCAAACAAGTGTTTCCCTATGTTGTGCCTCAATGTCCTGGAATCACCGATCAATCTTAACAAATGTTTCTTATTTATATGTTTGTTTGTTTGTTTGTTTTTTAAATACAGGATAAATAGATTTGATCCCTTATGATATGAAGCCTTGTATATACAGTCATGTTGATTCCTTGTGACTCAGACACAGCATGCCAGTAAGAATTGTATGCTTACATAACTTTTCATCTGAGGACGAGTCCCAAGTATACTTGGGCAGGTATCTACGGTAAACGCATGTTGTAGCGAAATCAGTCCATCCTCAATGGGTTAAACAAGTATGATTGTAGCACATTCTTTTCTGTCAGTTTCCAAATATCACACACAGGATCCCTCTTTAATACGACAAGTGGCAGAGAAGCAGTAAATTTTGGGTAAAAACCCGACTTATAGAACTTCATTTCACAGCCATAACACAGAAGGACATCCCATGGACAAATAGGTCTTCAGAAAATATCCCTCAAGACTTAAATTATCCAAATCAACTGGTCTCTTATCCCTGTCCAAACAAAGAGATATAGCTTGCTTTGCCTGTCTTTTCTGATTTTTCTAAAGTAAACATGTACAGAAAATTCAACTTCTGTTGAATGGGGCTGTAAATCACAAGGATTACTCCAGAATCAAGAAGCTTAGCAATCAGCAAAATGAGTACTTAATATTCATCTATATCCTCCTATGAAATCATCATAGGTATTTCCTGTTATTCATTCAGTTTTACACTTTTAATGTGTTCATCTTACTATTTACATTTGTATGGATAGTTACATTTTCTAAGTGGAAAAGTTTCCCTACAAAACCCATCCAAACTTAACAAAGCAAAAAAACAAACAAACACAATAACAACAACAAACAGCAACTAAACTAATAAACACATACACATGCACACACACACACAAAAGGCACAAGATGCAATTATGAAAGCTCGGCACATATCTAGTCTAGGATCTTTTGGTCTCTGAATACACATTTCTCTACATAAACAACATTTTTTTTTTTAAATCATACAACTTTTATTACATCTAAATGTTCGCTACGCTTGCTCCTGTATCACACAATCATGATACCTCAATGTTTGTTTGATTTTATCTCTGCTTTTGTGTGCCATCAGCCTGTTTATGATCCTAAATGTAGTAAGCTATCTATCATGAGATTTTATCAGAGCTATTTATCTTCATCCAGATTTCTGTATCCTTCTCTTGTCTCATGGAGTGGATCTGAACAAAGAGGACTTAACCCATTGATGGAACTCTTTAACTGTTGCAGATGGTAATTGAGGATTAAATGTATGCCATTTCTTCTAAGTTCACACCCTGCTTTTGAGAACGTGTCGGCACCAAAAAATAAATTGTCATCAGGAATACATGCACTGCCACCCACCTTACAAAGGGTCATGCCAGCAGTTCTTTCTTTTTGACCTAGAAAATGCCTTTAAAGGCCACCTCCGCCATCACAGGGGCCATCTTGGAAGTTGTTCATGTAATTATTCTTGACCCAGAAATGGGTGAAAAGAGCCATGCAGCCAGAAGCCTTTATTCAGATCAAGATTTGCAGATTGGGATACTCCCGTTCGATTCCCTCTCTCTTTCTTTCAGCTGTCCTTTGAGGGGTGCCATCACAAAGAAGCTCACTGGCGAGCCTCAGGTATTGTGTTGCTGCACGTAGTCACATACTTGGGGGCGCCACATTGCTCCAGCCGCAGAGCTGGCGAGAGAACCCTGAACAAGGGTAGCGATCTGCCGATAATTCTCTGACTTGATGCTGCAGGTTTGACACTGCTGTCGCAAGCAGGCAACATGTATGGTCGGCATAAAGACAGCAATATATTGACATGAACCGTGGCTCTGATTCTTGAATCCCTTTGTTTAAACATGTTTTTCTGAGAGGCAGATCTATGAACAAAAGTGGCTTTAGTAATGATAAGAATCATCCATCAACTTGACATCATCAACAGAAGAACTTGTGTCACATTATTTTTTTGTCAGTTCTGCTGGTACAAGCAAAAATCAATACTCCAAATGAATGCAACCATGAGATTATGTTGAATCTTGCAACCACACAAAAAATAATATATTCCTTTCAAACTGATCTCTGTCTGTGGAAACAAAAGATGTTTCCTTGCCAGATGGTGGCTGCCTCATATGCAAACCATTCCTTTGCTCAATATCTGAAACAAACAAACAGACAAACAAAAAATGACCTGCAGATGGCACCCGGTCAAGGAATTTGTTCCATTCAAATTAAATTGTGATTTTCTGATAAGAAATTAAACATTGGTTGTTATTTCCCTTTATTCTATGTGAATCCTTTAATAATTTGTACAATAATGGTTTTGTGGTAAAACTTGGGTTCTTATTTCGGAGTATATGAGTCACTAACAATGTTCTGCACTTGTACATGGACACATCACACTTTTTTGAATTTTGAGAGGTTTTACCCCCTTTTTACCCAGCATGGATACAGGCTTGCAAAAAGGTTTCTTGCTATTTTTCAAAACTCATGGACTTTTCACCTTCAAATCCTTAAAGTACAAAGTTGGAAGTGCAAAATATCAGTATGTAATGAGTGACATTTCCCGTAGACTTGCATAAATTTCTGTATCTCAAGCAAACTTGGGGTGCACAGGAGCACTACACACCCAAAGTACCAAGAGATCCTGAGCCATTGTGTTTTTTGATGGGGTAGAGACTGATACTTGACTGAGGAGGGGAACCTTGACCAACCCAAAGGCATTTTCGAAAGTCTGAATGGTCCTCGTGATATATGATACAACATGATAACAAAATGGTTTTTATTAACTTTATATTCTACCAACATACTTGGGAACAAGATGCCATGGGTAATACAACATGTTTTTGTCTTTGTTTTTCCAACTATGCATTAAATGAGTAATGTGATGTTGCTTCTATGGTTCTTTAAATTTACCATACATCAATATCAGTAAACTAGAGATCGGAGAAAGTTTTATCCATTACCTAATTATCACTATCATCATCAACATTACTTATTGGGTGTTATCACATGCTATGATGAAGAAACTATGCATAAAAATATGCAATAAGAAATTCACAAAACTATAAAACCATGTCTTGTGTGTGCTCAAGATGGCTGCAAGTAAACAGAAAAAGGGTGTCTTTTGATTTGCTTTGCCATCTAGAGGAGCCATTCCTGGGGATTCCTGGAGGAGGAGCCATTCCTGGAGATTGAGGAGGATTGAACTCGAAGAGCTTCTGTTTCTCATATGCCATAGGCTACAAACAAATTTGTAACAAGTCAGGTGTGGGAAAAAAATCTGTACAACATTAGAAGCCGAAGCACATTTAAAGTTCACCCTAATCACCGGTGGCAGCAAAGGTACGGTCGGGGTGAGGCAGGGGCCGTTAGCCAGGCCCTCCAAACCCTCTCTCTCTCTCCAGTCTCCTATCACCTGGGAGCGTGACCCAGCTTTAACCCTTTGCATGTGGTTGGTCCCTGAAGAGTGGGGTGCCAGGCTGACACAAACACTCCTTGATCTACTACCCGTCGGCAAGATGACAGCTCGACGAATATCGCGAGTCTCTCGACACGATCCGATGCAGAGCCACTACAGCCAGGCACTAGGCCCTGTTCTTTCAAGTTTTAATGCTACACAATGCAAAGAATATGTGTATGTATTTGCATTCAAGAAATAGTCATGCACAAAATGTGACTTTTAAAAAAAATGGCCTGAATGTGAACTTTTTTTTACAGAAATGGCCTGAACGTGACCTTTTTTTCAAAATTATTACTTGTTCTCATGCTGAGAAATATCACTCTTTGAATAATTTCTTCTGGACCCCTTAGAAACATAAGGGCTGTAACTGGCAAACATGCCAAATACAAGTATCCAGTATCATCATACCAACAATGTTGTATTTTGAACTAAGGTAAAAACACAAAATGTGATTGTGAAGTAGGAGCAGATCTATGGGCTTATTTTGTTCAAGAAGTTTCCTGCAGCTGAAAATGACTTTCAATGATTTTAATACAAAACATATTGTTTTAATCAAGTGTTTTCAGGTTAAACTACATGAAGAGTTGCCAGAGGTGCTTGCATATTGTAGTAAGTCCTTGGATCACATAAATGTCGCCTAACATAGCCAGAATCATGACTTTACCAACATCTTTAAAGGGGAATGAAACCCAATTACACAAGTGGACGGAGTGAATGCAGCAATACCAATAAAACACATCAGCAAAGTTTAAGAAAAATCAGACATCTGTTGAAAAGTTATGAATTTGTAAAGTTTTGGTTTTGGTGTTTCCCTTGCCAGATAAAAAGACAACTACAGTTCTTGATGTACTGACTGGAAAACAATATGAAGAAAATAGAAAGAGAATTGAAAAAAAAAGCGATTTTTTTGTTGTTGTTGGAAAAGTACACGTCTGCTTGAATTCTTTAACATACATTAACCTGTTCAGGACGAGTCCCGAGTATACTCAAGCAGGTGTCTATGGGAAATGCATGTTGCAGCAAAATCCATCCATCCTCAATGGGTTAAGGGCAATAATTATATCATTCTCCCCGCTTTCTACAAGAGGTGAGTCAAGTGCTCTATCATAGATGCTAGAAAAGTTCACTGATGTGTTTTTCTAATACTAATAGTGCTGCATTTCTTCAATCCACATACAAATTGCATATATTTGGGTTTCATTTTCCTGTGCCTTGGTGTGCCCTGAGATGAAACTATTTATTTCTCCAGTAAAGATCACAGTATGGTAGTTTATTGAATCTCATAGCTGCCGACATTCTCAAATCAAAATAAAAGAGTTATCAGAAAGATGCCTGTGTGTATAATCCATCTCAATGGCCAAAAGGAATATATCCAAATCAGCCCTTAAAGGTGAACTGATTTTCCTATAACATGCATTTCTCATTTACCAAAGCCCCAAAATAATTGGGACTAGTCTTCAACCGGTTATTGTAGAAGTGAAATCTTTAGCGATATTGAAATTTTTGTGCATTTTGCACATCCAGAAACCAGCACAAAAATAAAAGCATGCATATAATTTTGCTTGCTATATGTTCCAGTAGTTCATGTCTTAACTTCACGGAATTAAAACCTGCAAACTCATCTTAAAAATTGCTCACACGAAAATATCCCCTTTACAGTAATGTTTGCTTGTCGTGACACAAAGAGCTATGTTTTCAGGGAGCCTTGGGAGGCTGAATGGGCAGCTCTGATTGTCCCTGTTGCATAAAAAAAGTTGAAATCAAACATTAAAGGACAAGTTTGCCTTCATAGACATGTGGGTTGAGTGAATGCAGAAATATTAGTAGAACACATGAATGAGAGTTTGAGGAAAATCGGACAATCCGTTCAAAAGTTGTACGCATGCGACATCATACACTGTAGTAGTCTTCTCTTCCAGCAGTGACTGCGCAGATACTTAAAATATTCATAACTTTTGAATGGATTGTCCAGTTTTCCTCACACTTTCACTGATGTGTTCTACTAATACTGCTGCATTCTCTCAATCCTTATGTATATGAAGGTGGACTTGTCCTTTAAGTCAGAATACTCAATTCTGATTGGCTGACGCCCAACTTATATTTCATTTTCTGCCATATGTTTGGTTGCATCTTTTTTATGAAACAGAATCAAGAAATCTTAAAATTCATTAATAAAACAAACTGTCAGACTAATTCAAACCAATCACTGCTGAAGGCCCCGTGATTTTTTTTTTTAATGAATTAGACTGACTAAAAATTATTATTTTTTCTTTTAGCCGATTCTTTTACAATTTCATCTCATATTTTTTACCATGACAAAGTTACCCTTTGATACACCTCACGTAGCACTGAAACTGCATTTAGCACAAGAACGAGTTTGAGGTCATAAATAGCAACATTTGTATCAGCTTCAAAAATACCACTTAAGTGGGCAATGATCTTGCCAAGCCCACGAAATATCATTAATTTTGGGGTGACACGTATTGAAAAGCTCTTCCATACATTGTAGGATGCCAGAGTTTTTCAAACATGCAATTTCTATACAAAAACCCTGCACTGAATGCAGTGGCTCGCATTCGGCTAGGTATTTATACTGGATTACCCAGGTCATGAATACATCAATTGTGGCAGATTAAAAGGCAGGATCTCAGCACTTCTTGTCGATAGAGACGCTTCTCACCTCAGCGGGATGCCGGCATTGTTCGTGAAAGACATCTACAGCTATAATCGGGTGAAAATGTACGATATGACAAACAACGTTCGTAACCCAGTTCAATTGTCCAACACTGCAGGTTGTGAGCAGTTCCCAGTACATTTAGTTCCTCTCAATAGACATTTAAAACTGGGAAAAAATTGAAGTTTGTTGCATTATATTTTTTCATTCTGCACTAGCAATGAATGCAATAACTTTTTGATAATCTGGTTGGCCTTCTTTCTGCAAAACAATATACCATGAACACATCTACCACCTATGTGGTGCTCTCATCACAGATCTTATAATGGGCACTGATCATGAACAGTAAGCTGTCTCTGTGCTGTGGTATGGGACATTGTCTGTACCTTACTCCATGAAATACCCATGACAAGCATGTCCTCATTAGTTCAACATTGATGACACAGCCAAATAACTTCAGATTTTGGTAATTAGCTGATAGGTTCCATTGACTTTCCTGGATCAAAATAAAATTACTTACAAAATTACCTGCAGCTCAAATTTGATTGGATTGGATTGGCTCATGAAGATGAAAAAAAAAATAGGACAGAAGAAAAGAGGATGTTTGAGCCATTTGCTGGTTCACACATTTTGTTTAAATTAATCCTCCGAGATAATTCTATAAGTTTTTCTCACTTAAAAGTCTTTTTTTTTTGAAAGAAATTGATATTTGTGTTTTCAAATGCTTTTATAAATATCTAGTAGGGTCAATAAAATTTGTTTGTTTGTTTGTTTGTTTTTGGTGGCAATCACCATTATGGAGTCAAAAGAAGCAAGAAAATATTGCAAAGTAGATGCCAGGAAAATGTTTTGATCCCTTCTTCCCTGATGCCAAAATAGGGTTAACTTGGCTGAAAGCTTGTACTGCATCAGGACCAGTTAGCACTGGTTGAACTTCATCTGACTAGGGCATACTCACATCAGCTTTTCTTTAACACATAACACAAATACCCAAATCTTGGCCCAAAGAGCTTGGATTACCACATTCTAGCTCCAAGCGCATATATGCAACCACAAGTCACTGACACGTTGTGTGATGTTTGTCACAAGGCATGACAACCAGCTATCAAAATGTGAACCCTCGATCAATCATTACCTGCAAGTTTGTCAAAATACAGGAAAAATATGAGATGATTTTTTAGCTACCATCCTCTCAAGTATCACTTCAAAATGCAATACCTGACATACTTTTTCAGGGGTGTTATATCTGAAGAAGAATTTAAACCAAGGGAAGGAGGAAAATTGTTTGAATGAAAGCAGAAAAAAAGGTAAGAGCTGTAGCAAAGTAAAAATCAAACTCAGGCATTAAAGGGATGGTACAGTATTGGTGGAGATGAGAATTGGGCTTTTAAGTTTTTGCAAGATACCAAGAAAACACTTATGAAATAGTACAGAGCATACCATTTTAAGAGGAATTCAAAGTTTATTTGATTAAAATCGGGTTTGGAATGACTGAAACATCCAAAAACAAAGTAAAACAAAGCAATCATAATAAAATGTGGGTCCTACACTTTATTAGAATCGCTCTGTTTTGGATATCTCAGCCATTTCAAAACAAATTTTCATCAAATAAACGTTGAATTCCTCATGGAATTACATGCTCTTTCACATTTCATAAGAGGTTTCTCATTATCTTACGAAAAAAAAATGTAAGAAACCTGAAATTAGGTTTCAACCAAAACTATACAATCCCTTTAAGATTGCTGTGACCACATGACTATTATTATGAATCTGTATAGATATGCTACAAATGGCATTTCAAAATGGTTGCAATGGTCATAAGATTTTTGATCCAGTATCCAGTGTACATATCTAGTGGATGTGCCATCTGTATAGCATCAGGCAGCTGTTGGTTCAAGTCCATCCCCAGTACGTATGCCCTTGATTTTTATCATGGCTACTTAAATACCAAAATACTGAACAATCGGTGTTTATCAGTGTCAGTGAAGGGCAATTTGTCAAACAGTTGCAGTAAAAAATATCTGACTCAAGAATCATTAATTTGAAGATTACCAAAAAAAAAAACACTTTCTTACAATACACAAGCCCTCATGTGAAAATCATTAGTTAAAGCACCTCAAGAATAATATGTGATGAAGTTTTCAACAAGTTTCTGTGGGTTACCCTCTCATCTGTTTGTCAATGCAATACAGTATCCATTCTGAAGATCTTTTCTTGAAGACAGTATTTTCTTTTTCGCTTATATTCAAAGGCACAAACGTGTTTAATGATAGCATGCTCATTCATTCAAATGAATTAGATCTATACCTGTTTATTGTAAACAGATGAGTTAAAAAGAAAGTAGGTTGGTTATCATAATAGCACATTAACCTTTTGTGTACTTTGAGTGCTGCTTTGGCTAAGAAAACCCATAGTATTGTCAGAGATTCCTATTTTCTCAGCGGGCTGCAAGGGAGTAACTGTAAGAGTGTGAAACGATTAACGAAGGGGGTGCAGGAGGGGGTACCCCCTCCCATAGTAGGGATCTATTTTACTTTGGGATTTAATAGTAATTGCACAATTTGGTGCATATACCTATAATGTGATTTTACTTGCATAATTCTCATCTGTTCGTGATAGGGAGGATGTTTCTGAAATCATTAATTTTGAGCAATTTCCCCAAAATTCTCTTCAAGGGTGAGTGATTCTTGGTTTGTAGAATGTATAAAGTGACATGACTTTAGCAGACGACACAATTTTAAGAGATCTCTGGATTATTCAAATTCATGAAATGCTTCCGTCGAGGTGTTTTCATTGCAACTGTTTGTCAAATTGCCCTACATTGACATAAATAATGGCTACAACTAAAACACTGATCAATTCAGTGCTTATTTACGTCGCGGCATGCTATAAGGATTAGAACCAACACTTGCTGTCGGGCGGAAGCTCGGTGGTCTAGTGGAGATGACGCCTGTCCGTAGAGATCAGGAGGTCATAGGTTCGAACCCTGCTTGAGTATGTACGTCCATGATATTTTTATTATGGCTACTACTAAAACACTGATCAATTCAGTGCTTATTTACGTCGATGTAGGGCAATTTGTCAATCAGTTGCAATGAAAACACCTCGACAGAAGCATTTCATAAATTTGAATAATAAAGCAGTACCCGCTGCATGCTATAAGGATTGGAACCAACACTTGCTGATCAGTTGCTCTGGATTATCTATTTGAAATAGTAATTAGCTGTAATTTGTAAGAAACAGCCACGGAAGCCTCCTCCAGACAAACTCCTGGGAGGCACGAGAAGATTGATGCTGTGCTGGTGAGCCTGAGTTGGGTCACTGGGGCCTGAGACTTTGTAGATCTGCATTGTTCACAATGTCCAAAGTCCCTGGCACATTCAGGGTTAAGACAGTGCAGAGCAGAATTTGATAGGCAGTGCTTTCAGATATAAGGCTTCAGTGTGAACAGAGTACAGCAAAACATTTCAAAGTGTTAACTGAATAAAACAGAACTGACAAGAGTGTGAGTACATCAGGATGTGTTTTGGAAGTGCAATATTACGCTTTTGCCCCACTCTGCTTTGGTGTGAAGAGGCAAAGTGAAATGGCAAATCGATGGGCACTAACTTCAGGCACTGACTTCACTTTTCGAAGCTGACATGTGTGCATTTGCATGAAAAATGGAAGGTGCATAACCACTGAAAGCAATTTAATTTGGTTAATATCTAATATCACTTTTTGAGTGGTCAGCAATGGATACCAGTTCATTTGAGAATGCTGTCACATACAGATATGTCCTTCAAAGAGGAAATCCACAGCAAAAATATATAAACTCTTAAAGAAAGAGAGAAAAAAATTCCCTACAGAACATTCCAAAAATGACAAAAATCTGATAAGAAAAAAGGAAGAAATGACATTTTGAAATTTTGCATTTCTTCAGAAAACATTTCTTGACCTGTCTTTATAAATATTCAAATGAGCAAGTTGCTGATGTCATGCCCTCACAGTTTTTCATGTGTGTTATATATTAGATTTAGAGAAACTGTTATTTCTAGCTTATACAGGTACAAGCATATTCCCACAACAAAATATGTCAGAGATAACATTTGTTCTTGACTTTGACTTGCAAAACTTTATTTTCAAAATGTAAATCAAACATTCTATTGATTTGTCAGTCACTGACATTTGTTAGGGGTAATACTATTTTCTCCTGCTTCCTGAAGGTGTTACAAGTCGAATGCGCTTTCATTATGCCAGAAAATGAAAATGAGAAGAATTGTCTTTTTATATTTCCTTTACATTATTCCACTACATCCACTGACATCATAAACTGTTACAGCCTTCTTATTCGATGATGATGGCATCTAACCAGACCTTTGAAATTCCTGACTTTGGAATGGAACGTCTGAATTTATTCAAACTTCACTGATGGGTTCTACTAGTGCTTCCACATTCACTGAATGTGCAGATGAAATATTTTGGGTAATTCCCCTGAAGCATAGATGCGGTCCCTCATCTCATAGCCAATTGTATGAGCATCTTCCGCTCCGACCAAAATGCGACAATCAATGTTCAGTCTGAAGCAAAGCTAAATGGAGTTAAGTGTTGTGAAAGCGAAGCGAAGTGCTCTCAAGAGTATGTTTAATTCAGCTTTTTGATCTGAACGGGGCATGACCACGATAATGAAGGAAAGACATGGGGGTATGAACTTGAGATGTTAGCTGCAGTGAAAAAGATATTAACCCATTGAGGATGGGCTGATTTTGCTACAATGCACATTTCCCTAAACATTTGCCAGAGTATACTTGGGACTCGTCCTCAATGGGTTAAAGTTTCTGGAAATAGGGCCTACTACGTATGCCCTGTTTTCTTGTTGAACTGTTCCAAGTACGCTATTTGGTTTGCATTCAGTGTAGTGACAATGGTGCAGATACAGCACAGCACAGACCAGTGCATGAACTTGTAGTACACTTGTACAAATATGTTACAACCGATCACATGTTCATTTGTCACGCTCTAGATGGAAAGCAGATCTGGAAGTCACATGCGTAATATTGCGATTTATCTGCTGTGTGCATTCTCATTACAATGTACATAACATCTTGTGAAGTGTCATGCAAAGTTACAATGATAACACTCTGACCTGTGATCTTTCTTGTGAAGTTTCATCTAAATTTTGGTACAGCTGCTAGGCAACTTTCACAGTAAGTTTGCGATATTTCTAATATCATGAAATTTCTATCCCAATGAGAATGGCTCTAACATACCCTCAGAGTCATGAGTATTTGTGGATTTTCAAAGCAGCTGCTGCACATTCAGTAATACGAAGCATTATGACACAGACTGTGCCATTGGCAATGAATTCATAATCATGTTCACTGATGAAAAAGGATCTGAATATAATGTGGTGAATTCTGACAATTCGGGTTTTTTTGGGGAAAAAAAATCATTGTATTGGCATTTTTGACAGTTTATATGTTTGTAATTGACTCTGGTCACTGTTTAACTCGTTGAGGACAAGTCCTGAGTATACTCAGGCAGGCGTCTATGGGAAATGTGTGTTGTAGCAAAATCAGTCCGTCCTCAATGGGTTAATAGATGTATGCACATAGCACTATCAGGATCAGCTGTGTGTGAAGTGAGAAGTAACAAAATATTTGTGTGAATGAATGAGTGAGTGTGTGTGAGTGTCATGTGTTTGTGTCCAGAAAACTTGTTACATTTCTAGAACGCAACCCAAATATGTGATATCACACACTAATAAGAGTAGGATAACTGGTCACTGACAGTACGTATGTGCTGAATTTAAAGTTGACAGACTGTTTAAAAAAATATCCTAATCTTTATTCATCGGACAGAACTCCCCCTTTTATTGTACTATATTGATCAATGCACAAATATTAGCCACAGCTACTATAAAGGTTTCATTGACAATAAAATACATCAGTGATCATCACATTCACATTTAAGCTTGAAAGCTCATCCCTACAGCCTAAATTACAAACTTTAGAAACTGAAAAAAAAGACAGTCCTTTGTGACTGACACGCAAGACTGTGACCTCAGAGTCATCTCTCCCTCAGGGTTATTCAACTCATATCTCCTGCCCTTGGGAAAAAAATAGCAAGTGAAGATGAACTGTTTGTTGTGTCTGATGCAAACAGGCATTGTACCTGTAAGTCGTTACAGGTAGAAGGTTTAGTCTTGTTTTCAGACCATCTTCTGTTTCGCTCTGCACAAATCACATCCAATTCTTCATCACAATTTCATTGCCACTCTGTTAGGCAAATCATTTCAACCCCACGTGACTATCAAACATGAAAAGTGAACTTTGCCTAGAACAGATGGCTTTTGTCATCCATGTGCAAAGTCTGATAATTTGAATGATCATAATTCTTCAATTGAGACTAGGTGGCTGGTCGCCATGCCAAAATAGATCATGAGGATGTTGGTATCACTTTAGATAGAAATATGGTGATAAATTGTCTGAATGTTCTACCTTTGGATTAGACAAATATTGTGTTTTCTGGGATGAAGTGTGGGCTGAGAAGGAAGAGACAAACAACTCAATTCAAGCAGACGCCTCAACAGAAAATCAGTTTTCATCATTCTGGATTGAGACATGATGGAGCTTGTAACACTATTCCTACTCTTCAAAATGTCTTCAGAATTCTCAAGCATCAGTTTTGAAGTCAGGTTTGTAGTACTCATGAAAGGAAGTTATTTCTTTTGATCAGTCAATAAACAAAATGGTAATAAATTATTTACAGTAGTAATAATGATTATATTCATTTGAAAAAAGAAGGGTTTTGGTCGAGTCTATAGCTCCGAAACATAAGTAATCACTGCAAACAACTCAGCTTACCTTGTAAAAAATCTTTGGCAAGTTCTGGATGCGTATTTGGTGAACAACAAAGATCTCATAGGCCGCATTTATTGCGATTACAGTGATGCCCTGTTCCTTTGTGAAGGTTGCACAAAATGTAAAGATGGCACTCAAAATCCAGGATCTATAGCATCTTTGGATGGCAGTTACACTGTATTTCTCAGGGCATGGCAACAGCGGTGACAAATTTGGTCCAGTTTCTGAGTTTTCTGAGTTTGTCTGACGATTTAAAGAGCTCATGTAGCAGATAAACGACAGGAGCATGAAAACACAGGCGGTCACGTCCGCTCGGCCGACGACTCCAGCCACCGCCTCTGTGTGGATGGGATGCGCGGCAAACAAAACGCCCGAAAATAAGACCGCATGATTATTTTTCAGGAATTTCCTAGCGACGCTGACAAAGAGGCCAGTGGCCAGGACGTGTAGCAAGACGTTGACAAGGTGGTAGCTGAACGGGTCCAGCTCCCCCACGGCATAGTTGAGACGAAAGGAGAGCACACATAGAGGGCGGTATGACTTGTGCGAGCCGCTGTGCCTGATGGGGGTGCCCCAGAAGTCGTTGGTCAGGAGCTGGCTCAGGGGCGTGTCTGGCCTCAGATCCTGGTTCTTGATTATTGCACGTCTGCAAGAAATTGTGAAGTGAGAAAAATAAGATACGAGAAAATCTATTTCAATTTCAATTTACTTTTTTATTTCTCAATGAAAAATGCATGACATATGCTAAAACAAAATAAAAATAGATACATGATGTCCAGCTTGGATGTACAATAAAAAAGTACTAACATAGAACATGGCAGTCAATATATTTCGAAGCTATATCTAATTATTAATTAGATATAACATTCTTAAAGAAATGCTAGAGAAATATGATGGAACCTACTTAACAGCAAGCTTGTTAAGCTCATTTTATGAGTCATGAAATGAATGCTTGTGTAGTTGCTTCTATCTTGTGTCAGAAGATGTAGTACATTTTGCCTTTTGGCAAGGTTTCTACCCTCTTTAGGCAAGTTTGGTAAAGGATCTAAACTTAAAGTTCAAGCAATGCCCTTGCCTTGGCACCAATAATTCAAAAGACTGCACAGAAGGGAAAAGCTGATATCACTCTGAATATTCTCTTGCATCCCCCAAAAATGTCAAAGGACAAAACAAAATGAAGTCATCAAAGAATAGAGACATTGGAGATAGAATTCCATATTTTGTTTAAGCAGCACCAATCGCTTTAATAGAAATTAATGATATAGTCATCATCAAACTAAGCACCTATTCATCAGCAAACTAAACATGTTCAAAGAATACCTATAAAATTCTGTAATGCTAGAGCTTCAAGGTAGCATAATTGGCTAATTTCAATCTTTAAATACAACAACAATCAATACAATCCATTTGGATGGAAAATGTTACAAGAGTGGGAAGTAAAGCTTTTGGTTTATTCATTTTTTATTGCTGTCACACGATTATCAAGTTGTATTATACGTCTCTCTCTCTCTCTCTCTCTCTCTCTCTCTCTCTCTCTCTCTTATTTCTCCACCAAGAAACTAACCATTTTGAAAGTATCACAACTACAATGTATATATCTGAAAAATGAATGCACTGAAAAAAATTAACATGATAAATGTTCAGAAAAAATGGTAATATGGTAAATTTTAACGGGAATATGCAATATAAAAGATGTGTCTTAACCCCAGTAACAATGATTCAAAAGATGGTTTTAGTGAGGACCTCATTATGTGCCACATAAATGATCTCAAGCTGATATTCTCACTGTCAGTATTGTAGCATAGAGCTATGATTCTAGTTTCATTTCCGCTTCAAATTTCAGTAATCTGCTGCTCAGAGTACATTGATACGAATCAAAACAACTTTGCCTTTGAGGCATTTTTTTTTTCATGTCTTCCAGATGTCAAATGTACACATCACGTGTACACCAACCTGGATGCACATATGACCCTTCCACAGCTGGCAAAAAGTCAACATTTTTGAGAGGAAACAAAATTCCTTGATCCTGATCTACGATGCACAGCTCAGAGTGAGCTGGAGGATGTGTCAACATGGTACACATGATAAAACTCTGCTGTCAGCTGCTGGAGTTTCTTGCATTCAACACCCTGCTAAACCTATCGGACACGCCCAGACACACCCAGAACATACCCTCCCCCCCCTCCTTTCTGCATGTGTGATCTGCCATATATATATGATCATCTGAACTCACTTTCATTCCATGGTAAATTTCCCCAAATGTCGCTCTCTGGATCGCAACACTTGAGATCTTTGGTGGCATTAATACACACTAAAAAATAGGAGAGCAAATATGTACCCCTAGAGGTACAGATGCTTGTCGCTATACAAGGAACCCTAGCGGTACTTATATGTACCCCATACAGGGGTACATATAAGTACCCCTGCCTTGGGTACTTATATGTACCTCTAGGGTACAGATTGTGTACCCCTGTATGGGGTACAGATGAGTACCCCTGCATAGGGTACAGATGAGTACCTCTAGGATTCCTTGTATAGCGACAAGCATCTGTACCCTTACCGGTACATATTTGCACTCCTTTTTTCGTGTGTATGTGACTGTCTTTAAGTAAACAATACGACACACACACACAAACACGTACACAAACACGCACACAAACACGCACACAAACGCAGGCATGCAATCTATGAGAGTAAGTTTACAGCATACAACTGTATGTATAAGACATGCTAAGGTGTTTTTCCTTGATATATACAAATTACACGCTTTATTTCCTGGAAACTATAACAAAGCAAAAGCATCCACGTGTTGATATTGCACTACAAACACAGAGGACTATACATACGAATAAGGTTGTTGCATGAAAAAATAATACATACGCTGTACATGATGTAGTAGTGCACTGTACCAATATGTTGCCATTTTTGTGAATTTGTGAATCATTTTTGGTTTGCAAATTTGACAAGCAAAATTCTCATCAAGCGCTATACTGGGGTATAATATTTAGTGCATTTAAGAGGGTCTCAGTGTCAATTTACGAAAACAAAATCTTGTGACAATACCTGTGACCTTCTCATTCACAAAAATATATATGTATGCAAAGACGAACAGCTTATGCAGTACATGTACTTGAGACTGTTTATCTTTGGCACAATGTACAACAGTGTAGGTGCCTACAGGAATACATAGAATTGCACAACCAAAAAAATATGTCATAATATACACTCAAATACTAAGATTACACAGCCATGAAATCCATATATGCTCTAAATTCACATTTTCATAATTTCTCATCAATCATAAAGTTGGCTTGAAGAACACCTTTCACTTGTCCACACATTGAACATCCTACATTATCATATATCAAACGAAATATCACTTGATTTAATTTGTTGGTAAATCACTTCAGTTACTTAACTTATAGAAACAGCTGTTCATAATCTTCAAATCACAGGTAAATCTGTGACAGAAAAACACTGTAGCACTAATAGGTAAATATGGAACGAAATTTGGCATCAAAATAGCAAAATGAAATAAGTATATCAGAATTGCTCTGAATTAAGAAGGGTTTTGTTTTTGAATTTTGAAATGGCCTTTTTAATCCTTTACCTTTGAATTTCAAGAGATATGGAATAAAACTAGAAATGTTGCTATGGTAAGTGGTATGTATCCACCATAATGCATGCTTCTCCCAACAGGTCTATGTTACGTCTGGATGAGTGACGACAGTTTCACATAAGTGGCAAAATAGTAAAATGACAAATGTCACAAATGTCACAAATGTGTTGAGTGTTTACTTTCCTTAAACTAATTTTAATTGGATAATAGCTAAGAGAGAGACTTATAGTCTAAGAAAGCAGGTATTTGGGGATTGAAGAAAGTTCTTTGCTTTCATAATGCACATGAACCGATTTTATGTCCCATGTGTATATCCACTTCTTCGCAGTAACAGATACCTACTGTCAATACACTGTAAATGTCTACCTTTGCTCATCAAATTTCCTCTTACTCTGTCACGATGAAAACTACGTTCAACTTGATGCATTATAACAAAATGTACAGTGAGTTTTGATTCAACCAAAGTGATACCCCTTGCTCTTCACACAAGAAACACATTTGTATCTCTGAAAAAGTAAACAGATTATGCACCATTGACAAATGGGTAGGCCATAGATATGAATTGGATGGTGGTAGTAGACATACTGCATGTACATGTATTATTATCACACTGTTTGCACCATCAATTATATTTCAAAGTAAGATATTTCTTCCTATAGAACACAATTTCATACACTTGTGCATTTAGTGAAAGAGATTATCATCATCATGTAAAAGCACACTGGTCATATATTTTAATGCATCAAATCCATGTAGTGAGTGCTTGTTTTGCACGCTGCATAAATACAGCTTTATATCCAACTGGAGAGAAGATGTGTGAACCCGCTGAAAAGTCCCGAGTATACTGAGGCAAATGTCTATGGAAAATGCGTGTTGTATCAAACTCAAAACGTCCTCAATGGGTTAACATGGTCTTCTCTATCAGTTCACCACTGAAGAGTAACTTTTGGACGAGGATCACATAAATTAGTTTTGACCATCAGGCTAAATCTAATGGCAATCTCCTTATAGTACTCCCATCGGTTGAGGTAATCTCACTATGCACAACACCGCCCACTGGCACTGGTAAAACAGTCCAGGACTCAATCACCGTTGGACCAGTAATTTTTCAGGAATGGACCAGTAAAAATGGACAAACCTGGTTACCTACTGGTCAAACAGATGGATATGGCCAGTAAAAAAAAAAATGGGTTAGTGTGCAGCCATGTCATGCAAACCATTCAATTGTCTACTCATGTCTTGCACACCACAGGTACTATGTATATCAATCTGTTCGAACATACTATAACACACTGCTGAAATGTAATGAATGCTCTCAGGGAAATGAATAACTTACAATGTAGCTGAATATCGCTAGATCCACGCAAGGTCAACTAAAGCAAGGTTGGTTGCACTTCATAGTCATTCTAAATAAGAAAATATAGATTTAGAAACAGCAGTGGCAATTACAGGAATATTAATGAAAGTAAAGCTCATGCTCGTGTATTTGATGTAGATTACTGGGAAACATGTAAGATCCTATTGTACATAGAAGCTATGTGGAAGTTTGTGTTTTGCTTTTGTGTGAGCTTGGAGATCTAACTTCAATATAAGTAAAGAGAGGGCAGGTGTAGAACCCAAAGTAACCAAATCCTCACCCTGTTACTAGCAATGTAAAAACCTCAAGAGTGATTCAATTTTCCATTAACATCTGAACCTTTAGAATTTCTTGTCTCTCCTTTGGCTGTAACACATACACTGCAGTCAACCTATAATTTTGTATGGTAAGCACTCAGGATTAGTATCATTTTTAGTGAACTGCTTCAGTTGCCAATATTCCTGTATCAAGTTAGTAGGCTCTGCCTGCAAAGAATATGTACACTACAAACACATTATTGTCAAATTTTTCAATTGATACTGCATCTGGTGCATATGTACATGAGTACCTCAAACGGGCAAGGCAAACTATGATTTGCAATGAATTCAAGCAACATATTAAAAGATTTCCTTGCTCGTAACTATGATGGAAATCACATTTTAACCTTACAGTGTTAAGAGGCCAGAGACGTACAATCACTGTAAGCAGCAAAACAAGAACCATATTTAAGGATATTCTTATAACTTCAAGTTAACACACATGAGACATTAAAGCTCTAAATGAGAATTTGTTGCCTAAATTCAGCTGAGGTAAAAGGTTTCTGTCCTATCAATGGGCCAGAAGAAGTAAAACCACCGTGAATTTATTGGGATATAACGTTATCAACTTTCTTATCTTAAGAACGAGATGCTGGAAATATTCAAAGCAATTTCCAGAATTGACCTGAATATATGGGATATTTAAGTTGATCAATCTTTGTACCTTGAATGGTAATTACTTGGAATATCCTAATCTTGTGAGAGAGGTTTGGATGAAATATTGGTGCGCTCTTCGTGTTGGGCTATTCCAGCCCAAATGTGCACGACACAGCCAAAGTTGAAGCAATCCCTGCAGAAATGTTGGTGCAGGTGCAGAGAACTGTTCCTTCCACCTCCACGAGAAGGCCATCTGGTGCAAAAGGAATCCCACATATTACTAATAGCGACTTTCTGATTTTCTGACACAGCCACCTTTCTTGTACAAGAGTGGTTCCAGATTGCTACAGTCCGTTTGTCACATCTGGGATGATATCGCCCATTTTGATTTTCAGTGCACGTCGTTCACTACGTACTGCTACGACGTCATGGCTCCCTTTCCTCCAACAGGCTGGCGAGTGGTTGCACTAAGCGATGGCATCACTCATGTTCTGAATATAGGTGGCAATGAAATCCTTGGCAGACGCGTTTTGCGATTCAGGCCTGGGATGTACTGGAGAACATGAAAGTATGCACAATTCCTCAAAACAACGTCATTACCTCGATGTCGACAGTCAGGAGGTGAAATGGATTTGGATTTGGTCCTGCAGGTTCCTGGACAAATAGTGAGAAATGAATTTACAACAAATTTGTTAATAACAACAAACAAACTTTTCTTCACATTTTATCTAGTGCCATCAAAAGTGCAACATTCAAAAACATTATATTATCAGTTAGTTTCAACCCCGGTTGACATTGAAAATATTACTACATGTATTATCTATGCTCAAAGTAACCATCACCTTTTATATTATTTGAGGTTGATGTGAAAAAAAAGAAGAAGCAGCATAATTGCAAAACTTATCAAATTTGCTTCAATAATATCTATCAACCTTTTTTTTTTTTTTTTTTTTTTTTTTTTTTTTGGGGGGGGGGGGGGGGGGCAAATAATTAACTTACAACTCTATAAACATTTACTTTCCACAAAACATTTGGAATGTACCAAAAGCTCTTCTTATTTTGTGACAAAATATCCAATCAAATATGGACTCATTCCCTTTCAAATCATATTTCACTTTACACAAACCTGTGGTATTACAGCCAGGGTCTTCCATGATGGGTGCCCTTTTGATGAGAGTCCTTCCAGCTTCAGAGTATTGTAAGGGTGAAGAGAACCTAAGTGTGAATCTTTGGACAGGAAAAAAAAGAAAACAGGAAAAAAGGGGACAGTTTACCTTATTTGAGATAAAGGAATTGGTCACTTTATCTGATTGATAATTCATAGGAATTACCATCATGTCACATACATCCTACTGTACATATACAGTGGACTCCCGTTAATAACGAAGTCCTTGGGACCGGCAGTTTTCTTTCTTTATATCGGAATTTCGTTATAACCGAACAAAGAAACAATATACATAGAGTGGATGAGATTGCAGCCCAAATTTTTACTTCGTTATAACCGGATAGCACTGTAATAGGAAAATCATTGCTTACGATACTTGCAAAGTCATTCTTTCTGCAAAGGTCTTGTAAGAATAACAGTAATTCACAGCCTGTCATGGACCGCACATACCACGTATCTTGCCATTTGTTCACTGATGCTACATCCAGCAGTCATGGGGTCATCATGTCACTGCCACACAATCAGTAGTAGGCCTACCCAAAAATGGACATGCATCTTCTGGTGTTACAAGTCACAATTTATCAAATGATAGTATGACCCAGGGCTGAAGTCATGTAACTACGTGTACATCATGTAGTATTGTGCTCTGCATGGTTCTTTCCCGTTTTAACTACAGTACTTATGTGTCATTAAAAGACTTACCATTACCAAGTATGCTTGATAACGTCCTTGAAGAGTTCTGGAATAATCTTTGCTCTCCACTGACTTCCAGATGGTTTGAAGAGATGCATTCCTCTCCTTTGTCACATCCATTCACAAGTGACATGAAGTAATCCACAGCTTGGTAGTGAAACAACTGCATTAGGAGCTGCTTGTCTAAATAACAATAACAACAAAAAAAGAAATGTGTAAATGGTAGCACTAATGTGAGGTTTAGGTCTTACATCAGTTTCTTGTACCGTGGTAAGTATTTATTGCCTTGTAAATTCAGAAAGGGAATATGTTTGGGTCACACCTGCTTCCAATAAGAATAAAAGTTTGTGAAGGTAGGAATACACTGATGAATATTGCAAGTGACATCAAAAATAGGTTCATAAATTTTACTGGAATGGGTAAACTGCCAAGTGTCTCGAGTATTGATGACATGATCTAAATAGCAGTAGCAACACAGCTAGACTGGGATGTTCTACACTGTCTTCTCAAAAAGGCCATCATAAATCCATAAAAAGAACATCTAAAACTACAGTGAATATTGGTAACTATACACAGCCCTGTCACTGTACAGAAGTCACAACAGGCATGCTTCACATGACGTCTGGTTGGGCTAGGGATGGGGAGACATTATGAGTACACTCTATGATTTTTAGGACAGTATCAGCTTTTAAGTCTATGAACTTATATTCCCTTTTACATGCCATGTTACAATTGTGTTGACTGTATCCATGGGAATGAAGGCCTATCAATGCATACGCAGAATGAAATTTCATTGAATGGAAGATCTTTACACTCTTGGCACAGTCAGCATTTGGATTTATATTTCAATTACAAATATATCATCCAGTCATCAGACTCTGTATATCTTAGAAGTTAGACTATTAATACATTGTATTAGAGATCTACCAGTCTATGTAGTTGACTAGACATCACTTAGTCTTGGTCTGCCTTGTGACCATCCGGCTTATTAATTCCGATTACAATAGAATCTATAGACCCTATTATAAAAGTTTGAACTCAATCGGCCATGGGAAAATGATAAGATAAGGTGATCAATAGACTAACTTGTTAAGACAGTGCAATTCACTTGATTCAGTGTGGTTCACTTGATTAAATCAGGGGTGGGTACAGGAATTCCATAAAGGGGAGGGGTCTTTACAAAATCAAATGGGAGATGCAGGCTCCCCCCCCCCCATATTTAACTTATTATTTCTTTGTTTTGGTTCAATCTAATAAAGAGGGAGCAGGCGCCCGGTGCACCCCCCTCTGGATCCGCCCTTTCAATGGTAAATTAAATTCAAACGGCCACGCGTTGTATGTGTATGACGCGTAAACCAAAGGTATCCTATAGTCTGTGGTCTATGTTGGATGTCACACACTGGGCTATCGAAACGCAATTTTATGAGGGTTACAAGGAACTCTTTCTGTAGAGGGATGCAACTGTCTAACCTTACCATCTAAAGCAGCCCAGTAACAGCACAAACCATTGCTGCCTTTCAAGATGCTCCCCTTCCACTCAAACCAGCGATTGGAAGAATAAATTTTAAAAAGCCTCCTGTTGGGAGACAGGATGCTGCAATTCATGAGTATTTTTTGACTCGCACATGGAACACATGTTTTGGTGCCCATGTTTTAATAGGCTTTTAATCGTTATCTTGCTTGGTATAACTTGCGCACCATCACATACAGTGACATACACTAGAGCTCTACTGCCACTGCACAACCCTAACCCCTGGGCGCTCCTTGTACGGTACACATTTATTCTCGCGTTGGGGCTGGTCGTAGTTAGCACTACTATTCAGTACAGTGCAGTGTGTACGCTATGCGTATGGGGCAGCTGGTCGCAGTTACGTGTAGGAAGTTAACAGTAACACTGCACCATTGTACTGTATACTAGTAGTTTGGCTGTAATGTAATTGTTGGGACTGTAGACAAAATTTCGACAAACAGGCCTTAGAACTGTTAGTGGTCTAGACACTATATATACAAAGAACATTCTAGCTAACAATGTCTTTAGATCCTCAGACAGACTCTTTGTAAGTCCGTTGTGATCCGTCATGATCATGCACTCACTCACCGTGACATTACGAGAAGTGGTCAACACGTCTTGTCCAGTGTCGAAGTTGTGCATGCATCAGTTAATGGTCTTCTGTCGACTGCGTGCTTGAATTGAAGATCCTTGCAGTTGCACGTTTTGTACCAGCTGAAGCGCGATAATAAATGTTTAATCTCGCTAGTTAGCTTGATGATCGGCACATTTTGTTGCTCGGTTACATTCGGTTACGTGTAAGCTGTATGCAACGCGATCATCCTGCGTGAAAACCTACCGCTCGGCGACAAGTCGTCGCCGCTCCAGATATTTGAATGAGTGGCCAACTTAGCGAGTTGTACAGATGAGGAAAAAAAGAATAACTAAAATAATCATACGTAAATTCTTAAGTAAATATATCATGAAAGATTATTTTGTAAATATTTTAAGCAATTTTTTATGTAATTACATTAATTAATTGAGTATATCATTTAGAAAATAACGCTGGTTTTTGATAATCGCAGGAATTGATTTCCTTCTTTTCGCTTATTGGTCAACTGGTTAGGCGGTAGGTATTCTCGTTATCAGAACGTGATTTTAACAACCGTAAAGCCCCCGAAAAAAACATTTCCAAGATTGCAGGTGTATTGACACTTTGTCTTAAAACACGGTACTTGCCAGTTTTAGGTATACCGAAATATGCAAAATGTGTACTTTGACATAACCGTTGTATCCACTACCAAGATGTAATGTAACATGTACATGCATAATTGGTCTTTGTGTCAAGACTATTCACTGTACCGACAAGTAGGAACACCTACCCTCAAGGATGCCTACCCGTTCGCGTACCGACGAGTACCCCTAGACGAACTTACTTGCTCACAAGCCCGATACGGGTACGCAGGCGGAAACGCCTACCCCAATTGTACCGCTAGTTTTTAGTGTGTAAGTGCTAGATTTTTTCATCCAAGCTGAAAACACCTTTCATATTTAATATTGTGCTTGAATATCTGGCAAAAGTTACCTTTTATCAGCTGTAAATATCCATATCATTGTAGGAAGGAGTAAATTGCCGAGCCTATTATGAACATAAACTTTGTGACATAAATGAACGGACAATCGGGTCCCTGAATAGAGTTTGATCTTTTGCAACACATGAGTTCTTCTGTTTTATTTGTTAGTAGTCAATGCAAACTCATTTATTTTCATTCATTAATCTAATTTTTCTACTGTTTGAAAGCCTATTTAGTTAAATAGCTGTTTTTCAAAGGGGTAGTGACACAGTATACATTATTCAAACGATGAAAATGACTATTTTTTGATGATACAGTATGGGATTAACCAATTTTCTTATTCTTTTTATTGCCATTATTATCATAATGATTATAGTTTTGTCAATATCTACATGTACACTACTGCTCCTACTCAAAATATTGGTAAAAATGATCATGATCATGATCATTGTCATTAGTAGTACTTTTGTTATCATAATCATTGTAAGTGACTTATTATCGAACATATCAAAATTACATCAGTTGCAACTCAAATGCTAGCCGTGAAACATTTGACCTAAAATCAATTGCATCCCTTGCTTAAACTCTGCCCAGATAGAGGGTTCTTCCATGTCGAGACAGAGACTAAAAAAGGGAGGGGAGGGGGGAAAAGACCAAGTTACGAACAAGATGTGTCAAGCAGACATCTAAGTGGGAGAGAAGGAGAGTGTTATCTAAGGTTTCGACTTTCAATTTAGCGTAGAACACAAACAAATAAACATTGAAGACGCTGAAGAGGTCGACTCAACGTGGAGCTATGCCAATTATACCAAATCACTCAGTCAAACCATCATGTTACCCCTCACTTTCACTGATTCCACTGCAGGGACAATGGAAAAGCTAACAAAACTAAACAAGTACCCACGCATACGTGCGCTACGTGTTGGGTAAACGCAAAAAGTGGGGTCAGAAAATTCAGGGGGCCTGAATGTTCGGCCAACACGGAGCATGTTCTGATTACATTTTGACTGAATCTGCTCTCTCATCTGGCCACGCTCTGTCCAACAGGTGTGTTGAGAAACAGTAGAACTCAGATGAATCACAGTCTGTGATCTTTAAGACCCCTTTTCGTAGCTTTTTTTTACCAATCCTCGCCAGGAGCAAAAGCTCTGCTCCACGTCTGCATTTTGCAATATCCCACAGGACACCAGCTAGTGAATATCTAGCGGCAAATACTAGGCAGAGATCATTGTTATGAAATTTAAAATAGAAGATTTACTGATTCTGAATTTTTTTTCTCTTCCAATTAATGCACAGATTCATAGTGAGTGTCTCAAGCTGTGACTATCACGTGCATGTATTATCTGGTGTGTCATCATTTTGGAAGTGAACTTGCGTCTGGGGGAAAGAGACAAGCAACAGAGGACCCAAGAGGCAAGCCAGGTTCAAGGATGCAATATTGGTATCTTATTTTCGGCTATGTGAGGCTGGTATTCATTACAGACAGACCTACGTGCAGAGAAACAAGCACGGTTCAGAGAAAGACAGGGATACACAGACAGGTGACTGTCGCTTGATAGATTGATAGCAACTTACAGAAAGAGAGAGAGAGAGGGGAGAGATATATGTGTATAATATATGTAATATCATATATATAGACATAGAGAGAGGGGGAGAGTGGGGAGGGGGTAGAAAGGCTTGGAGAGGAAGTCAGACAATGAAAGGATGCATGGAAGAAAGCACCTCAAAAAATTAGATTTATTGTAGTATTCACAGAATGGGAATATCAGAGAAGCAAATATCACTGAGTGATGGATGCCTTCATGTTATCACTTGGGCCAAGTATCAAGTCAACCCGTCCCTAAAGACAGCGGAATAACACCCTTCATGTGGTTGGACTTGTGACTTACGACCACTTGGTGTGAACATGGACTTAAACTGGTACGTGTAGGTCTATGGTGCAAAGACACTGTCACATTTTTTTTTTTTTGCCTTTGCGGGTTGATCTTTACACAGCAGGTGTATAATATCCACTCTTTAAAACTGTGTCAGTCAGAACACTGAAATAACAGTTGATCTTGTGGTACTGAATCTTACAGCACCAACAATAAGTATTCAGTAGGTCCTACACAAGCTGGTGACTATCCTGAGAGAGCTGAAAACACAAAGTTTAATGATACACAATGACAATTCATCTGTGCAATCATTTCTATGTAAAATGAGATCGAATAGTGTTGAACAGCAAAATCCACAACTTTGTTTACAGGCAGGAAGTGTCATAAGTCCCTTTAAGACCATATCAAAGGGTTCCCTCCTGGTGTATTTTTCCACCTTTTGTGCGTCTCATCTCAAATTTTGCCAACACCTTTTCACATCCGCGACTGGAAATCACAAAAGCGTGAGCGGACAGTTCCTTTCAAGCCTGATAGCTTGAGAATAAAGTCGGTCAGGCGTGCAGCGCGGCACCAAAAGAAATCGCAGATTTACACCAAAGCGAGTCTTTAGCAGCACAGCCACGGCACAAAAGATCTGACCGCAGGCCGCAGCAAGAGACGAATTGCCAGACCACTGGCAGAAGGGGCTTGGTCTGCATCACTGTACACGTCTTGGACCACAATACCATGATTTATTGAGAAGCCTTGCAAATTCTCAAGCTCTTGATACATCAGCAGCAAAGACTAGTGGAAAATACAAACCACAACGACAACAAAACCGAAGACTTCCTGGGAGTAGACCTCATGACATTTTAATATCCACTTTTGAGGCTTGCTCAGTATCTGATGAAGACATCCCCTCTCTGAGATGCTAATTTTGCTCCTCTATATACCCTCTCTCAGACTAGAATTACCAGGAGAGAATACTGATTAGCTCAGCTGGCAGGGTGCTCCTCCTGTCTGTCCATCACAAAGCTTTTTTTTTCTTCTTTCTCTCTTTTTTCCCCTGTTTCTCTGAATTATAATGTTCTTTGCAATGGCTAGCCTGTCATCCTGGCTACATTCAACCCATCTTCTCCTAAACAGCTGTCATTTCTATGCAATTGTTAACAGACTGGAACCTTTTTCTATCACAGTTTATTTGGAGGTCTACATAAAATAATGTACATGCTGTGAAAATATCAAATTGATTTCCATCGGCTAAAGTGACCTAAAAACCTGTGCGGGTTTGGTTAAAGGAGAGTTTGTCCTATAAGTTATAACAAAAGCAAAGTTAGTTTGACTGCACACAGTGAGATAAATAATGATAAAAGACCAAAGACATTAACACCAAATGTGAGGAAAGATAGTCATGAATTTTTAATTGCTACACAGATTCAGGGGAAAAAATGTCTTTCTGAACAAAAAACAAAAAAAAAAATGAGCTAGCTTGCTTTGACATCCAATAGGGTGTTACATTTCATAAATTGTAAACAAGCTTTCGTACAATTCATAGGGTCTTGCTGAATTTTTACCGATCCAAATAAAAGTCATTACTCTACTGCTTTCATCTATAACAATTTTCCTTGGGGAAATCATTCCCCTGTAAAGTTGACGGGGTGGTAGGAATTGACATATCACAGCGGAAAAGTTTCTTCCAAGACATCATCGCTGAATTTGACACAGAGGAGGGGAGAAAAATAGCCCTTAGCATGAGTTAGGTGCTCTATTCATCAGCAGGGGAGAACCTTTCCACTGACCAATGAAAGTTACAAGGTAATCACACTGTTTGACTTGCTCGATGCACATTTATGGTTTCTGATCCCAGGTTTAAGATGATTTAAGATGATTCCCCCACTTTCCTCAGACAATGATGCTGTCATTGCACATTAGCTGTATACGAAGGACAGTCACCACATGGACGTTCACACAGGAGAGGACCACATCAGATGACCTTAGTGCATCCTAACCACAACTGGAACTTCTCAATGAGTGTTAACACCTCCTTAAATGGTTGCATTCAGATTTGGTTAATTGAAATGAGAAATCCAACAAGAAAGTGACATATCTAGAAAACATCTACTGAACCCTGCTAGACGGGTATTGTAGAATTAGTGACACTTGGAACTAATTTGGTAGAGCAAACACCATGTTTGCATTCAATGTTTTGAGGATTCACACTTGCGACTGATCAAGGAGAAAAACAGCAATGATAAATTAAACTGTTAGAATGTCAATAAATGGCATGAGAGGGACTATATACCGAACAAGCAAGCGATTGACTCATAGGAAATAGTGGACATAAATAAATAGTTTGATTAATCAACTGATAAAATCAAATATGAAGAGAAACTAGTACACAATTTTTCCTGGTTTTTAGTCATCCTGATTAGATGCTATGTATTGAATGAACAGGAAAAAAATGCTCATCCCCAGTTTTCTGTATTTCTGGGATTTCTGACAGAAATCACATATTCGAGAGGCATACTAATTTTCCTATGGAAAAATACAGTGCTCTGACATTTTGTTTTTTCTTTACTATCACTGATATGCAATCAATGATTCATGACATCACTTTGTGGAGAAGCAACTTTATCAATAAGTACTACAAATAATCTCAAGTTTCTCTTACAAGGAAACCCTTGTAAAGCATTTTTGCCTTGATATCAATAACAAATTCAGAGTTACAAAACTAATTCTTTATATATGTTAAGTTTGCAAAAATTACAGAGTTATGAAACCATAAGTCCTTTCATTTGTTGAGTTTGCAAAAAAAAAATTGAAGTTACGAAACAAGCAAATTTGGGGGTCGTACAGGAGATAGTGCTTAGATTTATATTGCGTTTTCAATGGTCGCGGATGACTGTAATTTATGATCTGCCGCATCTCTCCTCCAAACGGAGTGAAGGGAAAAGAATAAAATCCTGAAAGAGGAGGATCATTGTGTGACTTTTATGGTCACCCGAGATGAAGTGCAGAGTGAGACCAATCTAAACTGTTGTGGCGCTGGGAAGGGAAAATCTTGATAAAAAACTCAAACAAATGTCATCCTGATTTACGTCCTCTTGGCACCATCTGTTGTTTCGTTTACCCACGACTGTACTTGATAATGGGCCTATGAAGAATGTGTGGAACTGGCTGGAAATATGTCAATTGCTCTGGTGCATGTATGTGCTAGAATGAGATCGCTTGTAAAAACGACATTTGACAGGTAATGCTTTCGTAACTTGCACAAGTCATTCACGTGTATTCACTGTGAGTGCTTTGTGGAAGGAGGTTTGAACTTAAGTCACCATGGTTACGTAAAAATAAAACTGGACAGAGGAGATGTAAATGTTAAGGTGATTTCATAATAATGGATGGAACGAGTGACCCACCAGTAAAAAAAAGATGGTGGTCCACATTGAATACAATCTTGAAAGTGAAGTTTCTTTGAAGAAGATAAATCTAAAATACCTTTCTGCGATGCACAAACTATTCACATATCAACTAGAGATTAAGCAGCAATGCTTTTGTATGCTGAATTTCACTCTTAGATAATGCAGTATTTTTTTTATATATGATATGCAGCTGTATATGTACAATGACAGTTGTGTCTAGATTATGTCGACATTCATTGTTTGATGAATCAGTTTAGAACCATTAAATGTAAGAGCACATTGTTTTGGAGTGACTTGGCAAGAATAAATGACCTCACTCCTTGCATTTTTCAAATAGTCCAATTCCTCTGATTTGGCACACCCTCTTTCCTTTAGGAAAAGCACTTTACTAGCATGTTTGTTCTCTATAATGGTACCCTTTTGTAAGCTTTTGAATAATATTTTCATTCATAAACTTTCGTCAGAGAAGCAAGCTTCCAAAACTGCAGGTATGATATATATGCACTCCATCATAGTTACAATAAAAATGAAAGCAACGTGAAGGTAATGACATAAAATTGAGGCACTTTAATTGAACAATATCTATATCCAATTGGTAAGTGTTACTGCTGATGTTGTAAAAGACCTGTGATTTCTCCCATTTATAATCATACCCCTTTGGGAAATATTTATCAAATTTCTTGTCGAATTTCTACAAACACATTTCAGTCATTGTTCAGTCAACAATGAAAAGAATTGTGAGTATGAATGAAATTTTTCTTTTAGATGGTGAATTTGAATATGCCATATCACATGTATAAGGTCAGTTTTAGCCCAAGGACCCTCTTCTTTTCAAGATTCCCAACAATGTCTCAATGAGGCGTTTATAACAATGATGTCAGTCAGCTTTTGACGGACTAACTTACTTGAAGCATTATTTCAAGATACTGGCATAGTAAGGCGATGATTCCTATCTCATCTCATACCTGATCTCATACAAGGGGTGGGATGGGGGGTGGGGGTGAATCGACCACCATTCGGATGTTGAATCTTGTCCCCCAAGGAATCCTTTCGGAAGAATATATCAGTGTGAACGGAGAAAGGACGGCACCAATTACTGAACTCTGAACCAACTTGACATTCCCTAGCGTGTCATTCGCGTTCATCACACGACAGACACGAGGAATAGTGGTTGGTTGGGTACATCCCTGGGAAGATGAAAGATAGGGAGGGGGGGGGGGTTAGGGAGGGGGAGGAGGAAGGGGAGGAGCGGGGAGAGAGAGAGACGAGAACTTGGGGGTTACCCTGAGACAAGGACAGATGCCTGCCTACGTGCATGATGACACTGTGTTGTGCTGCGTTTCGAAATAAATCACATTCGAATCGCTCTTGAGGAAGCTTCATTCAACCATGACCACTCACTGTGGAACTGACTGACTCCATCACAGATATCAGTGAAGAAACATGCCAGAGGAAAAAAAAAAGTTAAAAGGAAGAAGAATGACAACATTGACAAATGGCTCTATAACACTCATGGTTCCATGTAGGCTAGCGTAGCCTCCTTCCTTTTCGTGTCGGACAAAAGTTCACCATGTTACGAAAATCTCCCCCTTGAACACAAACAATTGCCACACAGATTGAAAAGATCCACATGAAAAGTTGAAAGCTGGCATCATGTCTGGAACTGATGTACATTGTATTGTCTTGTATTCCTCTGTTTGTCTTGTTATGTATTTTTTATTCCCTTGCTTTGCTTTGCTACTCTCACAATGAATATTGTTTGCCATTGATACATACACTATTTCAAGTGTAGAAGTAAAATTCATGGCCATTTCATTCTTATCCTATCTGCAAATGTCATGTCTTATATCAAATCTCTCTCTTCATATGTTTGTACAGTCTCTGTAGTGGACTTCCATGTTCCTTCATGCATATACATTATGTCAAGGATTCCACAACATGTGTATGTAAGTCACATTATGAGGAGATAAGAGCAATTTGACATATTTGCCTAGTCAAATTTCAATTACATTGTCGGTAAACATAAATAATAAACTCAGGACAAAATGACAGCAGAAAAGTTAGGTCCTATCTTAAGCCATATTGTGACATAGTAATATTTTACCACTTCCCACACTGGCACAAAAACATAGCTCATACACCTGTATATGCTTTGGATTAGATTATATGAAATTAATCTATGTCAAACTGTATTGATGAAGTGTTTTAAGTACTTTATCTATTGCCATTCATTTCCATAATGCTAGAGTCAATGTGAGGCTGCAGACAAAAATTGAAAGCTGAAATATCTGAAATAAGAGCAGAACTATTCATAAATAGTGAGAAGTCATGTTCAAAGAAGGGCTCAACATTGGCAGTGGCCCACTGGCTCAGGGCCACTAAGAATTGATATCGAGCCACCAAATTTTCAGAGAGCTTCTCTTTTGGTAGCCCATTTGATCAGCTCGACTTCAAAACAAAATTGATATTTCCCATTACTTTAGGCCACTACATTTCTTTTTTGGGCCACCAAAATCTAAGATACAAAGACTTTAGTGGCCCAATAGTGGGGTCACCAGAGCAAAATCAGAGAAATTAGTGTTGAGCCCTGCACAAAGTAATGCCATACTATTATGCATTGAGCTTCTGGCCTCTGTAGAAATATCAGGTCTGTGAAAAATAAAGGCTCAAAAAACTATAAAGTTATTATCACCTTTTACAAGCACAGCCTGATCACACTCCAAGACAACAAAGAAAAAAATATGATAGCCTAATACAGCAGGGCCTGGATTTACGACTAGAACTACTGAGAGTTGATTTTCAATATCTTATGAAAAAAAAACAACAACAACAACAAAAGAATCAGCTTATTATTTATCACACTGATGTAAAATGTTTCAATCAGATTAGAAAAAAAAAAGCTGAAATATGGCTAGTGTAGAATGATTTAATACTTTTACTCTTTGCTGAGGGTTTCAAACAACACATGTATCATATCAAATACAAGGTCCAGTACAGAAAGTTAAAAAATAATAGTTATGATCGTGTCCTTGAATCGAACACCCCCTGAAAATAAGGTAATACATCCAGTATCACATCCACACATCGTAAAAAAACCTGTATCATGAAGGGCCCATTGGAGAATTATGGGTGTAATTGAACAGTTCCCTGAGACATTTATTACATTTCTCTCAACCCCGTTGGGAGATATAACTGGCAAATAGTGTAGGCTCTTCACTTCTTTAAAGAAAATATAACAGGAATATATATCCAATAATGAATACAACATGTCCCCTTTTTAAAAAAAATTTTTGTCAGTCAAGATCAAGCGCTCTCCAGCACCGGTCCTGAACACTTGCATGGGAGAGTTCCTTCGGCCATGACTTTGAGGCGGCACCCCCCAGGGATCATCTTGGAATGTTTTCACTTTCTTTTGAGGCAGAGTTCCCCTCCAGCACCCAAGGGACGCTAGCCATGAGGCCCATGATAAAAGACAGCATGGCGAATTTAACATAGAGCATTCACGCAAAATCATATAGTTAATTGTTTCTGACCTTAAATACGCTGATCAAATTTGTCAGTGATTCCCTTCTATCATGTTATCAATCAAGTCAGTTCCCAATCGCTTCAATTCATCAATTTATTCACTCTAGATTCAATCTTGAAGGGACTGTACAGTACTGGTTGAGGTGGGGATTCATGTTTTGAACATTCCTAAGTGAGATAATGAGAAACCTCTTCTGAAATATGAAAGAGCATGTAATTTTAAGAAGGATTCAGTGTTTATTTGATGAAAATCTGTTTTCAAATGGCTGAGATATCCAAAAAAAGTGATAATAATAAAAGGCGACAGGCCATGCCTTATAGGATCTCTTTGTTTCACCTTGTTTTGGGATATCTCAGCCATTTCAAAACCGATTTTCATCAAATAAACTTTTGATACCCCTTAATATTGCATGCTCTTTGACATCTCAAAGAGTGGTTTCTAAATATCTCGCAAAATGTTAAAAGCTAAATCCTCACCTCAACCAGAACTGTAAACAAGGTTCTTTGCAAACTTTTTTTGTTACACACTGATAAAATTCTGCTAATTTTGTAAGTAAATAAAAAGTAAAGCAGCTAAACTATTTCACATCTAATAAGAAGTACATGAACACGCTAAAATGCATTTTTCTGGTTCCCATTTTCATAATGCAGTCCAGACCAGAAAACAAACTCTGACACAAACTCCATCACTTAATAGAATTTATTTTTCTTAATGTCTAAACATTTTGACTTGTGGCTTGATTTTAAACATCACCACTAAATTCTTTACTACAAGCACCACCATCGTGCATGTGATTGGAAAAAAAGGAAAATGTTGGCTTGATGATGAGAAGTAGGAATCTATCCCAACATCACGTAGACACGTCTTCATTTCTCTAGAGACACGTGTTTGCGTTTTCCCCTTGCGGGCATAAAATGCAAATTATGGTTGAGTGGTGGCAGGATCAAGCCATTTTAGTCATGTCAGTATGCTGGGGGAAAAAAAAATCATTTCAAAGAAAAATGTTACTGAAGCAGTCAGATATGTTATCTGTGGATGTTTCCCAAATTGTGGCCTGCCTCTTTTACAAAAATCACACATACTCCTGACAAAAAAAGAGTCACATAATTGCTACATAATTTCAGCTGTTATTCTACACATGTAAACATCTCTCTGATTGAATTGCGAACAACATATTTTCATTGCAAATCTTTGCGGTAGTCTTATTAAAGAAAGTCAAGGTTACCCCAAAATGAATCAAAATTTAGTCATATAAAGTTTGGTATTCATTCAAATTGTTACCTAAGATGGTAAATTGTTCTTTGGTAACATACTTAAATGTAAATAATAGAGTCATGATTGTTCAATTTCCTTTCATCTTTTAAAGTCAATTCCATAATCAACCCTAAGTGATTACTTTGGAAGCACTTGCCTTTCTGGACTTGCTGACCAAGCATTCTCCGAGATGACTCTCCAAGAAACTATTACATTTACTCGATCTACATCAGGGTGGGACATTAGATGGATATTCCACAATTTGCAATGCTTTCCTCGGTGTGAATGAATGAATTTCCCAACGGATTTCCCAAGTTCAAAAGTAATTGCTCCAACACATTTCAGTTCTGTCCCCGCTGTTTATGAAGGCGTCATTTGATAGGCCGTGACACAATGGATTGGTTTTTAACAAAACAAGACATCAGAGCTTGCATTTTGGGGAGGGAAGAGGACAAAATAACAGAAAAAGGAAAAAAAAAAACAGAAGTTACAGCCGGAGGCAAATTCTGATCTGTCCCTGAGAGTTAGTGATCTTGTCACGTCTTGATTCACGGCTGGGTTAGAAGACTTTCAGGCATGCATCAAGCCAGCCGTAAGCATACCACAGTCATTGTCTCTTTCATCTATTTAGACTCTATGTTGGATCCTCCACATCATGTCGGAAGAACGCTTTGTCTCAGGGCACGGGATGGCATCCCAAATGTACTGGCACCGGGCTCGGATTTCACATCCTAACTATGCCGAGGCAGCACTATTTTCTGAAGTAATCTTTTTTCTTTTAAAGAGCGAAGACAGACTAGGGCAGAAATGCAGTTTAGGGGTGGACAAAGGGGTCAGGAATATTCACATCATGTATATATTCATCCCCTCTGGAGATCAAAGATGTAAGTTGATACTGGAAACACTTTAAAAATTGTTATGCATTTCTTAAATATACATTTCATCATTACAACTTCCATAATGAGAAGAGCACTAGAAATTCAAAATTGTCATCCCCTTCTCCCTTCAGGCCTCCTCCCCTCCCCCCCCCCCTTCTCTTCTTCAGCTTCTGAGGGGTGTCATTCCGAATGTTGCATCAAATGTCCGTTCTCAGATGATTGGAAATGACACGTTGCAGCCTGCAACTGAAAATATTGATCCAAATCTACTGGGTAGAAGCTAAACTAATTTGGAGCAAAAATGAATCTCGCTACAGAGGGCTTTGTATGAATGCCCTTCTTGAATATCACAAAACTAAGCACTCTACTATGTTTTTTAAGGCACTTGAATCTCTCTGTAATACAATAGCTACACTTTATTGTGATAATGAATTTCCTTGTAGTTTTCTCACACATCACATAAATGTACCTAGAAAAAAACACAGCTTTATAAAAAACCTGATAAATATTGGCCATTACATTTGCTGCTCAGCATTCAACCACGTGACGTGACAACTCAACTATATTCAAGCTTTCATCTTGGTCTGTAAACTCTGCAGAAATCTCCTAGTACCTTTCCAGCCTATCTATACCACTACAATCTGTTATGGATACAATTCAATATAGCAGCACACGTGCAGCAGCCATATGATTCTGGATCACAAATGTTGCGTCGCTTACAGCATTCCACGGTAATGATGATTTATCTCTGTGAACGCGATACCTGCACAGGAATACTGAAAGCACCCATCACAATCCAGTTTAGATTGGAAGTACGAACGTGTGCCCTCACTTCTGGCTACATGTGCTCCCTATAGGGAAAAATTCCTGGAAGGAATAAAAGGAACTCATTAAATGACAGAGCATATGGTACCTCCCCTTGAATCAAAATGTCTTCTTCTATTAAGCTCATTGATAAAGTGAGTTTATGTCATTACACACCAGAAAAAAAAGAAGGTATTTTTGTTCATTTGACCGATTTCCTGTGGCACTGTAGACATCACCATTGACATGGAACAAAAAGTAATCGTCATATTTTTTTTTTCACTGCTGAATGTGAAACATAGTGTAAAGAATTGATATTCGTGTGACATGAATGACATCTAATGACCTTGGAAGTGATTACTGCAGAGAAATAGTCCACAGAACATACGTGACAATGCAAGCAGTCTATTAAAAGCAGGCATATCATGACTATTTATCGCTCAAAGATAGCTTTGATACATCATGTAACTTCACAATGATGGCAAATAATTGTCTATTTAATAGCAATGTTTACAAAAAGTGACTATCACAATCTTTCCCCTGCACTCCTGTGGGTGCACTAACCATTCCAAGGTCAAAGAGAGAACACACATGTACTCAGTTTCTGGATCAATGGTAAAATATATTTGATTACAAGGTTTATTTTATTTTCCAATGTAGCCCTACTTGGGTCTGATCATTATGATATCTTATTATGATTTCTCTGAGCATCTTAACCCATTGCTTGCAAGGACTGAGTGTGTTACTGTTATGCATTATTCCTACACAGAATTAAGCTTAAAGGGTGTGTACAGTTCTGGTCGAGGTGAGGATTTAGCTTTTAACATTTTGCGAGATATTCAGAAATCCCTCTATGAGATGTCAAAGAGCATGCAATTCTAAGGGGTATCAAAAGTCTATTTGATGAAAATCGGTTTTGGAGTGGCTGAGATATCCAAAAACAAGGTGAAACAAAGAGATCCTAATAAAGTTGCGGCCTGTCGCCTTTTATTATTATCACTTTTTTGGATATCTCAGCCATTTGAAAACCAATTTTCATCAAATAAACGTGGAATCCTTCTTAAAATCACATGCTCTTTCATATTTCATAATAGGTTTCTCATTATCTCACTTAGAAATGTAAAAAACATGAAACCCCACCTCAACCAGTACTGTACAGCCCCTTTAAATTGTATATAACAGAGGGTTAAGGTATTACATGAGTGCACCTGCAAACTTTCTTGTATGCCATCATGCATGACTCAGGCCAGGACAGGGATGACATTTTAATAGCGTCCATAATGCAGGTATACTGCTGTTACAGAGGTGTTGTCACCAAAGAATTTGATACGAAATTGAAATGATAGACTACCTGGAATGTCTTATCATAAGTACTACTCACAAGACACATTAACTACATGAAAAAAAAAAGAGAATGGTTCCTGCATGTGGCTAATTAACCCCCTCCCCACCAAAAAAAAAAAAAAAAATAAAAAATCTGAGTGACACAGTTTTCGCATGGTCACACTTCTCCTCTGAGCACCTGCTCATCCTGCTCATGGCCAATTCCTTGTAAACTGTGTCAAATCTTTCCTTCTGCCATAATGTCTTGTCATATTAACCCATTCCCCATGTAAACCTCTATAGGGCCCTGCACAATGTCTATGAGATTTTAATAATCTTGCAGACACTGGTATGGATAACTTCTGTCATCCTGAAAAAAAAAAAACAAAACATACAAACAAACAAACCTGTAAATTTTTCGCAGCATGAAATTTTCACAAAATGCCACTGGCATTCAGTGCAAATAGTGCAGACGAGAACTTTCAACTGCATTTTCATTTCGTAAATCTTGGCTCTTGTGAAATTAAAATGCACGCAAAAAATTCTGGTTTTCCACACTAATCTGCCTTAATGTCAGGACCTACTGTCTGTAACTTTGATATCTTTGCAGTATTTACATACTCCCCTATCTACATGGTCTTGACAAGATTCATATTCCCCTATTCTGCAAAGACATCATTAATTCAAAACTGCTGGATCTATTCAACTACATTTTTCAAAATGCATACTCTTGAAGAGCAAACACTACTGGGTTTCAATAATTTTTCAATTAAATGTATACTGTTCAATTTCTTTCTTCAGGGCATTCCCGCTACAATAAACACAGTTCTATTCAAACTAAATTTATTCACAACGAAGTGAACATTCAGTTCCCACTATTTTCATCATTAACATCTATGGTGCAAAATTCCTTTTGTTTATAATGAAATTAAAAGAAATCTGCCGGTCCCAAGGACTTTTATTTGTTACAACAGGAGCCACTTGTACTGAAATGTTTTTCATTCTATTTTCACCTTAGTTGTCTGGAAGGAATATTTGAAAGTTGATACTATGGAGTCATATGAGATTTTTTACTCTACATACAGACAAGCACACAGAAACTGAACAACTCATTCTGCATAGAATGTGAGTGATATATTATAGTCTTAGCATGAGGTAGGTCACAAGGAATGACAATGGATGTTGAAGTAATCATCAGTGCCTCACAAAATGAGAGAAAAAAAAAAAGAAAACTGATCACTGCGGAACATTCATTGTACCACACAAGGTGCGGCAATGGCAGCACAGATTGGTCCATGTAGGAACAGCCATCACATTGTCAACACCAGTTGTTTTGTTATACAGTAGCAATATAATGATGAATACCAACAAGCAAATGATATCCCAAATTCATACTGTCTGCAATGAGACCTCAGTTCTGCATCAAGGTGGTCGATCATGTTTCCCCCCATGCATTCTGGCGTGTTCTGTTTGGCTCAGATTGGATTAGCGTATGAGACCCATGTCACCACACAGGCCTAAACATTGTCAAATCAGTGAGTTACTCAAAGTCGTCTAATGGTATCTTTCCGGATCCCGGATCATTCATGGGAAGGGTTGATTTCATCGAGGTTTGAATTGAGTTGCATAAATAAAATGTCCCCCAAAGAGTTAAAACGCTTGTGATCGTCGATGGTGCAGTGTAAACCAATAGGTTTCACGTCACTGCTCATGAAATTTGGAGGCTGAGGCAGACGTGAAATATTGGGTCAAGCAGTCCAGATATCTTGGGAAATCATGACGGGGGTCGCTAATGCCTATGTTAGATGAAATGCCTGCCATGCTATGACAGCAGAAAAGAGAGCAGCAATTCTGGTTTCTAGGAGTTCAAAAATAGTACAAAGAGAATCCTTCATGACATTGGAAAAGGAGAGGGCATAAGAAGTTGCCTGACTTCAAGCAGGGAGGTGGCCTTCCTGCTTCAAGGCAAATCTTAACTTCTCTAAAACTTCTCCTTCCTACATTATAAAGGTCCTGTTTACCTTTGGGAACATTGATTTCAAAAAAAAAAATCAAGATATGACATTAAATGCACAGACTAGGCTCTATGTGTATGTCTGTTGTACCACAAAACATCTTATCTTATAAAATTTTTGCGATGAAGCCTAAAATATAAGGAGATATCTGTATTTTTCTCTATAAACCGTAACGGTAGACGGTTTAGTCTGGAAGCATTTTCATTATAGCTTTTGTTCACATTTTGTATATTTAACAATACTCAACATTGATTTTACCAATTCAAATTTTTACAGTGGTTGTTTCTATCCCTAACTCACATTTTAGAACTATTCTAAAGCACTAATGCTGGGTTTTTGTTTCATCTGCAAATGGTAAATTATGCCTTTAAGTGAGCAAACGGTTCAGCATGCATGAGATTTTTCTGAAGATGTTCCCAGCATTCTGGTATCTAGGATATTGAGGGCATAAGGTCCACAACCCAAAAGCTGAGGAATCAGCATGTCAAACATTTCCTACAGGCTCCTGGAAAAAAAACAAAACAACAACAACACTGGTTGGAAGTGAAGTAAAAGTCTTGTAGAAAGTGAGGAAGAGCAAGTTTGGCAAAGGAGCAAGATAGTGTCTGAGAATGTGTGCTCATACTGTGTGTCTGAGAATGAAGGACAAAGGGATACAAAAAATGACAACAATGCATATTTGGAAACAGCAACAAAGGCTGAAAAAAAACCTAGCAGTCAAAAATGTAGCCAACACTTATCAATATCTGGATTGGCAATCTCAAAACAGAAAGCAACAAAAAAAAAGTAAGATGGATGGAAAGAAGATCAGAAAGGGAGAGTCAGATAGACAGACAAGTAGAAAAGAGGTCCGCATGACTCATTTATGAAAATAAAATACATGTATCTTTGTTAAAACCTTCTGGATAGGTAGTGACTGAAACTTCAGGTCCCATTTCACACACTCTTGAGGTTTCCCATCTGAATGAGTGTGGTTCTCCGTTTTGACAGTGAAAATTACACCAATGACAGACATGCAGACGTCAAAACAATGGACAAAGAGCGGCTGTACAAGCACAGATCCTAGAGCTCCCACCATACTTAGTTTAGTCTGAGAAGTATTGCTGAATTCTTCATGGCAAATAAAGCTATTACCAAGAATCCTTCAAAATCCTGGTTTCATAAAATGACAACATTTCATATTGAATGTTTTGGAGTATTTTCTTCATCACAATCCTGTGTTTTCCATTGTAAGCTTATCCTGACACATGAAAAGGCAGTGAGAAATTTGCTTTATTTCTTCAATAGACAGAGCTGTGTTAAAAAGTGTCTTCGCATGGATTCATACACAGTTATTTCAGAGAGTATTCTTATCTGAGCCTTCCAGACTCCTTGGTGATTTGATCATTTTCCTCTGCACACACCTCAAAAGAAACACTCCCTCAGCTACGAGTCCAAGTACTTGCTATATTTAGTTGCACTTCAAAATGAGATGATGTGGCATAATTGATACTTTTCTCAGGCCAGCGTTGTTCTTAAAAGTAAACTTCATTTGTTATCCAGTTTCCTGGAATAAATGATCAGCAATAATGGCAACAACAATATGATGCAGCAAAGCAATTGCACTTTATAATCACAACATCCAAACTATACCAATAAAGATTGCAATGCTGGGGAAAACAAATGGAGCATATTATAGTCTCCTGGCAAAGTGAAATACTGTGGTTCTCTTGTTCCCAAATAAGAGCACTGGTAAGTTTCTTAAACTTTAAATCCATCATAGTAAAAAATAGAAAATAGTGTAAAGTTTTGGCACAATTACTAAATCTTCAGCAAAAATGAAAAAAAAAAGTCTGTCATGCGATGTACATGAAGTACATAATTATAAGCAATATGGATTTCAAAAGTTAATATCCTTTCTCCATACCCTACTTCAAAATGGATATCTGTGGTTATCAACTAAAACAAATAACAACAACACAGAAATGACTGCACTTTTTATAGACAATATGAAAAAAATTGTGTTTTACTGGTTTCTATCATATATCACCAAGATTCAGAAATGAATAGGCCCTATTCAATACCAAGGATATGCAAGACTATCAACACGTATTCTGAGTTTGGCTTTGTTTTGTTATCTTACCCCTGTCTCTATGCTACTACATGATTGCCATCAGACAGAAACATGTGGGCTAAGGCTTGAATGCAAATACAGCATGTGCAGAATTTGTCTGGCAAGACATGATATGGGAACTCAATGACATTATGTCAGAGAAAGAGGCGGGCCCTTGAGTTTGGGGGACTGCTCAAAAATTCTATACAAACTTTGTTCCTTGTGAATCTTGCACGTAAAGGTCTGTAGGTATTATGGTACGGGCCTATGATGTAATACCTAACAATTACTCACCGAGTGGCTAACGGGACGACAGGGCTGAAGTAAGGTACCACCAGCAGGAATGGTAGCCGACCGTATGACAGTAGTGTATGGACTGTAGAAAACACCAGGGCACCAGTAGAGGTGAACAGTGTCCTTGAAAGGGGTATTGCACTTCCCGAACTAATATGAAATGATATGGACTAACTCCGAATGCACTTTGGGTGTCCGAAGACGACAGTGTCCCATATAAATATGTACAAATGATCCAGCGACAGCGTGGAGTAGCCTCCGGGTGCCGCGGCTAGCACAAGCGAGGGTAGAATCCACCGCTGGAGCGCTGGGTCGAAGAACTGCGAGGTCCCTGATAGAGTCTGCACACCACCGACAGCACGCTAGCAGGACCGATGCAGCGATGTAACGACGCGAATCGCGTTGGATGCAGCTACACAGAAAATCCCCAGGTTGGAGTGTAGAGCATGAAGAAAGGGCGAGTCGCGATATAAAAAGGAGCGAATGTCGCGAGGTATGAAATCCAAGGAAGTGTAATATTCCGTATGAAATGTAATAATCCGTAAGAAATGACAGTCCACGGCGCGAGGTATCATGCGCGAGAAAAGGCGTGGGAGGTAATATACGGACGTGATATGCGGACGTGAGTGACTCCAACGATTAGAACGTGCTCTCAGGATGAAAGCTAATCGTGAAGTGAGGAAGCGTGGAAAATGAAACAGCGTGATCGGAGAAAACGTGTCACGGACAGGAGCTTTGAGAGTGGTAATTGGCTGATGAGAATGTACAGCTCGCCACTAATTGGTAGGTTGTTTCCGTGACAGCAAAACAAGAGGTGTGTTTATGAAAATCCGACTACTGTTGGAATGTGAAATACGCGTACCTCGGCACGATGACAAAAGCGGAGAATGTAGTGCGCACCTGTCATGTGTCGGCGCACAAAGAAAGTTCGCGAGGATGTTGACAAAATACTGGGGTCGCCAGACAGCGTAATTTACAACAGCCAGAATGCCAGACAATATGATACAAAGTAGAAAACCGCTACAGGTCTACACACTCGTGCATGCAAAAGCTGACACATGGCCAAGGAAAAACAGAAAAGACTAGAAATGTCGCTATGGCGACTGGTATGCCTCCGCCATAATGCATGATTCTCCTAATAGGTCTATAGTACATGTGGACAATGTGTGATTACATTTTCACAAAATTGGCAAAATATTAAAATTACATGTTTGTCACAAATGTATTGAATGTTTACCTTCCTTGACCTATGTTTAATTGGATGAATAGGAGAGCATGTATTTGGGGATTTAAAAACTTTAACTTGACTTTGACCATTTCATAAGTTTATGCACTGAGTAATTTTCAAGGTATGGAGAAAAAGCGCAATTTCTGTACTGAACAGTAAATTGTTATCATTTTCATCTGGCCTTTGATTTATACGAGAAGCACTGTCAGGCAGAACATACATAAATTCAGCATGTACTAAGTTTCAAGATAACTTGAGCCACTTCCGAGATATGGAGAAAAAAGTAAGTTCAGCACTTTCACTTGATCTTTGACCTTTTGACCTTTGACCTTCTTGGCAAAAAAAAATCCCAGAGAAACTCTATTGGGTTAGACATGCATACATCAAGTCTAAAAAAAAAAAAAATCCTGCTGGCATTGCATAAATATAAGGAAAATAGTAAGATTTTGAAGTATTGCCCTTGACCTTTGACCCCTGACCTTTGACCCCATGAACCCTAAATTCCCTAGATAACCACTGCCAGTCAGTAGATGCATATACACTATGTTCCATGAAGATACCTTGAACAATTTCCAAGATACAGAGAAAAAAGTAAAATTTTAACATTTTACTTGACCTTTTGACCTTTGACCTTTTGACCTCATGACTCCAAACTTTCACCAGAGAATCTTAATTGGGTAGTACATGTATACACTAAGTTTCAAGAAAATATCTTCAGGCATTGCATAGATATGGGGGAAATTGTAAAATTTTGAGCATTTGACCTTGACCTTTTGACCTTTGACCTTGAGCATGTGCACCCAAAAGTTGATAGGCACAACTTCACCCCCTAATACACATACATGCCAAGTTTCATTAGGATACCTCAAAAGGTTTTGGTAGTTACCCTGTCCACAAAATTCATTACGGACGGACGGAAGGACGGACGGACGGAAGGACGGACGGACGGACGGACGGACGGACGGACGGAAGGACGGACGGACAACCCGAAAACATAATGCCTCCGGCACCACTTCGTGGCGGAGGCATAAAAAAAAAATGATTGAAGAGACACAACAATCAAGCAGCTGGTTGACTTCAAAAAGAAGCCTCAAATGATTGATCAACGGATTCTAGGGACGACCTGATGGTTCTCAAACAAAACTGATTCCAATACATATTTTATAGACACCATTATCATGAGGACTGTGATTGGCATGTGTCACATGCAAAGGTCACCTAGAAGTTTTATTCATCAAAAAATGCAAACACTGGTATAAAAAAAATGACAAGTGCAGGACAGGATGCATCAACATCAGAGTGTGAGAGTATGGTATATTACTGGATTTCTTTACTCATTTCATATGGGAAGTAGAAACACTATATGTCAAAGGGAAATTAAACCCAAATAAACAAGAAGATTGAGTGAATGCTGCAATATTAAACACATCAGCAAAGTTTTAGGAAAATTGGGTAATTTGTTGAAAAGTCCTGAATTTTGAAAGTTTCAGTGCAGTCATCACTGGATGAAAAGACTACTACTACTACAGCTTGTGACATCATGTACTGTAAAACATGATATATTCGCGGCACGAAATTTTCGCGAATTGGAGCCGACGGCCTTTTTTGTGGCAAGAAATTTTCGCGAATTGCCTCTTGCGTTCAATGCAACAGTGTAGATAAGACATTTCACGTGCATTTTAATTTTGCGAATCTTGGCGCTCGCGAAATTCGCGAAATTAAAATGCACGCGAACATTTCTCGTTTTACAGTATGTACAACGATATAAGCAAAATACAAAGAGAATTACACACAGTTTCACTTTTTATGAAAATTACACTTTTTTTTGAACTTCTTACTGACTTACTTTATGTAAAAGGGCAATATTACTCCCCTGCTTACTGAAAGAGGTAAGTCAAGTTCTCTTTCATTATTCTACAGAAAAGTGCACAGATATTGAATTTTCTTTATATTATCTTTATTGTCCATTAGTGACAGAATATGTTACCATTCTGTGCACATGTGAAATTTAGATGAGGGAATATTACTGGGAGGTAAATTCCACACATGTTATCAACTATGTTAAACAAGCCGAAGCGTATAGCAACAATGGGTTTATGGAAGACTGGATCGCCACTAAGGTGGTCTCATCCATTTCCAGAGGACTATTTGTATCTACTATGTAATATCATGACACACATCAGGCAAAATTAATCATATGTAAATTATATTACCACCATTCAGAGCAATAGCTGTGATGACGACACGGTATGTGGGACAAGAGTGATTTTCAAAGAATGGTAAAAGAATAGAAGAAAAAGAGGAAGAGGGAGGAGAGAATAATGTTGTCTGAGTCAAGAAGACAGAAGGGAATTCTGAGATAGAAGAAACGTACGGCTCTTTGTTTGCAAAAGACGGCACTTCGTGACAGATATCATCCATCATGAGCTACAAATGGACAAATGTCCTTTCCTACAGAGACCAATTATTTAACCATCCGTCTGAAGAGATCCTTAAATGGAGCCAGCGGGGAGAAGCAGCTCCATCAGACCCATTATCAGGTCCAGCCTCCCATGGCGACACTTTTGAATACCAGCTGGGACTGGACAGGACATAACTCTGTGCATCATAAAAACAAGTTGGTAGATATTTAACTCTCTCTCACACTATTTAACAATCATCTTAAACGTCATTCAGGGTAAATAAGGGGGCAATATGGACTTCAGACTCAAAGTTTGAGGGCTCATTGCAGGGCAATTATTTCCCTCATCATCAGAGAAAGTTGGGTATCCTTACTGCAATGCCTTAGAAATAGGTGAGGAGGGTTCTTAAAGCGGAATGGTAATTGATCATGTCTAAAACTGGCAACTTTGACAGTCATCTTTTAACAGCCCGGTTGGGTGCAGTTACACGCAATATGTTTTACTCTTGAGCATTGTTTGCTTTGATAATCTGCCGGTGAACGAATCACATAGGGATACTTTTATGTGATCTGGCCCACTGCCAGCAAAAGTGCCCATGAAAATATCAGAAAAAACAATACTTTTGTTGTAAATAAATACAACTCATTTTAAACAGCGAGTGATGTATTACGAGATTTTTGCACTCTATCCCACAGGGTACAAAACAGCAAGTTCCAATCTTGAAATGTTGAAAAAGTTCATTGGTCCTTTCCTTACAAATTTTTCCCTGATACTAGCTGATTCCCATGTATTCCTAAATAAAAGTCTTTCCAGAATTTAGACATCACAGGAATAAATCCTCCATCAGCCACAAGTTTACACACTTTGGAAAAAAAAAAAGGTTAAATGGCTATCCAACTTGCACATAGTGTTACTCATCGCATGGGAACGACAAGACTTGTCTGCATGATTTCACTGCTATAAATACTGCTCAATATCTATGCTTGAATAAATCTTGAAGCCCAAGGCACAGCTTTGAAAAAAAAATCAACAAGAAATACACAAGCAACACTTTGAGGAATGTTGCTACATGTACATAGCTGCCCTGAATGGATGATTATGCAAAGCCAAACTAATTATGTGGCTTGTACATCTAGCAGACCCCCTCCCCCCCCCCCAAAAAAAAGAAGCAAAATAACAAGCTTTCTGCATATTACATGTATACAGGAAATATGAGTATTAGTTGACAGATCTGGCAATCTTATATGAACTTTATTATGTTTCGGTCTTTTTGTTTCATATAATTCAGAAGTTAATGTGAAGCTCTGATGCATTTCCTATTTCCATTTTGGTTACATTTACTTTGTTTTCAATTTGGGATGTGCCATTTTGTTGGTGGTCATCCGAACCATCGCATATACCAATTTTTGGTCAAATTTTTGATTTTGAGATTTTCAGTCATTTCGATAGTGGACATTCCATTATACATACCATTACATTTTCCGTTTTTAATTTGATGTAATTTTTGTGTAATTATCACTTGTATAGAGTCTTGCCATTTCATTTTTTATTTTTTATTTATTCATTTCCATTCATAGGGTGGATAGCCCTTTCAGCTCAAGACTGATTTCCAAAGGGGTCCACATACATGTAAAAATACAACGTATACAAAACAATGAACAAATACAAACGTATGATAACTCTATAACAGCAAACTGGGAAAAAACAAGATGTATAAGATTTGCACAGTGGTCAAATGGGAACAAAGAAATTAACAAATAGATTAGACAAAATAAATGTAAAAATATAGTCTGAAACATTAAATGAAGTAATAAATCATACAATAGTTTACCAATTGTTAATCTAATATGGTAATAATAATCTAACAGATTTAGGAAATACAAAAACGATAAATAAAACAATAACTGAAACAATTTTTTTTTTTGAAAATTTATACGGTAGTATACTGAATCATCTGATTAAATCAAATCATATCTATTAAAAGTATAATCAATCAAAAATCAATTAAAAATCAATTTTTTTTCAATGAATTTCATTTCATTAATTTCTCCATAGGTGCGAGTGTTAAAAAATAGTGATACGCCGTCCTCTCCTATATAAGCCTATAATGGTTCGGATGACCACAAAAACAGTGAGCTTGGTCAGCAAACTGTCGTATATCGGGCACATTGACTTTGCTCATGATATTAGTAATATACAGTGGTTCCGTGACCGAAAGTAGGTGTGCGTGGTCAACAAAACTTACACATGGTAAATGACAACAGCCTTTGCAAACCAAAAAAAAAAAAAAACATACATGTTGTTCTCTTGCGAGTTCTTGCATAATTCCTAACAATACAATTTCAGGCTTTCAAGCGGGATAATGTAAAAAAGTAGGAATAAAGTAGGAACAAAATCTCTAAAAAAGTAGGAAAAAGTAGGAATAAGTCAGGACATGTGCAGGCTTTTTGGAGTAGTTTTCGTCAATACTCATCAGAACTCTTGATGTTACAGGTAAATCTTATTGTACTCACAACCCTGCTGCCTCAGCCTCACTTTTGCTCCTGGGAGAGCCTGGTAATTTTGAGCGATGATGAGAGCTGGTTGAGCACTGCTCCAAGTCCTAGGCTGCAATATCAGTGGGATCAATCACATCTGCACAGGAGCAAAAGCTGAGGCTGGCAGCAGTCTTGTGGTTGATTGGTGTGTGTTATCCCTCTTTCATGCTGAAGAGGCTCTCCCCACCGGTAAGAATCTGCAACTAGAGTCTACTAATCATTTCTGAATATAAATTATTCAAGTAGCCTGGCACATTTTTTTTTTGCGGGGTTTTTTACCAAAAAAGTAGGAAAAAGTAGGAAAAAGCAGGATTTTGAGCAAAAAAGTAGGAAAAGTAGGGACAGCAGTAAAAAAGTAGGAAAAAGTAGGAAAAGTAGGGCCACTTGAAAGCCTGCAATTTGAGGAAAACATCACATAAAGAGTAGGAATTAAAGTCTGACGTATTACAAAAAAACATGACAATACCAGGCATAAAAGTGTAGCAATCATGATTGAAAAACGGGTAAACTTCAAACGCGATTATCTTTAAATGTCATTCTTACACAAAAATTGCATATTATTTTATATATATGACCGTTCGGATGTAAGAAAAGAGAGTAGCTATGGTTTCTGATGCTGTAGAAATATTAGGGACCTCATCAATTATCATAACTAAGAGGTTTAAGTTGTATACTCCACTTCCAACTGTGACAACGTCAGTCTTATGAAGAACACAGCACAAAACGAGTAAGTGTGGAAAATGAAGTTTATCTTCGCTTCAAAATCGGGCAACATCAATATTGAATAAGTGTAAAGAGTCAGTGGTTTAGCTCTATCTATAGGGTTTTTCCAAGCCATGGGGAGTCCACTGATTCACACCCATGGTTAACCTTTGCTCTGAATGTATAATTGGCGTGGAGTATGATGACCCTGACAAATGTGCACAAGGGTAAGCACCAAAACTTTAGCTTTAATCCCGAACAGGCCCCTATGCGCCACTGTCTGCCTAGAGGATGCGAACATGCACAATTATTTTCAAAAGAAGGACCTGTCTTATCAGATCATAGCCTCAATACGCACGGAAAAAAAAAACAACAACAACAAAACTAATACAATACAGGATTTCTCACAATGCCACTAGCTGACAGATCTCACAGATAAACTATAAAGAAAAGGGGGATAGTCTCAATTTCAGGATGATTCGTATAATATGCAACCTGCCATACAGAAGTAAATAACAATGCGCATGGGACAATGCATCTCTTCAAGAAGATGTTACTATGAATTCTGTTCATATTCACAATCACAATGAACCACATTCTTATTTTAATTACACCTTCAAATCTATAATGGATATATATTACTCTTCAGTTTTATATTGGGGCAAAGAAACCACAAATTCTGTAATATCCAGAAGAGAAATTTGATTCGTTTAAAGAAATTATTCTGAAACAGAATAATCAGGTGGCACTCATGCCTCACACTTGGTGTGAAAAAAATGTTGGACTGCCACTTCATATCATATATTTTGAGATAAGGAAAGAGATCTAAGCAGAATAAAGTATTATAAACAAAGTCTGAAGCAAAGAATAGCATTTCAGAGATTGACATGATAAATCACAACCACACAGGGAATCATCAATGGAGCAAGACCGAAAATGCATCTAAAAAGGTGCGAGATCTCTGCCTCAGATACCGGACAAAGAATGAATGGCAAATATTATGCCAAATTCTTTTGCCTTATTCACTTGCTGCAATAAGTATTCAGCATTTCCATGTCTTTGTATGTAACTGGGGATTATTCCCCTATCATACACATTTAACTATGGTAAAGACCAAGGTCACAAAACATCTCATACTGCATTCTCTAACATTTTCCTTGATATTATCATAAATTAACAGTTGCTGCTTTTTGTCAATAATGACACATATATTATTGTGCTGGCCCCTCTTTTTCAGCAGTCACAAAAATACTGCAAGCTAAATGGTGGTAAGTTGATAAAAGTTACATTGTATGTGATAAGTACATCAGACGTCAAAGTTCTCCTTTCACAATATATCTGCCAAACCATGTAGAGTGATGGAATCACTGTAGTTCAACCTGTTCAGGATGGACTGATTTTGCTATTTTAAACACACATTTCCCATAGACACCTGCCTGAGTATTCTCGGGTCTCATCTTCAACAGGTTAATGAAATGACATACCTTGGGGTTAATGCAATGATATATGTAATCATTACGGCCAATTATTGTTGGAATTTACACTAAAATAGCTTTCATAGAAGATTTTGTTAAAATGGCTGATTTGAATGGCACCAATAAATAAGGACCTAAATCAACAGATTCATTAATATGAAGACCTTCATGAATCTTAAAAAGCATTTTATATTCTATCAAAATTATACATATACATATCTACAGTAATTTACACTTGTTTACCCATCAATTGAAAAATAGTCCCGAAACCTGTGAGTACCTGTGAAGAAGATACACTGTTGTAAATATTGTAAATGGAAACATATTGTAAAAAACTCATTATCGTTCTCAGGGTTCTAATGCTTTCATTGTTCCTCTTTTTTTTTTCTTTTTTTTTTGTAATACCTGGATAGAATATCAATCATTTCTTAGTCCTATACATGTTTAAAGTTCCTTTGCTGTCTAAACCATTCCCACTGGGCAATCCAGTGTTCACAGGTTGTCGACTTTGTGTAGCAGCGACTCAGTGGATAATGTAGTCCCTTGTCACATACTTTCACAACAAGTTGGTATTTACACATTTGTGGGTGCAATGTTTGTGGAGAAGGTTAATGAAGTGAGTGTAGAGAGGTTCTTGTCCGGGACCACTATTCAGGCACAACCCCATTCAACGACTCCCTCCCACCGAGAAGGAGGGGTGTTTCATGGTCCTAGTGCAAACAGAGCATTCGAATCAAAGGAGGAGCTAGGTGCCCCAATCGCGGAACCTTGCGGAGATATTAATCCCCAGACAAATTTCACATCCAATGCTTTGGCAGTCACCAAGATGCCATTGTCTATCTTTGTGCCACAATAGGTCCTATGCAGCTATGAACAAACATGGAGCGGTTTTGTTGCACAATACACACACAGATTCACACACAAACACACACACACACACATTGAGGATGCAATGTGACCGTTTGCTCAGTTCATCTTGAATAGTCCATCTTCTCCAGTTTGCACACGCTTTTCCCACATTTGTGAATCCATAACAACACCACGTCAACGGCCTCAATGCAGGAAACATTCATTCTTTATTAAAACAAAAAACAAAACAAAAAACAAACAGTTGCCATCATCACAGCAAAACTAATTACCCATGAACATACCAAAGACCAGTTATCAAAAAGCAAACATGATTATGAATATTGATGATGTGGGCATTTCATGGCCACAGCACACATCTGCAATTAAACTTTCATTTTACGTGGTATTGGCTCAAAACAATTATTATGTGTGACAAAATGTGTTAACCATTCACTGAAATACACTTTCAGAACTTGGAGAAAAGGCAACAAGAAAAAAACACCAGCAAGATGTAAAACCTATAAAAACTATATTTCACGAACATCATTGCAGTATAACCACTAACCACCAAAATAGGGAAATATGATGGATGTTTAGATAGAATTAATTATGTAATAGTGCTTAGTGAAGTTCTGATATTGACTCATGATCAAAAGTCATGTGGCTGTTGGATTATATCATAATCATATCATATTTCAGCACTACGTTAATTGATAGCAATACTTCATATAGTTCCCTTGATCATATGAAAAAGATGCTGCATGTAGAGTAGGCCTATTCCTCCATTTGTTTAATAAACATGCATGTGAGATGACACGCGCAACACCCCTCCACCTTCCCCCCCCCAAAAAAAAAAAATAAAGTTATGCTTTAAGTGTAAGCTTGCCCCTCTACAGTTCATCCTACCACTGAAAGCATTTGATAAATAATAATTAATAAATACAGATGAATTGATTAATTGGTGTCAGAAGATAAATAAGAGGATTCTGACTAACTCGAATCACATGCACACAAGAAAATTTGCTCCAAATCGGCTTTAGCCCATCTTTGTCACGTTCTGTGGACAGGCATCTGTCACAACTTGAGTTGGAGAGAAAAAACAACAACAACCAGAAGAAAAGCAAGTGATGACCTTTTACTCACTACTCTGCATATTGGCTAGGACATGGGGGTCTGTTTGGTGAAAGGACTCCGCACTGACCATGTTTTGTTGCACTGATCTGAACACTCAACACACTCTAGCTCACAACACAAACAAACACGACTGTAGTGTTCAAATAAGGTCCAAGAGATGAATTCAACCTAGATTAAAGAAGAAGTGTCTCTAGCACACACACACACACACACACACACACACACACACACACACACACACACACACACACACACACACACACACACACATGCAAAAGATTGACATTATAAACCTATCATTGGTTTCTTCAATAATTCTTTTATAGATCTGGATGGTACACTCCACTGACAAGACTTAAAGGACAAGTTCACCTTCATAAACATAAGGATTGAGAGAATGCAACAAAATTAGTAGAACACATCAGTGAAAGTTTGAGGAAAATTGGACAATCGATGCAAAAGTTATGAATTTTTAAATTTTTGTGTTGGAACCGCTGGCTGAGGAGACTACTACAGCTTGTGAGTCATATGCGTACAACAGTATAAAGAAAATATAAAGAAAATTCAACATATTTTCACTTTTTTCGCATAATAAAAGAGCACTTGACTTGCCTCTTTCTAAAGGCAGGGGGAATAATATTACCCATAACTGCCAGTCGGTAACGAGTCGGGGGAATGTGTACTTTTTTCATAAGATGAAATTTTGTGAAATTCTCTTTATATTTTCCTTATATTGTTGTACGCATGTGACATCTAAGTTTTTCACACACTGCAGTAGTCTTCTCATCCAGCGGTTACTGCACAAAAACTTCAAAAATTCATAACTTTTGAACGGATTGTCCGATTTTCCTCAAACTTTCAATGATGTGTTCTACTAATATTGCTACATTCTCTCAATCCTTATGTTTATGAAGGTGAACTTGTCCTTTAAGCAAACTTCTGACTGACAGCAAAAAAGTTTAACTTCACTCACAAAGCATATTTTTCCGTATTTTGTTCACTCTCTGTAAACAATTCCATCATTGTTCATGTCCAATGTTACTTTCTTTCCCTTATAACAAAGACGTGTAGTTGACTGGAAATGCATAAAATCATTTCTATAAAACAATATGAAGTATTAGTTCAAAGGGATCAATACAAAACTGCAACCAAACTGATAAAATTAGAAAAATTAGGGCCTAAGCAGGATCAATTTCAACTGGCATACTTTATCAACAAATTAGTTGTGCGACTGATGACATATATATGTGACTATATTTTACCTGAGTTTTCATATTGTTTCTCTGTCACGTTTTTTTCTCTGTATGTCACTCCTTCATCTGTTTTACACACATACAAAGGTGACTGTCACTCCAGATATTGTTATTTTCAGCTTCCCACAAGCAATGCCTTTAATCACAAAAGTTTGTTAGTTTATCCAGGCAGTAACAATGATATATAGACAGTTTGCTCAACTCAGTTTTACAAGCATGGTATAATAACACCTATAAATCAGAGTAAAGTATAGAGACCAACGGGATTTAAAATATCTTTTAAAAAAATAAAGACCTTTTAAAAATACTTGAACCCAGTCACTTTTGGTCAGTGTACTAAACCACTTGAGTGCATTTGCAAACCCGAGGAATAAAAAAGCCAGAGGCTTTTGAGGTAGCTTGGAACCATTAGTGGCTCTGTTTGGGGACGAATTCTTGAGCAAACAACACAAAATTGTTTGTGAGTTTGGCCAAGCGACAGTGTATGCACAGGCTTTTATATCACGTAGAAAGCACATCCATTGTAAGTGGACATCTGCAATTCTCAAACTCAATGTACTCTAGTGTAGGCCTACAGAATCACTACAGAACTGGGCACTAAACCAGTAATAAATCTATGACTTGCAGCATGTGCATACTGTGGGCCTAAATTTGTCTGGTTGATGGACCAGTTTAAGCGTGACTTGTACCCTTATATGGATTTCATAATAATAAAAGCTGCAAAATAAGTTTTCTTGATTTGGCTTTATCAGAATGTCCAGTGATAAAATATTGTCATATTTTATGCCCAAAACACCTGCCATGAAAACGGTAGGAAATTTGATCACTACATAACACAGTTCCTTGGTTATATTAAGAAAATCAGCTCTCTAACACTTTGAAATGCAGTTAAGGTTGGAGATTAGGTACATAAACCCAAAAGAACAATTCAAACCACAGGTTAAACCTTCTTCAGACTTTAAAATTTGGACAGGAGGTAATTGAGACATCAATACTTCAATTTTTAATGAATAAAAATTTCTTACTTTTCAGTGAATTTGGCTGATTTTGCACATTTCTTGGCATTAATTATTGTAATAACCTGTCTTGGCAAGGGGCTTAATGTGTTGAAATTGCAAGGTGAGCCACAGGGTACTTCCAGTGTGGTGCCATAATCAGGCATCACAGTTTTAGGGACTCGGATGATGATCGACAAGTACACAGAGGTTGGCAGTTTTGTGCATATATTTACCCTGTGCAAGAGTAATACCAGCAAAGAGAACTCAAAATAGGGGTAAAAATTCATCTGTATTACAATACTATACTATACCAGAGTCTTTCAGAGTATACTAAATAGAACCAATACATAGATTGATTGATCGGGAGAAGTGTTGGAAAGTGGTCATAAAATGGGCCCATTATCACCTCACCAAGACAGAAACCTTGCAAGAGATAAAAGCAGTCTCAGGTGGTTTGCCCTTCAACTGGTCTAGTCTGTAAGGCCAACTGACAGCTAGAATCTCTGTCCATTGACTGGGGATTAACAATGGGATTAGTCCCACAACTCTGTAATTGAAGATAAGCCTCTTAATCCCAATGGAGTCAACCCTAAATAAGGCAGAGGTAGAAATTGACCTCTTTGGCTACAACCATTGAAATTTCAAATTGAAAGGCAGTGGTTCAGATTCCAAATTTGTGATCGATCGTCATCAAAATTGTCTTCAACTAGATAAAATAGAAATTACAGCATTTACAGAACCTGCAAAACCAGACACATTTATGGCATGAAATTTTTGTGAATTGGAGCTGACGGCCTCAATTTCGTGGCATGAAACTTTCACAAATTGCTACTTGCACTCAATGCATTCTGTAGACAAAAAAACAACAACAAAACATCAACTTTGGGAAACATTTTACTTTCGTGAATCTTGGTTCCTCGCAAAACTTGCAAAAGTTTCATGCACGCTAAAATTTCGGGTTTTACAGTATACTTGAGATGCCGTCACCTGATAACCGCAGCCTCAATCTGAAAGGTGACTGAAAGATGTTCTGAGCATATTCTTGTTTGTTTGTTTAAATATAACACTGCTTTTGTTCTCATGTTTTCATGAAGATGAGGAGTACAGTCAACTTTTAGAGAGAAAAGTTTACATGGGAATTGTATGACTTGGTCGTTTCTTCACTCTGTGTGTATTAGCAATGATATGATACGCCTTACTTAGGGGGTAAACACTGATTTCTTGAGAGAGAAAAAACAAAAACCTGGAAGGTCCCATCAAAAGGTCATAACCCAACAAACACTCATACACCAATTCAAGAACCAACTACCGGTAGTCTTATCTGCCTCATGATCTTTCATCATGGTCTCACTCATTTCAGCTTTGCTTCTTTTTTTTTTCCCCATAGAGTAATAAAGTGATGAAGTCACAGTATTTTGTTGTTTAGTTTGGTACCCTGTGAGTGCATGAACACTGGGGCCAGGTAAGGTTGTCTAGAACCAGTTTCCATGGCGATGAATGGCTGTGACATCACACTGTGGTATACTCGATTTCAGTCCAACACATTCCCACCATAAACCATATATATCTCTTCATCGACCACCTCCCTTGATGATAGCTTTTCAGCTTTGGTCTTCATTCTACCAATGCAAGGTATGATCATTTCTATTGAGTGGCTGAGTGCTCTCTGACAAGAGCTTTCAGAAGAGCATCTTTATCTGTCTCTGGACAACACATTGTACAGAGACACTGCACTTTTAATGCAGACTGGCGAAAAACAAAATTCATCACCCGCAAAAAGTGTGAAGCAGGAACAGTGAAGCTGCAATTTTCTGGTGCCAACCCGTTTGCTTGCTGACCAAGATTTGGAGCAGTTTTGGGTCAATTGCTTTTGTCTGTCCTCCCACCTTTTGTCTGTGATCAGTGAGGCCATGGAATCGAGTCGACGGAGCTTGAATAATGTCATCCTTTTTTGGTTTCCTGTCTGAAACTACTTTTGCCATCCTTCAAAGATGACCGTTGACTTTCAGTGTGGCTGTGCTGTGTTCAGCAAAGGGGTCGATTGTCCACACATTACATAAAGAATGGTACCCACTGGAGATGATCCAGCTTCCAGTTATTATATTGTGGTCTAAATCACAGGAAATATGTTTCCGCCTCAATTTTTATTGATTGACACAAATGCATTCATCTTCTGGTCATTACTTTTTTTTCACTCCTTTACATGACAATCCCGAACTAGTTAAAAGCTAGTCTGTAAAGAAAGAAAAAAAAAACAAAATTCTACAAATATGAATATTCATAATTATTATATGATGCTTTGTTACAAAGTGATTTTTTGATATCATATGCCATATAAATCTGAGTTCTGCCATTTTCTTCATCAACTTGTTTGATATCACCTTGTTCATCGAATGGCTTATAAATTCTTACATTTTCTCTAAATATCTGAGAAATGATATTGTCTGAACATACTGCTTCACCTAGAATAACACAGAATGACAATAATTCTATTCCACACTTCTAGTAGGTCTACACAGGCAGATAACCATATTTCAGGCAGCTTTAAAGTTTGGAAGAATTATCCTCTCATATTGCAAAATGTGATCAGTCTAGGCATGGCTAATTCTGTGTATCAACACATGATAAGAAAATCCAAAACAAGAACCTTAGCTACATAAATCAAGTTTTTCAACTCAATATTGTTTCCAACATAATAAATTCACACAATCACATTAATTTTTTGATGCATATATCCACAAATTACATGGGAATATTGTGTCATGTGATGAAATTACAATCCCAGAAGGTACTGATGTACACGAATTTGTCACAAGGTTAATCTGTTAGTGGTATAATTACTTTGATAAATCAATTCTGTTTGAGTTGATGAGAAGCTACTCTCCTGGGAAAGGAGTGATCAAATGTTTATCATATGTAATAATCCATTAATTTATTGAGTTAGAAAGTATATATCACACATGACAATCTTGGATAATTCTCTTAATGCAGAAGAGATGTGACTGCAGTACCATGCATTGCACGAATATTCTGCTTGATGTTTTTTCATATCATATTAATCCTTTCTACACCCCCGCCCCCAAACAGAAATGAAAAGCCTTCAGCAAACGTTTCAGTGGCAAGCTACAACAATCTCAAACAGAGGTGGCTATGTGGGGAACACATCAATACACGTCAGCTGAAATTGCCCCAAATCAGAGCAATTTAGCAAAGTAAGGAGACAAGGAAGGGGTGGAGGAAGGGGGGGGGGGGGGTGGGGGGAGATTGATGGAAGAGAAAGGAGCCTGGAAGGGCTCCCTCCCCATTCAGCTTTCTCTCACTGAGTCCAGGTCAATTGTCTTCGTGCGTGCGGCAAAGATCAGAATCTGTGCCCCTCATCGCGCACACCGACCTGGTTGAGTGTACTCTCGCTGGCTTCCACGGGAGAGAACAAAGTGGGGGACGGTCGGCACTGTCAACAGCAACATTACCATAATACCTCCGCAAGCTCCTAATGGCAGGGCACGCTGGGAATTCATTAAGGCCCACGATACTGAGACGGGGGCGCAGAATGAGACGTCGTCAGTGAGACTGTTTGGACTTTCTCCTCCGTTTTGGCCAGGCAGTCATTAGGGGAATTGGAAGATAGTGCAACACACGCACACAAGAAGAATTGGCAATGGCTTTTTTTTTTTGGGGGGGGGGGGGAATATAGACATCAATAGCACAGCACAATACCTGCAGGATTTCAGGATTTTTTTTTTCTTTCCTTTTTTTGTGAATGAAAGTCAGGAAATTGAGAAAATTGCACACACAGAGGCATGGTATATGAAACAAATTTGGCAATTTGTGGCAGATATATGAGTAGAAAGAAAAAAATCATACAGAGATATGAATTGGATATGATTCACTATCTTGTGCATGATTATGATCCCTTGATGGGCAAATTAACTGACCAATTTCTACTTGATTGGCATAGATTGGCTTCTTCAAACTAGCTTTCCTCCCATAAAGATCCATGTTAGCCCAATCTGCATCCAGTTCTATTGCCTATTGTATACCTATCTTATGAGAAAGGGGGGGGGGGGTAGGCATGCAAAACCCCAACAAATTGTGAATGAGAGAACAGATAATAATAGAAACACACAATCATCCCTGCTGATGGCTGTTCCAATGATCTTTCAATTCTGCTAATTCTCCACTGGCAATCTTTCATCTTTCCATTCTTATGATGGCTCTGTATCTTAGGGCTGGTATATAGATATGGATATGGTACCATGCAAACTGAAGGTTCAATCGCCCCATAGTGGAGACGGCGCCGAGATCTCTAATTAGTCTGGAATGGAGTACCCAGGAGGAGCACATCCGTTACATCAATATCATCGAAGTCTCTCTTACATCTTATGCCGTACTACAAGAACACTAAACTCCGTCTTCATCGCAGCCTGGGAAACACGCGATAATTTCTTCAGTAATTAATACATGAGGGTTTCATGAGAGGAAATGTGGGTAGCAGCTGTTTACAAGTTCTTCTCTACCTGGTTTGTCAGTCTTCCACCATTCCTTGCCCTAAAATGCTACACGTTCACATCTTGTGCACTCCTCCATCAATCTCCCTCGGGAAATGAACAAAAAATTGTCAGTACAACTTTCACAGGAATAACACTCACAATGACATTTACCTTTTTTTCCACTCTCATATGTGACCCATCACCACAACAGCCTGATGAGTGGTGAACTTACTGAACTTCAAGTTTTCTAATTTTGGTATCTCTGCACAAAATATATAATTTGTGCCTTCTTCACTTAAAAGATATAAATACAGACACGTGAGAAAGCCAGACATTGGTCAAATACTGAGAAACTCTGATCAAAAGATAATATGGAGTCAAGAGTAGAGATTAGGATTGTTCACTATCTTTCTTTCTTTTTTTTTAATCTCATGTTATGAAGAGGATCAGGTTGAGCACATTGTGTGCAATGTGGGCAACTGTAGCTCAAGCTTGATGATGATGAGAAAATGGAGCTAGGAGCAGGAGGACCCTGTTGAATCACCAACCCGATGAGCAAACAAAGCCATGCTGAGACTGATTGAGCAAATATTGAATCATGGATCTCACCATCATCTGGCTTGGTTTGGTATCACTCTCTTCAAGATACAACATCTCCTTCTTGAAAGAAGAAGACAAAGAAGACATCTTTTTTTCTTCTCCTTCTCTCTCTCTCTCTCTTTTCTGTTTCTCCAAAATGGAGACTGACTGTCCGTGATGCTAGCTGGCAATTTGATGCACTGTTAATGCACACTGCATTTCATGCATCTTTCCTCCACAATGTTTTATGGTTTTTGTGGAGGCAGCGGTTGCTAGGCAGCAGCATCCACTGCAATGCATCTATTGACTGCTGATTGCGGGGAGGCAAGATCTCTTGTGCTGTCACTCTGCATTGCATCTTTAAAAGATGCATGCAGCCAAAATGAAAGACCTGTAGCAACCTTCACAGAGTGTATACCTGCTGCCACTACAAAAAAAAAAAGAGAAGAAGAGATCTACAGATACAGAGCGAGAGAGATGGTGACCAGTTTTGACTGCAAATTTTTAGAGGCCAGCACCTGAAGTGCAGAAACTGTCGGTTCACCCTCACCATCTTGGGAGGCCAGGTGATAAATAACTCAGACTTTGACATTGATGGAGCTGAATAGAGCCTTATAATGCCTTTTAAGCAAGGTTGCAGCTGGGCAGCAGAGGGCTTCCTTTGCCGGAACTCAACACCATGCTGGAGGCACAGTGTGAGTGACGTTATAGTTATAGTCGCTGGAAAGGAAAAACTTAAAATGCATGCAGGGTGCATAATTTTTTTTCACTTTGGTTCTCTTGAACACATGATTTGAGAATTTCCGACACAGAGATGATGAAAAATTATGTGTCACTGGTATGTGACAGCTGATAGAATATTCCCCTGAAATGATTCGACTGTCATGGTCCATTTATCCCTGTTAACATTCATTCCTTCCTGGCTCAAAGCAATTCCATCGTTAGAAAACATGAAGGAGAGTTTAGGAAGTGGCTCTGTTATACAAATGAAAGAATCTACGACACGCTGAAGAACAATACTAACCATGGGTCCCTATATACACACATATACATTACGAAATCTGACTCTGAATCCCGTGTTACATTTGATTGCTCCACTCACTGATGAAACCTATGATCAACTATCAGCATCATGAACAAACAAGTTGTAGATAATAATGTCAGAGAAAAAAAATCCAACTTCCATAGAATATTGTTATGTCAACCCTATCTGTATTATGAAAAAAAAAGGATGATCACAATTGCATTACAAAGAAATGAGGAAAGGATGCTTTCTAGGTTTTCACAACAAAAGACAAACACTGGACTATTATCAATACAATGAGATATTGTATTGTTGATTATACAAATTACTTACCTTTGCTGATTATGCAGTCTCCAGCAAGCATAGTGATAATCTACATTCAGAATTTACATGGTTATAATATGTTATTTTACATTTAAAATTCCACTTTTTGCTAATGCTGCTAACATCAAAAGCACTGTGTCATTTAAAATATTGCGTCTTGCTACTACTCTTTGTGCAAACATTAGTTTATCCATCATTTTTTTAGGTGACTGCACTGATTCAGTCAAGTTTTCATAAACAGATTTATCAATTCATATTAATTGCAAACATCCTTATTCACATCTCTTTTACACACAGTTAACTGAAATGGATTGCTCTGCGGGTACCATTCTTTTGACCTGCATACTAGTTGTAAATTGTGACAAGATAACATCTAGTATCAGAAAATACTTATGTCAAAGTCAGATTTAAATGTGATGCTAATGTGCAATGAGAAAGATCAGCTCTATTTCTTTTTTAATTCTCAGAAAAAATAAAACGCAACTTGTGAAGGAATCTTTTATGATCAGCTTTGATCTTATGCAAATGTTAAGCACTGAAATGGCTTTAAAGGGATAGTACAGTATTGATGGAGATGAGAATTGGACTTGTAACTTTTTGCGAGATACCAAAAAAACACCTATGAAATGGTACAGAGCATACCATTTTAAGAGGAATTCAAAGATTATTAATCGGGTTTGGGATCACTGAAACATCCAAAAACAAAGTAAAACAAAGCAATCGTAATAAAAGGTGGGTCCCACACTTTATTAGAATCACTCTGTTTTGGATATCTCAGCCATTTTAAAACCAATTTTCATCAAATAAACGCTGAATTTCTCATGGAATTACATGCTTTTTCATATTTCATAGGAGGTTTCTCATTATCTCACCAAATAATGTTAGAAACCTGAAATTAGTTCTCAACCAAAACTATACGATCCTTTTAATGCTATATTCACTTCTGTAATAGGAGTCTTCTTTTGCTTTATGGGTCTTCTGTCTCATACAAACACAGAGCTATCATTTATATTAGTCTAGGGGTGGGGCTTTTATTCACCGATAGGACTTTCATTTTACGACACACAGGAAATCACAACAAACAGCATACAAATAGCAATCTATCCTCTCTCTCTCTCCACAGCTTACCTCCAATTTTCACTAGAGGCATCTATACAGATGAAGACAGATTGGTATCAGGCAACAATGAAACCATGATCACTCACAATTTGGGGCAGAAACATTACGCCTGTCTCTCAAGGTGAAATAGGACATTCAGACGGTACACAACCCTGGAAGTCCCACAAGAAAAAAGACATCAAGGCCTGTTACACTGTGCTTATCAGAAAGAGAGGAAGATTACCCAAACAAGCAAAATGAGGGTATTATGGAGATATAAACCTCTTGTGTATGGCTTTTAGGAATTTGTCACATGAATAGTGGCTAAAATTTATGGTAGGATTAAGGATCTCGCACTTTTCAAAGAGGATAAAGTCTCTTTTCTCTACCGCTGCCCTTATTGCAGCTAATGTCTTATCAATACTGTGTATCCTTGAGGATCTTTGAATATGTAGTCCAGTAAGCCTCCTGACTTGTAAAATATCTGACAACAGATATCATGATCTTTTTTTTTAATGCTGTCATATTATCCTCTCACAGAATGGGGAATGGGATTGGACATACAATAGATTACATGGATCAAATCAACAAACAGAAAGCAGTGAGGCGGTTTCAGACTGCAAAGTTTTCATCTACTGTTTTCATCTACTCTACAAGATGTGAATACAAGGGTAGGTGGAGCTTCACCCTGCCCATTATATTTCAGAGGAAAAACTGTTTAGACTTTTTTTTTAAAAATCAGACTAAAACTCAAATGAAAAACATGTCGAGATCATGATTGGCCAAGCCTGTATCTGAATGCTTTCACTAGGGCAGAAAAAATATATGATTCTAGTTTGCTTTAAGAATCGCTATTACAAATTAGATTGAGTACCATGAGACAGGTATTTTTAGTGCATTTAATTAGTCAAATTTTCATCATGGCTTACTAATAACTAACACATTTCAGCCTGATATTGCTCAAATGCGTAACATGTGTTGTTCATTTGCAGGGTACAATGCATTGATATATCACGCATGTATACAATAAAACGCATACTCTTCTGAAACATGTTACTCTGATAAATATATTAAATATCACAGATTTCTGACCCTTATCTAAACCATTACAGAGTTTTGGAATGGAATTACCTCACCTTAAACAAAGCTGATACTTTTAATAACTTGTGTAATCTCACTGTCTCATCTACATCTGCATTTGGCAACAGCACCATCATTATTTGCATTGTTTTATCTGTACATGGGAGTACCTCCTTGATTATATGAAGAGTTTGTTCGCAAAAACTGATAAGTCCATATTTGCCAAATGGAGATATTTGCGATTAAAGGTCAAGAAAAATAAAAAGAATAATAAGAAAATGTTTGCTTCTTTTGACCATAACTTCAAAAATATACCTTTATATGAAGCGACCAATATATCATTTAAAAGGTATTATTTTGTACTTAATGACAGAGACCGTATCTCAAATTCTTCAAAAATGAACTTTTCGTTTTTTGCGAACAAACTCTTCATATGTTATACCTACTGAAATCAATGAAATAGTTCTCAATGTACCTAACACCCAAACATCTACTTTAATGATGGGGGGGGGGGTACACATCAGAGACTGGACTGAAAGAACAGTATAAATTGACTTATTTAATCCTTTCCACTGATATTCTATTATGAGCAAAATCAACTGAAGACCTTATATCAAATTAACTCAGTAAGTTTCACAAACTATATTTCTATACTTGGTGCTGTGTCTTGTTATCTTAGTTTTGATAATCATTGTTAGTGTTTCACAAGGTAAAACATAATCTATATTTTGAGCCCTTTCCAGTTCATACAATTGTCTGTTTCAGTCGCATCATTTTCAAACGCTTTTAAACATTAAATTTGAATATACTAATCTTTCAATTAGCAATATATTTTAGATGATTTAACTTCCTCTTTCTCTTTGAAACTGGTAAATTTTTGTCAGTTTCTTTCTACTTTACTTTAGACCTAATTAATGCAACCATGCAGTTTCATCTAATCTTTACCTAATCTAATAAAAGCAACAAAGAAAATGCCAGCTTCAAAAAGAAAGAGGAACATCAATATCATCATTTTTATGTGTTGTTTACAGCATGGATAACGTAACAAGTTTGGTTTAAGACTATATGTATACATGCTTTTAATTTGTTAATTCGAGCCTCATCTTTTATAGTATAGTGAACCATTGCGAACTCAGATCATTTGTAATTATCTGATATTATGTTACGTTTTTTGGAAAAAAATAAAAAAACATTGAAATAAAAAAATAGATTCAAAGCAGTAAGATTTAGAGGTGCCAAATAAAAGATGACCAGATGATATATATATATTTTTTTTTCAGCAAAATTCTCCTCAGGATTTCATTCACTCACAAACAAGAAAATAAGCACAGGGAACACAGAACCAGCAGAGAACGATTATTCTATCAGCGCACAATAAATGCCGAATTGATTTAGGGTTATAGAGGTCCTAACTTTGTCTGCAAGACAACAATGTTGTTAGCCTGCCCGAGTTGCTGTAGCATTTTTGAAAGAACATTCAACTCTACTTACCTCCCAAAGAGCAATTAATTTTCCAGATTCTAGCAATAAACTTCCTGCCAGTATGACCACATGACAAAGATATGTTTTTTTGTTTAGTTCATTGGTTTTTGTTTATTGCCAACCTCAAACACTTCTCATGTTCCTTCATGGAAGGGAAAGGGTAAATCATTGCATTTATTAGGCGCTGAGCATGACAGAGTGCATTACACTCAGCTTGTCTTAAAAAAGAACACATACATATTCAGAGACAGACAGACAGACACACACACACACACACATACACACACACACGCACGCACTTAAAAGCACTGGGACAGCAGATCATTAACCTTTTGACAAACAGATGACAAACTATTCACACTACTTTCCCTTGACAAATTACCGGTACATTGCTGAGGTTTTCAAAATTTCCCCCCTTTTGACTGTCCCTGTCATGGGTGCAGCATGATGAACATGGAAATGGAGAGGAAAAAAAAGTTTTCATCCTTTTCCACACACCTACATGTCAATGTCAATATCTCTCTAACATATGATTTCTTCTCTCAACAGTCCAGCACTTCACATCCTTTCTTTCTGAAAACTTGCAAAGAAAAACACACGGATCTCCTACCGGCCTCCTAATCGCATCACCGCCTACAGGGCAATTAATTTCTTCACTTTTGATGATAAAAATCCGTACAGGGGGTTTCATATTGAACCCAACAGCTGCACTCTGCTTGTAGTTTATTTTTCCCTTTGGCAGGTCATGTTCAGAATTTCCAGTGCATGCTCCTGAGAATGTGCAAAGCCTGTCGCCATGGCGATGCTATATCAACCAACTCTGTATGTTTTGTACATGACAGATCAGTGCTTGCATGTCTCTAGCTCACTTTTTGACGGTGATGAGCAGACGAACTCGCAAATACTTCCTATACCCCAGACTGAGGGTTTGGATAAAACAAAGAACCCACACAGAGTGAGAGTAAAACAATATCAAACATACAAACAAACAAAACTTCTTGCAGAATGTATCAAAATGCAGATGATAAACCATATCTTATACCTCAACATTTCTTTCTTTGACAGAAGCTGCAAAAAAAATATATTCAAAGTCTTAGTTTCAGTTTTCAAAACACATGAAATGTATGGTCAATGAATACTTAATTGGTAGAGGAATGTTACCAATCTCTCTCTCTCTAATAGATATCCCTGTCTAAATAATGAACTAACTGTTGTATTATGATATTCTGTTGCAGGGACCCCAAGAATAACAGCATATAAACCACTGATGGGGCTACCCTGGGTAAAGAATACTGAATAAATAAACAAATAAATAAACAGAAAATCAGAAAGCAGGGCAGATGAAAAAGAAAACAAAGCATGACCCAAACATTTCTGATGATAATGTGTGAGATGAAAAAGTGGTAGCACCTGTCATTTCAGCACAAAACAGTCGTCAGTATATGGGAATCGGCAGATTTGTACGTAAAGTGTGTGATCCATGTGATGAATGCAAAAAGATGGAACCAGGTGGAACTGACAATGTCTGGATCACAGCTGTGGCTTTCTCTCTCTCTCTCTCTCTCTACACACCCTCCTCCAGCTCCAAAATTTACTTCATCTACCATGGCTATCTATCTTTTGAATTCTGCTACCATGGGAAAATATTGCAACAATAAACGTCACAATGCTTGAGCTTTCAAACTTTCTACTCACACTGTGATGAATGAAATCTTGCAACGTTTGAAATATCAAGTCTTTGGTAGCTATCATAATGAACACGCACAACTGGCTTGGCAATCTGCTGCACCAGAACACCGGCTTGATATAACAATATTCTGGGCAGCGTATCTGCATGTTACGCATCCATACAGCAAGAGGAAGTCACATTACAAAAATGATTTCATTGCAATGAGCATTCTCACTGTAAAATGTCACAGTTAACTTCAAGCATAATTTCACAACTGTGTGTGATTTTTCTGGCAATGTTTTGGGCAAGGGATTTGGCATTATCTGCCCAGCAACCTGCACAAAAAAATGTAACATCAAACTGGCTTGGTAAAGGAAACAGTAGCATGTTGTTTTCTTCCCCCATTCTGTGAGATAATATTTTGAGCTGCCTAATGTGCTCAAGTCTGCATAATGTAAGAAGAGGAGGGTTAAGTTACAGTGAGTGCATTTCTATTTGGGACACAATGTCTCCCATTTTGTCTTTCAGAGCTGTTAATCCATTCTTGCCACTTGACAGTAGAATAGCGGCAGAAAAAGACGGCAAGGAACATGGAAAAAATGTTCTGTGTCATCATCATCATCATCAAGATTTCTCACAGCCTCTGTCAAATCTGTCAACACTAGCACATTTCTTCATCGGCTGTTTATTTTCCTCCAAGCCATCTCCAGACCCATGTGAGAGGCAAAATGGAACCAAACAGCAAGGGAGGCACACTCCTTCCATTATCTGGGGCAAAATGTGAAACATTAATCTCTTTATGGGTAAAATAAATGTGGGACAAGAGGTTTCTGAAAAGACCGCCATGTAATTTATGATTGTGTGATTTTCAAACTCAGACAAATCTGAAGGAAAGAAAACAGAAATTGGAATAGAATCTTAAAGGTTAGGTGCACAGTCTCCCTTTGATTTAACTCAGTTGCATTCTAGAATACACAATTGTACTTTGCAAACCCACTTTTTACTCAATGAATCCCTCTTGATTGTTCCTCATATCAAAACAAATGTGACCCTAAATACATAATGACACAATGATCAGTGGCTGTTTAAATGGTGAAAGATTGATCTTACAGGAACATATTTAATATGTAAATATGTTAAACAAACATTCCTTCACAGGGATGTAGGCTTTGTGATAATATTGCCAATTGATATATTTGTATCTCATATCTCTTTTGTTCTAATCTGTGACTTCCAAAGAACACATTTCAATTTAATTTTAGGATATATTATACAGTATCTACACATACAACTGTACGCTGCTCGCCATGTCACCAACGCAACATTAATCTTTTGTGGCTCACAGAAATGTTGGACAAAGGTTGCCTGTGAGGAAAATAGATTGTAAGATTTACAATAAAGATGATTTACCGCACACATGCGGATGTTCTGATTGTTTAAAAAGTGAGTACTAAATCAAAGAGGCCATTTTTAAAGCAAGTAGGCCCTAAGTATTTTATTGGTAGAAATTACACATTCCATTAATCTAGACTACAATGATGCTTTTAACAGATTGACAAGCAATATGGCAATCTAAAATGTAGGAAATCATGTGTTTTGAGTTAATATAGTTACAGTTTGTTTTCATCTGTGAATATCATCATAAGCTTTTCGTCATTTTCAGAATCTTCCACTGAAGTAAATTACCTTTACTCTGTACTATCTACTTCACTACAGCAGAGTGCAGAGTCTTTGTTGTCCAATGTCTAATGTTGTGTGCGTGTGCATGCATGCTTTATAATAGGACTCACAAATTCATGTGACATTATTAAGCATAAAACTAGCAAGTTTTCTTAGAAATCTCTCTTGTGGTCAATCAGTGAATGGAATTTCCCCCAAAATTTTGAGAATACAGTCATCGCTTTTTAAATGATTAAAACACCAGTATCAAACATAATATATCTCATCTGTACTGAGTAGGCAGGTGTTCTAAATTGCAATTGTGTTATGTTATCATTCACTCAACAATAGTCTCCCCTCATCCCCCCCCCCCCCATTTCAATCTAGTCACTTCCAAAAATATCGAATCAAACCCTCAAAAAAAAAAAATCTCTTGGGGTTTCCAGATTGCACATTTCCTCTGGTCATATATAAAGGCAGCACACAACAGGGATCTATTTCAGAAGTTTGTGACGTTGCCATGGTAACGGGGCTCTTCCACTGAAGCTTGTTTGGGCTGTCTTCAGGCAAGGGACCAAAGAATGTCAAGGGGATGGAGGGAACCTATTTACAGGCCATACAGCGGGTCAGACACTTTTGAAAGACTGCTACACAACTACCAAAGAAAAAAAAAAGAAATATGCAGCATAAACAAATACAATATTATCCTGATTAACATACCGGTGCCAGATCTGGCCTCAGCGATGGTTAGCTTTGGGTGTTTTGATTTCTGAGCAATCCCCAGAAGGGCAAAAAAATATTCTTGCCTATCAACAAAAAACAAATTACCCATTGAAGCAAGTGATTAGGTATATTGTAATAGCCATCAAGTTGATATAGTCTGCATTCATTTCAGTCAAAACAACACAACAATAATATACGAATAATTTATGAGTTGTGAGTGCATAGGGCACGAATATCGCACGAGGCGCGAGATAAGCCACTGGTCTATTCAACAAGGCGCGTAGCGCCGTGTTGAATAAACCAGTGGCGAATCTCGCGCCGAGTGCGGTATTACGTGCCCCAATGCACGAACAAAATCATAAATTATTCGTTTTATACAACACCTTGTCCACAATCACAGTACTAAATTAGTGACCGCTAACTCAGGAAGGCCCAAAAATAAATGTAACAATTAGGCCGAGAATTGTAAACCACCCTGTGTACTGCTTTCAAACACTCGTCATGATTCGACCACACAGTCAAACTCCGCAGGGTCTATACCCATTCTACGCTAACGTTAGATCGAGTTAGGCCTGCATGACTGTTAAGCCGATCTGAGATGTTGGTAGATCTAGTAGTAAGTCTAGACTTTCTCTATTTCCGAAAATGATTTTGTATAAAAACACAGAAAAATAATCAAATTACGGTTTCTAAACTTGAAATGAAGTCTTGATTTTGGGATCACTGTGGTCCACGTAGCAGATCAGAGTCAAAACTAAAAACACAGCAGTAGGTAGGCCGCAATACATGCAACTACACTGTTGTAGGTAAAGTAGCTGCGCGTACACGTACACGTTAACGTTGCAGTACTCCGCCGCGCCTGGTCTGTGAGACTTACCGGCAGCGCAGCGCAGCCGGCCAGCACGTACAATGTATGTACATTGTAGTTTGCTGGCGCTTTGCTGCTGTGAGCCACAGAACTCTGTGAGCGGTTATGCATTAGTAGCCCCCCACGAAGCCGTGCTATAGTACCTTCGAGCCGTGCAATAGGCCCATGCCAGGGGCCTATTGTATGGCTGTCACTCTCAATGAGTTTGGTAGGTATTTTCTATTGAATGTCATGTGACATGTTCTTGGCCAATCACAATTCGACATCATTCTGAGGTGTTGTATAACAATTACTACATGTATATCTATGATATATTCTACCTATCTATCTCTCTTTCTGTTTATTTATAATTTATATGTAGGTATGCATTCATGTATTTTGTGTGTCTCCAGCATATACTTCATTTCAATTTATTTTATGCAGACTTAATTTGGCAACTACCAGTGTGTGCATCATTTTCACCAAACAGCATTCACTTTTTGTATAAAGACCACGGAGGAGCTCATGCCCCAGTCACATAGACATCCCGGATCACCACGGACCACCCCGGATCTGATCCGGGTGATCCGCGGAGAGATCCGTGTTGATGCCTTGGACATCCTTGGACATCCATGTAGATCCGGGGATATCCGGGAGGCCAACACGGCAACTTTTGGAGGTCAAAAACATCCAGCGTCATCTGGGGATTGCCGTGTTGGCAGAGCAATCCGGGGTAGTCCGTGTGACTGCCATGTAGCTGCCGTGTTGATCCGTGTACATGCCGTGTTTGTCCGTGTAGATGCCGCGCTCTTCCGGCCTTTTCCGTGTAGCTGCCGTGTTGATACCGTGTGTACAGTCATACCAACACTTGTCGACACTCCATCGAGGTCGAAACTATCCCAGGTCTCCACGGATCTTCCCTGATCTCCCCAGATCTCCCCAGATCATCGTGTAGATCCTTGAGCATCCGTGTTTATATGTGACTGGGGCATCAGCTCACCTAGTACCTCCTTAGTTGAGATCTTGGGATATAAAGGCCTCTGTTCAACAATTTGTATGATTATACGATGGATGACTGCCATTTAAAAGGCAGATATGTGGCTATATCTAAATATTTTATGGAAACAATGTGTCTCTTCAAATTACCTGATTGAATCATAAGGTGCTTCTAGACAGCACTTTTTTCCCCAAATCTGCAACTATGAGATCCCCTTTAATAGATAGTTAAATGTTATGTAATGCTGTGGCTGTCATACTACTGAGGCTACTATGGGGTAGAGCCAAGGTTAACATTTCCCATACAATGAATGTAGATAATGGAGGATTTAAGAACATACACCCCCATGCAGCTACAATATGGTACTATCAATACTTTGTAAAAGGATAATGTTTCTTTACACATCATCATTCCAATCTATTCCATAGATAGATATCATTAACATTAACTACAAATGGATCTTGCTCAAGTTCTCAATCTTCTGTCAGTTGCTTTCTGCATTGATACGCTCTCCTTCCATGATATAAAGAGAGAAGAGGTAGTCTTTCGGTAGAACTTGAGAAAAGACAACAATGAGTTTATCACACTGTTATCAGAGTAAATGCTTTGTGATTGACAGTGACGATCCATGCCTTAAACACTTCATTCATGGGCTGGTCTCAAGAGGGGATAAGAACAAACTAGACTTTGTCCATCATGATCCCCTATTGGAATTCAGCACCAATGCAGACCTACACTAATATTATTAGGTGATCCGAGTATCCTTCGGATCACCTTCTGTATCTGTACGGATTCTTTCTTCTTCTTTGTTTCTTTATTTCTCCGCAAAAGTTGTGCAGAGGTTAGCTCAGAAAGTCCGCTGCCTATCAATTTCAAAATTATACCATGTATGCATCATGTCCCAAAGACGACAAATCTAATGTATCATTGTGATCAGTCGACCGTGACGTCACTATGACGTCATTATATGAAAACACATTCTCAATCATATCTCATTAATGGAATGAAATTTTTCAATGAAATTTACGTCACATATATTTCAAATTATACGCATTCTACTCATGTTCTCAAAATTCATATTTTCTCTTAAAACGTGCGCGTACGCGCGCGTTGAAATATTTGTATGCTCCAATCGAGCTCAAAATTTTTTTGCACACGTTTCAGACCATTTGGAGCATTTTTTGAAAAATTGAAAAAATCGGACGGACGCGTACGCGCGCGCGAATATACGCACGCACAGCTCATGTGCAATTGAAATTTCCAGTTTTTTCACTTTGATCGGATGTCTGAAATGTTAAGGAATATTTATACCAAGTTTCAAATCAATGCGACTCAATATGACGTCATACGGGCCCGTCAAAGTTGAAATTCCGCGCGCGCGTCAATGGCGATATACAGTGCAACTATGCCAAAAAACTGCTAATTTTAAATTCGATTTTACTCGTCAGGATGGACGGTGACCCCCCATTTTCTTTACATATTTTAAAACCTGATGAGTTGTACATGTCATTTCATGGGGTGGCAATGCTGACAAAATGATTAAAAGATAGCAAATTTCTTAATAAAGTAAAAAAAGTAAATTTTCAAAATGACGTCATCAAATTCAAGTTCATTCGAGTGTATCTCACTAGTCCTTTGTCAATTTTCACCCAGATTTCAGTATGATGTAGCTTATTTAATGTTCTTTCAAACATAAAATTACAAAATTTTGATTGGATAACGGTATCACCTCGTAAAAATGGATTGAAAGTAACCTTGTCAAATTTGACCAGTTTACGTGTTATCTCTATGGGAGTGCAGTTTTTCTGGAAATGAAAATTGACATGACTATCTTTATCGAGCACTAGCTCACTTACCCTTCGGTAAATTTCTCCCAGATTTTGATATGTTGTAGCTGAGACTTTACGCTACCGTAAGTGTGCCCTTCGTTTTTTCATACGATGTCGGTATCACGTCAAAAATTTTGGTTGAAATTTAGGCTTATATTCGATGTATTGAGATAGTTCTTTCTTTCTGCAACTTTCTTTGCAATAACTCAAGAAAAACACGCCCTATTACTTCTTTATTTCGCACATGTTTAGTTCATGTCACGTACATTATTTCATAAAATAACAACTACTTGATCGGACACCATCTTGGGTATGTAAATTAGGGTCAAAGGTCATAAGTGTTTCATCCTGTATCTTAGTGAATACATGTCCTATCTTTCCCATATTTTGCACACGCAAAGACCATGTTACAAGGATCATTTCACAAAATAACCACTTTTTACTCAGATGCCATCTTGTCTGTGCAAATTGAGGTCAAAGGTCATATGTACTTTTTTTTGTATCTTCGTTATGACGTGTTATCTCTATGGGAGGGAGTTTTTTTTAATGTGAAAATTGACATGATTGTCTTTATCGAGCACTAGCTCACTTACCCTTCGGTGAATTTCTCCCAGATTTTAATATGTTGTAGCTGAGACTTTACGCTACCGTTAATGTGTCCTTCGTTTTTTCATACGTTGTCGGCATCACGATAAAAAACTTGGTTGAAATTAAAGCTTATCTTCTATGTATTGAGATATTTCTTTCTTTCTGCAACTTTCTTTGCAATAACTCAAGAAAAACACGCCCTATCACCCCCATATTCTGCACATGTTTAGTTCATGTCACGTACATTATTTCATAAAATAACAACTACTTGATCGGACAACATCTTGGGTATGTAAATTAGGGTCAAAGGTCATAAATGTTTCATCTTGTATCTTGGCGAATACCTGTCCTATCTTTCCCATATTTTGCACACGTATAGACGATGTCGCAAGAATCGTTTCACAAAATAACCACTTTTTCCTCAGATGCCATCTTGGGAGTGTAAAGGTGGGTCAAAGGTCATATGTATTTGTTGTTGTATCTTCGTTATCTAGTGTATACGGAATTTGGTACCAAAGATGGCAGATATGAAGCCCTTTTATAAACGAGAATTCAAACATCACACGGCCAACGTTTTTAACAACAGACGAAACCTGTATGGTCATGCCTATTGCGATCAGGACTCGAATCATTGATGAAAAAAAAAAATCGGATCACCTTAATTTGTCAGTAATGACAAATTACAATCTCTAGTTCTTCTTTCTTTGTTTCTTTCTTTATTTCTCCTCAAAAGTTGTGCAGAGGTTAGCTCAGAAAGTGCTATGCCTATCAAGTTCAAACTTATACCATGTATGTATCGTGTCCCAAAGACGACAGATCAAGTAAAATCATTGTGATCAGTTGACCGTGACGTCACTATGACGTCATTATATGAAAACACATTCTCAATCATATCTCATTAATGGGATGGAATTTTTAAATGAAATTTACGTCACATATATTTCAAGTCAAGCGAATTCTATTCATATTGTCAAAATTTATATTTTCTCTTAAAACGTGCGCGTACGCGCGCGTTGAAATATTTGTATGCTCCAATCAAGCCCAAAATTTTTTTGCACACGTTTCAGACCATTTAGAGCATTTTTTGAAAAAATGAAAAAATCGGACGGACGCGTACGCGCGCGCGCATATACGCACGCACAGCTCATATGCAATCGAAATTTCCCATTTTTTTCACTGTGATCAGATGTCTGAAATGTGAAGGAATATTTCTACCAAGTTTCAAGTCAATCCGACTCAATATGACGTCATACGGGCCCGTCAAAGTTGAAATTTTGCGCGCGCGTCAATGGCGATAGACAGTGCAACTATGCCAAAAAACCGCAAATCTTAAATCCGATTTTACTCGTCAGGATGGACGGTGACCCCCCATTTCCTTTACATATTCTGAAAGCTGATGAGTTGTATATGTCATTTCATGGGTTGGCGATGCTGAAAAAATGATTAAAAGATATCAAATTTCTTAATAAAGTAAAAAAAGTAAATTTTCAAAATGACGTCATCAAATTTCAAGTTTACTCGAGCGTATCTCACTTATCCTTTGCCAATTTTCACCCAAATTTCAATATGTTGTAGCTTATGAAATGCTCTTTCATAAATTAAATACACAATTTTCATTAGATGACGACATCACCTCGAAAAAATGGATTGAAGGTAACCTTGTCAAATTTGACCAGTTTACGTGTAATCTCTATGGGAGTGCAATTTTTATGGAAATGAAAATTGACATGACTATCTTTATCGAGCACTAGCTCACTTATGCTTTAGTGAATTTCTCTAAGGTTTTAATATGTTGTAGCTGAGACGTAGGGCTATCGTAAGTGTGCCCTTTGTTTTTTCATACGTTGTCGGGATCACGTGAAAAAACTTGGTTGAAATTAAAGTTTATCTTCGATGTATTGAGATATTCCTTTCTTTTTGCAACTTTATGTGCAATAACTCAAGAAAAACATACCCTATCACCACCATATTTTGCACATGTTTAGTTCATGTCACGAACATTATTTCATAAAATAACAACTACTTGATCAGACGCCATCTTGGGTATGTAAATTAGGGTCAAAGGTCATAAATGTTTCATCCTGTATCTTGGTGAATACATGACCTATCTTTCCCATATTTTGCACACGTAAAATCCATGTTACAGGGATCATTTCATAAAATAACCCCTTTTTGCTCAGATGCCATCTTGTCTGTGCAAAGTGGGGTCAAAGGTCATATGTACTTCTTTTTCTATGTTCGCTATGACGTGTTATCTCTATGGGAGGGAATTTTTTAGATGTGAAAATTGACATGACTCTCTTTATCGAGCACTATCTTACTTATGCTTCGGTGAATTTCTCTCAGATTTTGATATGTTGTAGCTGAGACTTTGCAGTATCAGGACTCGAATCATTGATAAAAAAAATCGGATCACCTTAATTTGTCAGTGATGACAAATTACAATCTCTAGTTTGTATTTTTCTTTCTTCTTGGCAGAACCGTTTCCATGTCTTTGACAGGGGATGAAATGGACTGCTATGAACAGCTCCTCCCATGGCGCTGTGAAAAAGGTGTCTCAAACATTAGTGTAAACATCAGAATTACCTCATGACCCCTGTGTCCTCACTAGTACTTCCAGTTCTAAAGAGTGTTGATTCATTTGTTTCACATATCAAGCAGATTTCATTTCTGAATTCTACTGACAATGTAGTGTCATTGTAGTATCAATGCACCTGAAGATGTGGTGCTCATCCATCAACAATCAAGACAAAAGGTATTAATCACCAAATCTTGATTCTTTGTTTTCATCTTCCATCTGACAGATGGCTGGCTAGCCCATATTCAGCTGCACTAGCTGATCCTCTATTGGGGTCATTGTAATTGTGAGTACTTCGGGTGGACCACTTCACTCGGTTTAAATGCACCTTGCTCTTTGTGATGAATGAATGAAGCAGGATCTTTTATGAGCATTTTAACACACGGTGCCTGCATTTTGTGTCCTATCTTCAAGACGATTTCAATGTGATGTTATTGTGGCCACACACAATCTCAGAAGAGAATGGTCGCATGACCTTGATATCACTTGTGAAAAAAATTGTTTGTACATAATCAGACCAAAGTGCCGTCATTTACAGGCAGTACCCCACTTCATAAAGAGGATCCAATGTTTTCTGTCTCAAACATTATATTCTTCACCGAAGATCAGCTTAAGAATGAAGAAAAATCTCTTTCATACAATGTGAAATGAGTTATATTAAGGGAAAAAGTTTGGAGGATTGCACAAGATGTGAAGGTCATGTGACTATCGAACACTCAGTCTTTCATAATGTACTGTATAATGACATATATTTCACAGGTTTTTAATTTTTGTGAATTTCGCAAGTCAGGTGACCTATCAACTGCAAATTTTAAAACATGAGCAAATGTCAATTCTGATTCTGACATGAATGTGATGTGCACATGTACATTTCTCTGTCCATTGCTGTACTCCATGATCATGAATTTAACAATACATGAAATCATTGGGAAGTCCTGATTTGAAAAAACAAAACAAAAACAAATTAAACTTGATAAATGCATGGGGTATACAGTATTCAGATTTGCATAAATCATTCAATAATTTGCTGATTCTTCAGTTTCATATCTCTGTAGTTCATGTCATTAAAAGTTCACTTTGGCATATTTCACCCTGATCAAGGTACATTCTTTGTACGCAAATGAATTTAAAGAGAGAAATGTAATCTACAGATTTTTTAGAGCATTGTACTTCTGGTAGGTCTCTGAGTGTATATTTCACTATTCCCCAAACCCCATGCCATGACCTCCCACCAAGAATCCCATAAAATAATTGCAATCACCCATGCATTTCTTTGAGAAATCAACCCTGTCATTAGTGCATTTACAAATGTTTTTTGAACCAACTTGAGGCCAGCGCTGTGTGCACACCACTACCAGACAATGTCGTAACACAGCAGGGTGTGTAGAAGGGGTGTGAGCATGGCGAGCATGAGTCAGGCAAGAGCTTTTCCACTTGGCAGGGAAAATTTGCCAATTTCCATCAAACCCTTGATTAGGTTTGATTTACGCATGAATAATCACATGCCTTTCAAGCACAAAAAGTCTCGGCATGCATCCTTTCTCCTGATCCGTCCATCAAACTTGATGCAAGCTGAGCTGGGCCAGTGTGCTGTATTTCTCCTTGGTCATTTCACTTTGTAGCAGCATGCCTTTCTTCCACATGCTATAATGAAATGGAAAGAGCAGCTGTTTAACCCTGTTATTCCCACTGCCTTACTGCCTATACACAATGTCAATGGCATCTTATAGCAAAATGGGCCTCAGGGAGTTAAATCATCACTGCTCTAAACTCAATTAAACTTTCAAGCTCCAGTGAAACCTATTCAGCCTGACCACCACAAAAAAAAAACTCAAATAAAAATGAAAGAAAGAAAAAGTCTGAATAGAATGCTGAAAATTTTATCAAGCATGTGCAAGGACAAAAGTACCCTGTGGAAATGTTGCTTGAAATATGGAAAATATAAATTTCAGAAAAAAACAACTGATAAACGGCAATTTGATCAAAATTGAGTAATTACAGTAGAACATCACTGCAACTCGAATGCTGGGAGAAATAATAGACTTGATATCCCATGGGGACCACAAAATGGATGTTTTTGTCATGTGATGCCTGACAGTTCACATTAAACAGAATTTTTCCTCTGTTGTATACCACGTGGAATATCACAAATATCGTATGATCTCAGAAGATGTATTTTTTACACGACTTTCCTCAAGATTCACTCAATTATGATTAATTTAAACAATAATTCCAATCAAGGGAATTGAAAACAAAAATCACAAAGATTCAAGAAGACTTGTCCCTTTTCATCTGTGAAGTAAATTAAAGATATTCTCAAGAGACAAGATGTATTTGAGACACACGTCCACAACAAATACTTTGAGGAAGCAATCATGGTGGACAAATCGGCAGCAGTTAAACTGTCATTATTTTTGTCATCAATTGGCTGGAATCTCCACAATGCTACTGTTGTACAATGGCAGAAAATGTTATATGATCTTTTCTGTATATTGCGTCTTTTGACAGAAGTATCCAAATGGTTATAATATCCCATGAAACTGCAGATATATTCATTTGGAAACAAACTCTATCTCATCAGTGTACAAGAAACTGTTATTTTTGAATATCCTTTCCCTGGCCAAACTTGAAATTGCTCTGAGCAGTTTTTGGCATTGTCTATTTTTATCTATTTGAATGATAACAAAGATTCTCTCTAAAAATGTCATAACATTAAATGAATGCATTACTACTAGTACCATCACTAATTTTGTGACAATACATTATTTTCTCCAAAATGAATGAGCCACCTATACTCTTATTTTTGGACCAATAACAAAAAGAAAATCATGATGACCATACTCCTTCTGAAAGATGCATCACTCTACGTGGAAAAAAAGATATCTTGCCTATGTTTCATATGTGTGGATATTATGTTAATTGCGGCATACGTAATATGGGTACATGCACTTCAACCCGGCAAAGCAGTATGGTTGCCATGGCAACACGGTGGAGTCACCACAGAGTCTATAGACTTAGGAAGCATGTCTCAGTACGCGTACATGTAGAATAAGCAGACTCCCACGATCCTGTCTGGTGGTACACCAAGGAATATACACTTTACACTCCACGTGCTGGGAGTAATCTTTACTAAAGATGGAAAAAATGACTGAAGAGGGAAAAATTGTTGGATTGGTGGATCATGGAACACTGGCATCTCCCAGAAATGTACAGGAAACTGCTATGATGGCTACATGTACGAAAGGTTTAAAAAAATATTTTCTTTTAACAAGTGGATGAATATGATGCATGCTCATCTTTCAAATACTTTTGCCACACAAAGTGATTTTAGTAGAGATTCTCCCTTAATTCATCCATGATAAACCAGCTCAAAAAACTCCTCGGTATTTTATTTCTGATGTCTGGAGATTCTAACAAACAAGGAGAGTTTTGTGTACATTCCACACAAACAATTAACCATAACACTCTGAAAGGGAAAATTATTTCCAATTCATATGCAGTGAAAGGGAAAAGGGAATAGGACCATTCACGCTTTTTCCCACGTCTGGACTGAATTAACATCATCCTGGTGAAAACTGAATAAATATAACACACACATCACAAATACAAAGAAGATTTAATACCAGGTGTTTGCTGGATATCAACACTAAACATTCATTTTTACGGACCTTCTCTTTTATCTGCTATCTCTTCATATAATCATTTTGATACCAGTACTCACGACGAAACAAAACGTTAATATCAAAACATGCATTATTGTCAACCCATACAAATTCATCTTCCCATGCCTCCGAAATGAAAAAGAGCCAAAACAACAACACCAAACAGTATAGACTACGCTTGTGAAGCTGGAGTACACTGCACTCTGGAATGGCATTATGGTTCTTGAGCAATCTTTTATTTTTCTCTTCTTTTTTTTTTCCTTTTTAGTTCAAGAATCAGATATCTCATTGGCACATGTCTGCATTTGCCGAATGTGTGAACTCAGGACTGACAAACGATTGGGCAGATTAGGTGCGCTAATCCGGTGAATCCTTTGATGCTTATTTCCGCACATAGAATAATACAAGAATGGAGGGAAATGGTTCACTGGCTTTGACAAAGGGGTGAGATTAGACCAAGAAAAAACGTGACAATCTGCACGTACTGCATTAAGAAAAATTCTGGCCAAATAAGATCAAACGTTGGCGACAGCAGCCGTGTGCTACATCTTCATGCATGAATTTTAGGCTGATCGAACCGCGAGTCACAAACATCATGAGATTACAATATACCCCTATGAATGAGTCAGTCTCTACAGATTTTTTACCATGAGATCCACTGAAAGTTGATATCATCGTATGTATCATGGTTGCTAGGTGAGGCAGGCCGTTTTGTTGTGATGAACCAATTCCACGAAAGAGAACATTGCTATTATGTGATTACAATAGTTAGCTGGACACGTACGTTCATTCCCTGCATCTTATCTACTTCTGAATGTGAGGTAAAGTGTAAGTAAACCAGAAAGAGTGGACATTGTTGATGTAAAAACACCTTTTTCTTCCCATTCCAGTCATGTGAACAAATACTGGGGGAAGAGTGTCCAGTAATAGATGAGTATAAAAAAAGAAAACACATTTTCTTTATTGATTTGATCTATGAGTGTCACTACATGACAAAAGTTTGTGGCTACCACCTCCTTTCTGAGGAGTCTTTCATGCTCAGGAAAACACAACAAGATTTTAAAATACTTGAAAGCCTACGCATATTCTAGTACTAAGCATGATGACATTCACATTTTGTTCTCCAGTGTACAGTATTCATATTTCCCTTGCACCTGTTGAGAACAGTTTGGTTTCCATGGCAGTCATCACTAGCTATGGAATACCTTGGTTATAGTTTTTAATCATACTTGATTGATCACAACAAACATTTACCTAAAACAGAAAAGGAGTGTTTGGGTTCAAAGTCAAGAGAAATTCCTTCCCGTGTCACCGCTCAGAAAATGCACATTTATTGTATACATTATGAACATCTCTGTATCACAACCTACTTCAGCACATTGGGGTGTGTCCTGAACAGGTAAAAACAGAAATGTATGTCATTAATCAAAAAGAATAATTGTCAGATATTCTGGTGCAGGAGTTTTTAGCATGCAGCACTGATCTGTAAATTTTGTACAGCGAAATTCATGTCTCGAGTTTGAAATAGCACATAAAAAAAGCGAGGATTTCCATTCAAACAATGCCCTGCCTTCGATGAATAATGAGTACGTTTTTCAGAAGTCTACATCATGATTGGCCCAAATTTTTATTCCCTTGTTATTCTATGCCATCTCTCCACTAACCCGTTCATCACCCGAGGCATATGGCTCAAATGTTTTCCGCATCCTTGACTGTGTTTGGGTTTGACGGACCAGGTGCTGATTCAAAGTCATAAAGGGAAATGCCTAGCAATTCGCCTTGGAGTGCCAACTCTATTCCCCCCCCCCCCCCCCCCCCCCACACACACACACACACACCTTGAGTTCAGTGGTATGGTAAGCAGGTGTACCGGGTACCTATAGACTGCTGGGAGGTGGGTGTTACCAAGGAGCTTGTTACAAAATACACCTCATTTGGAAGCTGGACATGCTTTCTTTTAATTATATCTAGGGTTGTTTCATTTGTTTCAAAATAGATTAAGAAAATTTTTGAGTGGTAAATTTGTAGACCTCTCAGCAGAGTGGAAACAGATGAACACCCCTTGCAAATTTCAGGTCTGGAGTGAAACAAGTTAGTCTGCCTAGATATGAAACACAAAAGATACAGAATTTTATTATGTGATTCATAACATTTTTCAATTTTTTTTTTACTTTTCAAACACATGTGTCTATGGAGAATTCACAGGTGTGAAACCTAATATTAAGAATAAAAACAACTTTCACTCCTCTCTGTATGCACATCCCAATCTCAATATCTCATAGAAACATATATTGCAAAATATGAAGCCTACATGATAATAAAAGTTTAGACACTGTAGGGCCTATATGCTGAATATTTCGCGAGGTTTTTATTTTCGAGAATTTCATGAGTCAGGTGCTACATGTAATTGCAAAATTGACACGCGAAAATAATGACTCTGATCCCGCTATGAATGTGACGCACATGTATACATTTCTTCATTCAGTACAGTACTCCACGATCGCGAATTTAACCACTCGCGAAATCATCGGGAAGTCCCGGTTCATGAAAATTTAGACTCGCTAAATATATGGCATATACAGTACTCATTTGTCTTGCAAAGAAGATCATAAGTAAGCAAACTTATGATTTTCTTCGCGAGGCAAACGATTATCTGTAACTCTATTGTCATAGAACTCACCATAATGGTCAATGTCATCATAGGTATGAAGCCTACATGTCAAAAGGACTCTTTTCTCGTGAAGTGCTAATTAGTACTACAGAGTCTGTGGGCACAGACCAATTTAGTCTTTTACCCTTTGTATGCATTGCATTGGACTAGATTGCTACACAAAACCCCATAGCATTGTACACACTGTCCAAATTCCTTAGCACAGAAAGGGTTAACATAAAATCAACCTCACTCCACACAGATTTCTGTCCCTCTACAAAATTAACCATCACAATGCCAGGAAAATATTAGATTTCTTCTGAATGCTGCGAAAGGAATTTCACAAGTGACTCATGACTTTGATTCTCTGTCCTCACCCGGTCAGTGTTGAGGTCTGAATCTCCATTCACTTCATTTGAATGCATAGAGCACGCTTTCTTTAACTCCTCAATAGTACTCTCCCTCCAGAACACCAGTATTCTCACGCTTCATGTTTGCTTAGAGTATTTCGCTGGTGAAATCTCACTTGAGTAAATCCCTTGTGAATGGTATTATAGCAGAAAGCATATTGACACAATATAATCAGGCATCCAATGCTTATTAAAACATATTTGTTGTCAGGAAAAGTGTTTATTTTCAATTCAGCTTGTACAACACCGATGAGAACCAGGTGTCTAAGCTGTTTCTATTTTTCAGATTTGTGGCGAAGTCAAAATTGCTCATCCGTAACTATTATGTGCCTCTCCTGTAAAATGCAAAAGCCCTTGTTGACTTCCAACAGAATGAAAGAATTCCATACACTAATCTAAAACACTAAATATTTTGACAATACTGCCCCAAGTCAGACCAGGTGTTTGAATTCTGTTCTTTGATACTTCACTGGGAGATTTTAAGATGATCTGCCCACATTTACTATTTACACAAACTGGATAAAAAGATAGGAATCATTATGCTGACACACAAGAGAAATTTTGTAATGAAAGGAAATAAGGCAACCTGCTGATATCATCACACAGAACATCAAATCTGTTCCATCATGTTGATCTAGTGCCCTGGATCACAACCCAAGTTTTCTAATGGTGTTAAGGTTGCTCAATGACACATATACGATGGTCTTTTTGTGCTATATATTCAGTTTCGAAAGGTAAGGTAAGAAAACCAAACATATGGAACCCATGTAAATTCTTTTTTTTTTTGTCTTAGCCAATAACATGAAGTTAAACATTTTGAATTTTCTGTTTAAGATAAGAAGTTATGGCAGTTTGTGTCACATATTTCAGATTTATATAGCCCCATTTACATTTCCCCAAATGGTCTATTCTGAATAAAAATACAAAGCCACCGCAGTGATTATACACAGCATTTCATGACTAGTCAGTTTGCTATCCACCACATCTACAAAGTGGGTATTGATTGTTTCTGGAAAGGTTTGCCATGCATATTTTATGTAGTTTTTAATGTTTTTGCTAAAAATATGATATATAAGACAAGGATGTCCTTTGCACAAGAAATATAAAAACATTTGACACTTATAATCAATTTATATATGCACTAGGTACAATTTCATTCTTATTGGTTTAGTTCAGCTTTAAAAGACTGCTGGGTAAGTAAACAGACTATAACAATTTTTCTTCAGCTTTGCTGTTAATACCTGTATCAAGCAGTAAAATTTTCAAATTCATGTATTCAGTCATTGCATTACAAACAAATTCTTGACAATATTGTGTTTGAAGCTGCTAAAGAAATCATGAAATTGAATCAACGCTTTAATAAAATGGCCTATCAGTCATTTCTACCCGCAAACAGCCCTGGGAACAAAGAGCTTCAAAGGATCTTCACCATATCAGATGACTATTTCATAGTCCTCCTCACAGATCAGTGTTACAATCAATTCCTAACACCGAATTCTTGTGCTAAGTGTCATCATGACTTTTGTGTGATGCAATGCAATAAAACATTGATACTGTCAACATCAAACTTGCTTCAATGTTAGCTGGATTACCAGTCCATGATTTTACATACTCCCACCACTCAAAGTGGAGAACTCAAATACTTTCTACACCCCTCATAGATAGCAGCATGATAGATCCTACGGAAACCTCTGCGATGATAAAAATTGCGGCACTTTTGAAAGCACCCATAACCTGCCCATAATATGTAGCCTTGTGGAAAACACAACTGTTTGGGTTTTACATTGTTTCCAGGCATGAATAGCCAGCCCCTCTCACCATCACCATTCTTCATGTGACAAACACATTGATCAATGTAAAATGTGCAGTCAAACATTTTTATCTACCATGAACATATGATTCATGGCTCCAAAAGAAATTGAATAATGTTTGAGTGGATTAAATGATTTTTATGAGCACCATCTTCATTATGAATTTGGCTCCCCACATTGAGAGGATAGAAGCAGAGAGATGGATTCATAAACACAAAACAAAGTTTCTTGTGAGAGGGAGTGTGCAAATAGTTCCTTCCTTTAGTTACAAAGAGTGCACTACTAGAATCAGAGTTCAAATGATGTATTTCTGTGCACAAATTTTAGCACATCCATCACTCAAGCTCACTATAAGGTATGCTAGAAACCACCTTGACCTTTCTTCTCTGTAGTGTATGTCCCTATATAGAGTAAATTTTAGGAGCCATTGATATTGGTAAAAATTAAATTGTCCTCATTACAGGAAAAAGTGTTTGATTCATACCAATTAAAATTTGACTTGAGGAAAGGCTTGATCCCAGACAATATGTTTACATACATTCATTCTGAGATATAAAAATGCAATCTACAAGCAGTCCAAATTTTATCAGTGTTTTAACATCAAAGAAAGATTGGTGAGGAAAACTAATGCATAAGTGAACAGTTCCCTTAATCATGCAGGACAAGAAAACTTATCTGGCAAATCTTGTGGCATGAAACTAACCAAAGGTATGGTTTTGGGGGGTTGTTTCTCTCCCTCTCTCTCCGAGAGAGAAAAATCTCTTTTTACGTTCCTCATAGACACCTGTCTATGGAATACTCTGGAGCTACCCCGGGGTAGAAATGAGGAGAATCTCGTCTCCCGTTTTCCACCATCCCGTGTTCGGCACAATTGGAAGGAACAGGGAGCCCCCCGGATTAAACGTATCTTGTTTCCGTATTTCGGTGCTGGTTGCTTCCATTAGCAATGCAAAAATATACTCGTAATCGCAAAAGCCCGGGAAATAAATCAATAGAGTGCTGCATTGGATGTGATGTTTATGACACTTACAATTGAATCACGAAGCTCTTGAGACCTGCGCTAATTCGGTTCTCTTTTGAAAATTGAATTGAAATGTGCCAGGCTGTAAAAACAAGTCTGTAAACTTCTTAGGGCTAATTTTCTCTCTTTCACGGTATGATTGAGTTATCTCTCTAATAAAGCCCCTCAGGAAACAATCCCATGCATTATCAAATAAGTAGTCATCAAGTCTTTGTCTGCACACTCATTAACTCACAATTTGAGGAGTAAAGTGATTACAATTCAGCAAATATCTCTAATTCAAGACATGGATCACATTAGTTTAAAAAAATCAAGGGGGACATCAATAAAATTTTATTGATCACATCATGATTAAGAATATGTTTACAGAGTAAAAAAACTCAAACATACTGACTCTTCCTCTGGTAAAAAGCATTGAGTCAATAACATTTTGTCTCATGCATTACTGCTTCCTGAATGAAAGATAATGTTACAATTGTATTCAATTACAAACTGCCTTGTTCAAATCCACAATTTCCTTCAGCTGCTTAATTTCATTCAAATGATTTTACTGGGGTTGGTTTTATCTCAACACAAGTAAATTAAGAAATCAGCAAAAACTGAACCACTGCAAAGACTGCAAAATTTTTTTTTATTTCATCTCTGTTATTCTTTTTTTTTCAATTCTAGCAGACTGTAGTGCATATATACCACAGAGCTCCATATTGCCATCTGCTGAGTTCATATTGTAGTATCTTGTTAGCCTTCCCTGCGATCTGCTGACCTTATATGCTTGTTTGGGTAGGTAGTACTGACAGATTCTCTCACTATCACTAAAAATCACAAACAACCCGCTCTGGAAGTCATGAACTTGCCGAACATTACCAAAGACCCCTAGCTGTCTGTTCCCAGGACCCAGTATTTTCTATACACCTTGCTCTGATTTGTTTGATTCTTTTCTGTTTTCTTTTGTTTTATTTTTGCGCACTTCCACCTGCAGGGAAATTTCAATGAAACTGTTCCCATTTCTGCTGCTGCACATCTGCATTTTCACTTGACAAAAGTACCTTATCAGATTTAACGTATTACCAGTCATCGTGTTGCCTGTAAAATGTACATAAAAGGTGCAGTCTGTATTGTTGATCAGATGGAAAATTCTACTTGACGCTGCAAGTTTTTATCACTGAAATTACATAAAAGGATTTTTTTTTTTTTTGGTGGTGGTGGTGGTGGTGGTGGTATCAAAAACTTGTGAGAAAAGTCTGCAAATAACTGCTGATGATGACTAAACACTACAATGATTATGAATGCAAATCAACATAAGTCAACATCAACAAAATCAAAATCCAATGGGACATAATGTCCCATTGGTTTGCAATTCAATTGCACATTTACTAAACTACCTTCTTTGTCCTTAAATAATGAGTAACAAAAATCATTAAAATCATCCCTCCCCTCAGAGTATTCATACTTTTGGGAGTGAAGCTCTGAAGTATGACAGGTGTATCCCTCAGAAATGACTTCCCTGGTAACTGAAGCCACAACTTTAGTACCAGTGACCTCATCATGTGCTACTTACAACTACTTGTTCCCTTCTCCCATTCCCCAAGTTCATGTTACCCGCTGGAGTCATGACATATTCAGAGTAATAGAAAGATTCTGGGGATGGGAGCTTGGTGAACTGACACTGTTTGTACATGCTTCCTAATCAATCATGTCAAAAGCCTTACATTGTTAAATACCCCACCGCCGCTGGGAGGCTGCTGCCAGAAATATGCCCTTTTCTGCATGCAATCTCACTGCAAGTAAAAAGGCTTTTCAGCGATGGCAAGTGTGGAATTGAGCAATCATGAGAAAATGAAGTAAAACAAGTACTTAACCCTTGATTAAAACAGAACAAGGAAATACACTTGTAGGGGTGTTATGTAGGGGCGTTACTCCACAGGACACACTTAACCCTCTGTGGCCACATTAATTCCTGTCCACAGATATGAGTGTAAAATTTGTGCATAATGATTGACTCATTAGCACAGAAATGGTTAATGAAAAGGTCAAGGGTTCAAGCCCCATTCTAAAGCAAGAGACTTCATCCATAATGCGTCTCTTTCGGGGGCTTCACAAGCAGTTTGGGAATGAGATTTGGATCGAGATCCAAATCTCACTTATTTGTCATGAATGTCTGTAAATGTCAATTCCCACAATCTATTTTTAGGGCGATAATCTCTTGCCTTATATTTATTAGAGCATTTACTGAATCCACAATTACAACACTGATCATCACTTTTGTAGCATCTTTAACCTTTCTTTAGCAAGTACATAATATCCTCCCAGGAACAATAATGTGACTATTACAATATCAAAATGAACAGAAGTTTGCCTCTCCATTTTTGTCTCAAAGTAATTTGAAATTAGATAAACTTCAAACTTCATACTTACATGATTCTGGATCAAAAGCATGATTTCCCTGATCATTATATATCCCTTCAGCACTTTCAAAACCTATTATGACTCATATCCATTAAATGGGGAAAAATATATAAAGTGTATATTTATATTTAGTACTGCTATATGGTATAGGCCTATATTTTATCATGCGAAAGACCTCATAACAAATCAGAAAAATTAAGAGCTATGGGAGTTACAAAAGTCAAAACATGAGTCAAAGCCGAAGATGCTTTTCCAGCAGAAAGAGACACTCACATTCAACACACCTTGGAGAAACACGCACACATTTGAAGAGTGTTGACGGTATGTCTCTGTGGAAACATTTCCTGTAAGTTCAATGCCATTAAGATCCCAGAAAGAGATGTCTGTATTACCGACAACTCTGGCAAAGAGAGCGACTTCCTTTGTAAACAGTACGCTGTCATGGGAATTGTTTTGGCAAGGAAAGAGAATATTATATTAGTGCAGTTCACACTGCGCATTTTTTTTTTTTTTGGGGGGGGGGGGGGCAAATTCTTGGGCAAAATTTTGTTTGGTGACTGGGCAGTATCCAATTTTTTCATCTTCTCCATATACACCACAGAGCACATGGATAAAACACGATAGTGGTCTGAAAAAGTGGCTACATGTCCTTCTGCAGTGATCATAACATGTCAAGCTTACATTGCTCCATTAGATGCCCTGTAATAAGTGTGATAATATGACTGGTACTCATAGGCCATCGTGCTATAGGTTGTTGCACATGCTAGGACAGCATACTACACAATGTTTACAAACATGGGGGCAAGGGTTAATGTGTTCCTCCAACTTATATTCCCTTGCCATGCAATAAAGTGATTGTGGCTGGACTGATCAACAAAGCATATGGATTGGGTGGTATCCCCCTGTCCATATCTCAAAATGCACAATACAGGCATTTCTGGCATATGGCCTCACAGATTTTAAACAAATTGTCATAATTTGTCTGCATAACTTGATGATCATTCCCTGGTTTGTTTCTTTCATATATACATCTGCCCATGTATGTTTTGTATGCTGATATGGCTTCCCAGCAGTGTCAGCTTCAAACATACATTCCCATTCTGTTTAATAACTTTCTATCTACTCAAGATACAATGTTACATACTTTAATTAAGATTACTTCAAAAAGGTACGTATCAAAGAGAGGTAAGGAAGCCTAATGAGATTCCATTCTCTACACAGAGTATCATTCATATGAGAGCCACAAGCACAATATCTGAAAATACACTAACTCTCTCTTTTTTTTTCTTCTGTTTTTTTTTCAAGGCATCATGGTCTGGTTTTGTGATTTGTTTTAGGACTCCTATGATAAGTTTCTTGGCCACCTGTAATGAATATATATCTTGACAGATGGAATTACATTTTCCATGATTAATTCCAACTTCAGTCACTCGGTGTGGTCCATTAAATGTAGTACCATGGTATCATATATTCAATCTGTTTCCATTTACTTTCCCTTCCTCATTACCTTTCTTCATCTTCCAGGTCTTTACTGAGTTAAATTCTCTCTTTAACAAAGCAATTGCATTATCACTTTAGAAATTCATGTCTTGCTCTACAACATTATACAGCACTGCTACAATACACCAGAGTTTAGTGGGTCAAAGATATCACATTTCTCTCAGAAGGCTTAAATCTCTGGGGTTCTCTTCGCCTCATGATTATTGATACACCTGTGTAAAAGAGCAACTTCATGCACGGACTATTAAAGCCAAAAAGGTCATAATCATAAGAATCAAAATTTTTTGCAAAGTAAATTATCATTGGCTTAGAGAGCAAGCTGTATCTCTGCATTAATTTGATGATTTGAATCATTTTTACTGTCATTTCAGTGAATATAAATCTTGGAAAAATGAGAGCAACTGATGCTACTGAACAGCTGCAAATCAGATGGGATACTCAGAATGTACTGAGAATACTGCGGTGAAGTTTATTGGATGAATGTATGGAACTATGTACAGATGTAAACTTGTGAAAGTCCCCAATCACATTTTAAAGAAAGATCAAACTCTTGCTTGTAAAATCCTTCTAATTCATAAGCAACTTTACTTCTCATTATTGCACAGTAAACTTAGGCGTGGAAAGATTTAAAGGAAACCATCAATTCGAAATCTGCCATGAACACTCATGAAATACACCCACATCAAATGTTTCATACCGTTACGGTAGGTACTAACTTCTTTCAGTTCTTTTAAGGCTGCACTCTGTGTTGCCACACATGACTGAATGAGATTTATCGCCTGGAATTTGATCATTCTGAGGAGAAATCATGGCAGAATTTTGAAAATGGGCCGAGAAATTAACGAGACAGTGGAGTCAAAGAGACGTGAGATTGGATAGTGGGGTCAGGATTCTAAACCCTTGAAACAAACATGCCCAGCTCCAGCGCTGGGGTGAGGACAGCTCGTCAGGGTATCAGCAATACACATAGCCATTCTATACAGCGCCCATAAATAATCACAGAATGAACCAATATCATTTGATAGAGGGGTAATAAAGCTACAACCTGGACATGCTCAGCTGAATGAAATAATGCCGTATCTGTCCACCAGCCTGCTCAGGTTGCTGTCCTAGTAATGACTCTTTGTCCCAAATGTCCCATGATTTCAGAGAACATCTACCTACATCTACAGAGCATTTTGTATAGGTCTGTGTCCTAGAGGGACTCGCAGTAAAACAACTTTAGTTTTTGTAATACATATCATGCTCTCTATAATGGTCTATCATGTTTGGAATCCTGGTAGAGGTCTGAAAGGAAGGAAATAGGATGTGACTTTCTGCAAAGGCCTGGCCATGACATGCTACTGAAGGAGGAGCACTTGTTTTCTAAATCTTGTCAAGGGACTCACCTATTCTCTGAAGTGACATTTGAAGTACCAAGGTCAAGAATATTCTGTGATATTCCCAAAATCTGCTTTGTTTTTAGCTTCAAATACATGCTCAGTAGTGTCATTCTATTTGCACACAAAATGATGTGTTGTTCAAAATTTTTATGGTGAGAAAAAAAAATAACATGTTTTTTTTTCACGAGATTTTGAATAGGTCAGTGATCCAAATTGCTAAAATTTTATTGTGATTTTTTTTTTGCAAAAAGATGCAAAGTTATGCAGTGAGAACAGTGACTGCAAAAATTCCCAGATTTTATATATATCCCACAACACAGCACATAAACATTCCTATGTTATGATGAAGGGGAAATGAAATCATATAGGCCTACAGCTGTATTAAAGGCATTGCTTTTACACAAAAAGTTTGGTTAGGACACATTCAATAAACACATCTGTAAATGAACCTGTGTTTATATTGTATGTTGTATGATTGCAATTTAGTTCATGTACTTAAAATTGTATTTTGTCATTTGCTTACCTCTTTCATTCAAGACATCGAATCCATAAGGCAACAAGGAATATGGAACAAAAAATCTGCAGTTACAATGAAATGGCATGATGCCCTAAATGTGTAACCATCTATCAGAAACAGATCACTCCACATTGAACCAAAATCAAACTGATGTCTAATGAATTTTCTGAAACCCTTTTTTTCTACTTTCACAGTTAAATTCAGTCAGTTAGCAAGATGTATGTAATCTCCCTAGTGCATGTAGTATCATATTAGGCCCTACATGTGTGTACAACACATTTTCTGTGCTTTCTTTAACTTAAAAAAGGAAAAAGAAAGAGAAGAATATTCAACCTAGATTATTTTTGGCAGACGACAAGACAAATATGCCTGAGGAGCTGCAGCACCAAACTTGCAATTAGGTCACCCTGTATTGATTATCAAATCAAAAGTGACAGCATTGCACAGGCCCAAACCTCTGGAAAATGAAATTGCCACGTTCTAATTTGGGGAGGTGAATGTCCACTACCACCACTCATTTCTCCACACCACCATATTTTCCTTAACAAAATTTCCCATCTGGCGATCCTTGGAATTCTGTAAATTTACGAGGCTAGAGGGTCAGAACTAATGGCAATAACAATGACCCCTGAAACAACAGAGAACAGGATGAGACAAGAGCAGACACCCTTCTCCAATCCGACCACATATCATTCAACATAGTAGTTCTGCCCCCTTCAAGAGGCAAAAGCTTTCCTCGCCCTCAGGTATGCTCGCTACCCTGTAAGGGGGTAAGACTTCCTGGAGTACAAATGCCAAAGTAAGAAAATTCTTGTGGCCGTATGTAGTAGTCACTCTAGCAAGAGTGAAAGAAGATTGGCTGTACAGATGGGAACCAATCTAGAAAGGAAAAGAAAAATAACAGATGTGGACATAGGAATAGGTGATCAACTTGCAGCAAAATACCCCAAAGCAGGATTCGCAGCCTCAAGAGCAGAATAGAGTTAGTACTAAAATGTGTAAGGTCATTGGAGTTTATTCCTTTCTGCTTCTCACTTTGCAAAAATGGGTTTCCAGTAACACCGTGATTTTGTTCAAATAGTTTCTTTATAGTTCTTTATTTTTTTCTTCTCCACTTTCAAATTTATGTTCTTATCTATTGTATTATTCTTCTTCTTTTCTTTTTTTTTTGGGGGGGGGGGGTAATTACTACACCTGAAAGGACTCACGTGATAGTGAATAGAAATACAATTTGAATTGAGTTGATACTTGTATGTACTTTAAGATTCACTGGGAGACACAGTAAAGACAAATCTACAGAATTGGACAAATGTAACTGCAAACTTGACATCAGAAGTGATTTTAAGTATGGCAGATATAAGTGAATGTATTCAAAACAAAGAAACTGGCAGTGATTTTCACAATCTTGAGTCTTCACACATTGAAGCTATAACAAGGCTATTAAACCAACTAACAGACATATCTGCATGGACACATCCATACATTGTAGTATGACTGCTACAAACATTGGTCTTACCTTTGGGAACAGTGATTTAAAACATTTTCAAGATATTACATTTAATGCAAATGTGTAGGTCGGTTGGACCACAAAACATCCTATCATATAAAATTTTCGCGATAAAGCCTAAAATATAAGGAGATATCTGTATTTTTCTCAATAAACCGTAACTGTAGACAGTTTAGTCTGGAAACAATTTTATTTTAACTATTGTTCACGTTTTGTATATTTAACAATACTTAACATTGATTTTACCAATTCAAATTGGTAAATTCAAAATTCAAACCACTTGTTTCTATCCCTAACTCACATTTTGGTACTATTTTAAAGCACTAATACTGGGTTTTTGTTTCATCTGCAAATGGTAAATTATGCCTTTAAAATATGGGGGGGGGAGGCAGTGAGGCAAAAATGTTTTGGAAGGAGGGGGTTAGGATACATGAACCACACCACAGCCCAGCCTTCTCTGTCATCACAAACAATCAGTATTGCAGTTTGCCAGAAATCTGTGGCCGTTGAGAGAAAATTCCCTCTCAATCAAACCCAGCAAAGGTTCATATTTTCAATTATCTGAATACAAACATGGAGAAGGCCTTCCCACCCCTCCCAGAGGAGATGGAAGAAAACACCCAAAGATAGCAAAAGTGATCATTAAAAGTGCACTTATCCTTGCCTGAGACCAACCTCCTGGCTAGCAAAGGCAGTCCTGCCCTTTTATCGGCCACAAAGTGGTCCATGGAGGATAATTACTGTCCATAGTACATTGGAACAACTTTTCTGAAAAATTCCAATTTGAAATTCTGCAAATTTTCTTTTTCAACAACAAAAAAATCTGCTCTCTCTTTTCTTTTCTTTTTTTCTTTTTGACGAAGGATTTGATCCTTTGCAGGAAAGCATCTCTCTAGGAATTGAGATCAACCATGCGAGCAAATCAATTTTGAGCTAGCAATGCACAAAATTATCAGTGTTTGATGAATTGATGTGGGGATCACTGATTGTCTTTTTCATTCACAACACAAACAAAGCTTATGCGAACCCAAGAGTCTGTCCGCTGTCGGGCATGTGAAAATAATTTCCACAGCTCATCGAGTATTTAATCATATCTGACATGTTTTGGTGCCTCGCAAACTGGCAAGCAGACACAGTCGCTTTGTGTCTCAGCTGCATAAGCCACAGCAAACATTCATATTTCATCCAGTTGCTATCACACAAGAACATTTCCTTCAATATTATATGAAAACAAACATACTGTACTGTACATTGCGAACATAAAAAGTATTGGAAATGAACAGAAATCAAGAAGATAGGATGAATTTCAAATGGTATATTATTCCCTCAATGTTTATTGAACCTGTTGTCTTCATCTATGTTTTACTACAGATCAAGGCATAATCTTATTTTGTCATCAGAAACATTCAAAAGAAGGATGATGAAGTATCCTTTGAGTCAGTCATGATCTTATGAAAAACAGGTCTGTAGGGGTTTGTAAGCTATCATTTCATTCGGTAAAAGACGCAGACAATGTATATAATGACACCTGAGAAAGAGTTTGCTGTTCATCCACAGGTAGAAACTCAACTACATCAGATGGAATGGTAAGAGTCATTATGTATGAAAGAAAAAGTTCCTATGTTGCCATCTCATGAAGAACATGGCAGCTGTTCTGTCCTTTGATTCCTACCAGACAACCCTGTGGATTGGAAATGAGTCATCTCTACATGTCAAATCAAACAAATACTTGTGCTCTCTTTTTAGTGGTAGTCCATTTGTCAGCTGACACTACAGATCAAGACAGATGTTGAAACAATCACAGTGCAGTTCCATCACTGTCGAGTGGAAGAGATGATGGTAAACATCGACATCAAAAGAATGTTTTTCTTTAAAAAAGTTAATCAATATTCTTTCCACTTAATCAGCAGCCATTACATAATTTTTTTGTGAGAAGAAGCATGAGAAAATAATTCCGCACATACTTTAGTAGCTCTATTGGCTACACTTATTCACGTGACATTATGATAAAACAGTACAACTGACATGTTGATTGATTTTGAAAACTTTCAAAAGCAGTCTTCCTCACTAATCAATTCTCTTTGCACATCACAAGTGTCACATTTTGTCTTTTTCTCTCCCACTGAGTCAGCTTAGGCCGCAAATATACAGGTGAGTTAGGAGAACTGATTGCATGTTTCAGTTTTCTTTCTTGGTGACTGAGGGGGGGGGGTGAGAGATAGGGGGAGACAGATGGAAAAAAAATGAGAGGATGGCAAGAGCAGCTGAAGTAGAAGACAGCAGGAAAGGAAAAAAAAAACAGCACCTAAGCTGATGAGTCTCCAAGAACTTGTGACAATAAATAGTGCAGTACTTGTAGGCTCGTATTTTCATCGCTATTAATTCTCCTTCTTGTCGTCGGGTCTTTTCAATTTCCATGCAGGCTGGTAATCATCTGCTCAATGGTTGATCAATCTTTCCTCTTCATCCCCGTCACATGACACCGTTCCTCTACTCGTGTAGCTGGCCAGCCTCTGGACGGGCAAAAGCGCTTGCTGGTAATGAATACTCCGCTGGGAGCTGGCACAGGAAACGTATAAACCTTCGGTGCATCAACCGCCAAAATTGATAGTCCTCCAGGAGTAGTGAGGCTCAGAAATCTTGCAGCGTGCCAGAGAAAAATACGCAAGCTGAGTGTTCGATATTGCTCTCAAATTTATGAAAGCACTGCAGGGCACAATTTTCCTAATTGACCAACATCATTTCCTTGAACATAGCTGCCATCTTTCACACCTTGTTCACAAACTACAGGTCCTCTATCAATGCCTTAACAACCTAAATTGCTAATTCAAATCAATTCGGAAATGCTGAGGTATTCCCAGCACAATGTATTATAATCATGACATTGCTCAACAGCAAGTAAACCAGTTTTGTATGGGTTTATTTGTGTGCATACACGTACATGTATACAAGTGTGTGTGTGTGTGTGTGTGGGTGGGTGGGTATGTGCTTATGTTTAGATTAATTGTGGGAAGGGTACCTCATATAATCTGCATTTGTTCTTAAAACAGGATACATGAATAATGAATGATTATACATTATTTGAGGAGGAGACATGCACCCTTTAAGCTTGTTTGAGGTTATCAGTGTACAATGTGTCAGAGTTGCCAGTTTGCATGATTTGCCAGTTATCAGCTGTAATTTTGCTGGAGTCACAGCAATTACAGACTATGTACATGGTAAATTTGATCTAAGATTACCCTAGATTTTTTTTTATCCATTTCCTCTTGCAGGTTCAGGAAGAAGATACAGCACTAGGATATGATACTCGTATGTTGAGATGCACAAATCACACTGGAATGTGAGCATGTGTGGAGTTGAAGATGTCACTGCATAGAACTGAATGGATACGGTTGGCACATATTCGCATACATGGTGATAACAGTCAAGTCTTTCAGTGTAGCCTGAAGCACAGAGAGGACCAGTTAATGAAATAAGTGCTCTGCATAACTTGACTTGTCTGGCACACATAACGAAAGAGCATTTCATGTCCTCAGTCTGTTGGAACACAGATTGATTGGAAAAGATTGAGAGAAAATGTTCTCCAACAGGGACAATTTGGTTTCCAAGAAGGAAAAATGTAGGTATTGAAATATGTGGGATATCACATAAGCTGTACTTACTAATTACGTCTACTTTCATTTTGCACGGGAGCCAACATCGTTTGGGGATTTACAGCTAATCTCTCTTGTCAGCAAAGATAAAGCAGAGTGGCAGCTTGAAGTCTAACTGCTTGTCAAAAAAAAAAAAGGGAAAGATGATCAACACAAAAATCACTTTCTTGTTGGCTTGTTCTTTAGTATGTACAATCACATACAATTCTTGATCACATTTTTCCAAGGTTCTTTTACAGATAGTTGAGTTATGTACCTCATTTTCACATGTACCAAAAGTGCTTAGTTTTGAACATGATTGTAACGATGCATCACTAGAATCGTGATTCAAATGAAACATTCTTGCTGTGTGAATGCAAACTGGAATCGCTGAGGGGGATTTGAATCGTAATTCCAATCATGTTTAAAATGAGAATCTGTAGGTGTTTTCCAATCACGATTCACCAAAATTACGTAACAAAACAGTCGTGTATTAAAATGGATTGACTTCCACATCATGCTTTTTGGGGGCGGGAGCTTATGGTGACCTTTCAACCGCTTCCTCAGAAAAAATGCGCTCCCCAAGTGCTCGCACTGCAGTCAAAGTGCGAGCTACTCACGGCTCAAGAGTGATTGATTGGAACTTGGAAAGACACCAGACCTCCACTCCTTGCTCTGCAATTCAAAACCACAGAATCCACGAAGCCTTCCTCGGTCGTGTGAATGGACAGTAACTCGAATCCTGATTCCAATCATGTTTGGATTTCAGCATTACAATTACATTGCTTGATAGGTGTGAAATTATCTTTAATAGTAGACATCAAGATTCAGCATTGATTACCTTTCTTCCATGATAAGCAAAAAACTAATGTCAGAGTTGAAAGAAGATATTTCTTTTTTCTGTGAATGCTGTACTTTTAAAAAGAGGATTGATGATGCTAGGCCCTCTTGTTTCATCAGATAGAAAATTGTAAAAGCAAAATTATGACTGACTGCATACCGGGAAAATAAAATCCACACAGAGGCCATCACGTCATACAATACATCGGGCCTACTTTGGATAGGGTAGATGCTCAGGATATTCTCAGAATACAATAAACATCCATTAGGATGCTTTACTCACTAGTACGCTTTGGACATCGACTTCGCAAGCAATCAAACAAAGGAAATTTGGTTCGTCAGGTAGAAGACTGCTAGTCTACTATCAAGACATTTCATAATAATAGTAACTTACATAAAAATTCTGAAATTTTCAGGAGAAAAACAAATGCTCACACACACACAGAGAGACAGACGAGCATAACGGAAGCAAAATATTTCTTACTTGTGGACTGGCTTTAAGAATACAATTATTATCATCATCATATTTTGGCAATTTTCAGTTTTGTGCCAGTATATCTTCATCAAAGCATACAAACTTGATGTCCACATACCTGCTGGTATAGCCCCAAAGAAAAGAACAAAATGTGAAAACAAGACAGAGGTAGATGTTGACTGTCTCAAGAGTCTAATGATGTATGCAGATTGCACATCATGGCAGGAATATATCAAATCAGCTATCAGAGTAGTAGATATTATCAAACAAAAACTGAACCAAAACATTATTTAGCTCACTTTACATGAACATTACCACTGCACTTATTCAATATATGCTACAATTCATAAAACAAAACTTAATACTGCAAAGTTTATTGTTATGTTTCTATTAGGGAAGCACAAAGAAGACATGAAAGCGCAACTATATTTACAACTAAAAACAACACTTTTGGCATCACAGATGTTCATCCAAGCCTTCAGATAGAAACATAGTGTAATGTATTCCTATCAATCATGCATACTGTATACTTCCACATCAAAATTCTTCCTTTTTCTTCTCCCTCCCTCTCTCTATCTTTTCTCTAGAAAATTCTTTTCCTAATAATGCCAGACACCTTTTGCTCCGCATGCCCACACCCTTGGGTCAAATGCGGGTATTTGTTGTAACTGATCACTCTTAATTGCCAACACCATGATGATATCATCACAATTTAGCCAGCAGGTATCGTCCATGTATAATGAGTAACATGATAGTATCAAGAAGCCCCTGCATGCACTGCTCTCCAATAAGGAGGGGATGGGGGTGGGGTGAGTGGGGTGGAGGAAGGGATAAGGGGGTGGGGCAGTGAGGATGGGTGGATGAAGAGCTGGGATGAAGATGGAGTTGGAGGGGATTTCTTCTTCCAATCATCCTGGATTGCCTAAAACGTATAGATACTCCCATTGTAATCAACCTTGCCCTCGGTGGTACAGTATAACTGAGAACTCTCTGTGTCCTTGGGAGAGCTTTGGATTTCAAATACAACACACCAAACTTCAGTGTTTTTCATCACATAATTAAAGTAATGCACATAGTATGCAGTATTAAAGGGACATCATGAAATAAATGTCTTCCACTCTAAATTAACACTCTTATGATGCCCTCTAAAAAAAGAAAAAAATAACACGTTAAAATCAACAAGTTCTTTATATGTATATGAAAAATAATATTCATATCAACCTCCACAAACTGACCAAGCTATCAACACAGTCACACAGAAGAAGTTGTTGCAATAATTTTCTTCTCTTTTTTTTTAATAGGATTGCACTTGGTCAAAAGGAAACGAGTTAGTTAAGGGAAAGTGATTAAAGGTCGGACTTCATCTCCATCTGATAGCAGAGCAAACTGTAAGTTATAGCTCTTCATGCAGGGTCATTCATACATTTCTTGAAATTATTTAGAGAGGAGCATATTATACAAAAAAAAATGCCATTCTCATGGGGGAGATACCATAATCATTCAAAACATTCTATGAAGAGTTCCATTAGAAAACGAGAGTATTGTTCAAATTCAGATGGATTTTCTTTTTTTCATTTACTGGTGATAGTTTGCCAAGTTTTCTAGTGATGAATAAATGAAGACTGTGTCTTTTACTAAACCATTTTCACTCATTCCTACTGGTGTATAGGAAAAGTACAAACATGAAATAATGTATATATCCCTTTTTCATCTCTGACTACACACATAAATATTATCAATAACTAATAAATTTGGTATTCACAACTAAAAATTTTCAGTACAATCCTATCAATTCCCAATGTCATAGATTTGTCACTGTCATTATCATTGTTATTGTAGCACAGAATGTTGCATTTAATACAATTATACGATGCAGTGCCTACTAAAAACAGGTCCCAGTGGATGAGAATGTACATGTATCTTACTGGTAATTCAAAACTGGTATGTGTCATCTACCATTCTACATCATTACATTTTGCCCACATTCATTCCCAGAAAATTGTGCAGTCAGCTTATTCTGAAGTTGAACGCAACCTCTTCAAACTTAGTTGAGTTAACTAGCTATGGCACTTAACTGAAAACATCCTGTTGCAAGGCACAATAAATTTCCGCTTTCTAAATTGTGTATAATAAAGAGCGTACTAATGGTTTCCTTACAGATCCTCGCCATAAAGAGTACCTGTTGACATTATAAAAAGCAACAGACCAAATGCGATTAAAATCAGTCTAGAAGACCTGGGCACAGGACAACAACCTTCCAGGGAAGTTCATGATGCTAATTCTGTGTACAGGATGTTCACCACGACCGCCTGGAATGATCCACAATTCCTTCCAGTTCCACGATAAGCAAGTTTGGGAAAAAATCCACTTTGCGCATGAGCAGTAAAAGGTCATTTGTATCACTGTACCAACAGGCATCACATTGGTATTTCTATATTTCACTGAGATAAGCATCTGTGAAGCAATTCAGTTCAATTAATCCTTTTAATACATAGTGCTTGTCAGCACATCCACCTGACATCAAACCTGGTACAATGCATTTGGCAATAGTGATAAAAAAGTTTTTTTCTTTTTTCCAAATACATTCAGTGCAAAACAATGGAATGGATGCTTACCCAAGTGTTAATTGAAGGACCATTCTGATCACCTGGTCTATGCAAGTTCATTATTTGTTTGAACACGATTAATGAATTCCATAAAAGTTACTTTGGGCAAGCCCATGCATCTGGTCGCTTTGAAAATGAGTGAAGTGCCTTTAGAACCAACTGAGAAAAAAGTAAGGTCATTTTGTACTGATGTGCCGATAAGCGAACTCTGAACTGGCTCATTGAGAAGTCACTCCCTATGAGACAGATTTTTCCTCACCTGCAGAAAATCCTTCAGCTCAGCTTAACATTTTCTTCATCATTGGAAGCAATCATTTAATTTTATCTATATGTTTAAATGTAGCAAAGTCATTTTTGTTTTATTCCATTCAGTATTGAAGCATTTATATAAAGAAATAATATATGCAAAGATTTATGAAAAACTCTTAAATGCATTCGGTTAAACATATGATGCAATTTCCTATGGAATTTAATGAATAATGATGCAAAAAACATTCGTGCTAATGTGATGCTATTGAAAATCGTGATGAGCAATAAACAGAAAACAGACAGTAATCCACAAGGGTAATTTTACAATACTGGACTATGAAAGTGTGACATCTTTTGAATAATGCTAAAAAAATAATGCCAAAAAAATTGCTTATTCTCATAGCTTAGCATTAAATGTGTAGTTACCGTGAGGGTAGAACAAATTTTAAATTTGAGTAAATGCTAATTTTGTATTATATGAAAAAATATGTTACACATACCTCGCGGCACACAATCATATACCATGGTAGACCTTTAAGCTCAAAATGCTTGGTGTCCATCATACAAATGTTACACAATCTTTACAAATAAATATGATTAGGTGATTACTTTTATATAGGGCTAGTGACTGATACTGCAACTTAGAGTAATCAACTTTTCACATTTTATATCTTCAATTAGAGTTCATAAAGTCATGTAATATTCATCACTCTGCATTTGGGTGGACACCAAAGACTCTAGAATTGTTTATATCATCTAGTGAAATATTGTTTTTCATTTCTCAATGAATTTTAGATCCACATTATGGAAAGCTTCTCTAGTGAAAAAATATATATATATTTATATATAAATACTTCAAATGAAGTTTTCCTAACTGCATTTGGAATTATGATGTAACAATATTACTGGTGGACATCAAAGAAATCTAACAATGAAAAATGTGCCCTGTATTTCTAAATATTACTTTTCAACCTTCTTCATGAGTTTACTATGTTCCATGTAGTCGTCCTTTCAAGAAATAAACTTTAAAACAAAAATGTCATATGTATCAACTACTATTTAGAAGTATCAAATGTAACATTCATTATTATGTGAACACCAGCAAGGAGTATGTATGCTACTCATGATATGAAATATTGTGATAATTCAAACAAAAAATAACATATTTGTACATCCTAAGATTTTTAGCTTTATAAGCTTGTTTTGAATTACCGCTTGCCATCAGACAACAATTGTACAACGTACATTGGATTCGTGTCTTGCAAATTTCTAGAATACCCATTCTCAAAATTCTTTTTTTTTTCATTTCACGTTATATCATGTCCAAGTATGGGGGAGAAAAAAAAAGGTTTCTCCTGACACATAATCTGAAACTGATGGATTTGATATGTAAAGTTACTTCATTAATCTTATATAATATCTGCAGTATGACAAGATGAAATTATTATCACATTATGCTCAATTATTTTTATATTTGAATATGAAATATTCATGGAGAAATCTCTCCAGTATTGTAGAAATGTCTATAATCTACATCCCTATTAAAATTTTAATCCCCCCCCCCCCCCAAAAAAAAAGCCTGGAATTACACTTCAGGTTTCAAGACTTCATCACACTCTCCTCACATTCTGATAATCATATTCCTGTCAAGTAGATAACAATACTTGGAAAATCAGCTATCAATAGTGCTAAATACTGACACAAACTAGAGTATATTATATCTCCATGAAAAATGCAGATTCTGTAAATTACACTAAGACTCCACATATTTTCTCTCAATGATTGCTAACTTTGTTACACTATAGTCAAAAGTCGTTGTGTGTGACTGTTTGTTTGTTTGTGTGTGTGTGTGTGTGTGTGTGTGTTTTGCTTTCCTGTACATCATGGCTTTATGAATATTATGCAACTAAACTCTTGAACAATGCCATTTTCAGCAATGTCATGAACAGAAATTTATTCAATTTGTAATTTCTTTCTAAACTATATTTTTGTTTTACTTTCTTTTAAACATTTGGAATTTAATAAAATTTCCAGGCCCTCGAATGAATAAAAAACAAATACTAAAATCAATAAAAACAGGCTCTTCAACCACATAGTATATTCAAGGAGTTATTTTAGATTATTAAACACAGATTTGTCATTACTGTTTTGTTTAACTCTATTCCCATCACCAGTCCAGACTAAAACTATATTTCAATCTTATCAAAAATCAATACCTTTATGTTTTTGTAGCAAACTCACTGATTTGTCAACTTTATAATTCCTGTTTCCTTTCTTCTAGAGCTACACATCAATGTTGTTTTGGATATGATAGACCTTACATATAAAATGTCATCAGATGCATCCAGACCATTCTATCACTTCATATGCCATCAAAGTATATATATTTTATCTTCATCTTTTTGACATACATGCACTGTATCATCTTTGCTGAGCTTCCACTTGTATAAATTTCCTTTTCTTCTTTCATTCATGAAAAAAAAAATTACTCTTATCATTATTGACATACATGCACTGTATCATCTTTGCTGAGCTTCCACTTGTGTAAATTTCCTTTTCTTCTTTCAGTCATGAAAAAAATTACTCTTATTCCGTTTATCTATTTTCCCTGATCATTTCAACATATTGACCTTATTGGTACCAGTACTTACATATAGGCCATACAAGTGTACAACTGTTGAAGTAAAGCTTTTATAGTTCAGACTTATTAATGGGAAAATGACCAAAATAATGGGAAACAAAAAGATTCCAAAGGTTCTGAGATACTAAATTTGATATAAAATTGAGGGTCAAGATGACTGTAAAACTTCAGATTTCTGAACCTTTTAATTGTTACTCTGGATAACTGAACTTAGGTACTGAATTACTAGAAAAGATAATAAGGTAAACTTGTTTGATACACTGTACAGTAGTTCAGCAACAGTTTCTAGACAAAGGTCGCAATAAATCTAAGACTATGAATATCAGCACATTCAATGGCTGAGAGAAATAGATAGATCATTTAATCCAACAATTAAACAGATGGGTACAAATAAAACACTGCCAGAACAAATAATAAGACATTGTTCTACCAGGGGTTTCAATGGCCTATTGATTTAAGAGACTGGAAAAAAAGAAATACATGTTGAGGCAACTGTGACTAAATAGCATAATACCATCAAAACAGAAACAGATTCTTGAAGTGAATATAGGTGCCATCATTTATCTCTAAAAGTATATCCATGGATCTTAAAGCCTATAGAGTAGCACCTAAGATGAAAGGAGTTCAACTGATTTGTTGCCTTTACTGTGTTCAATATTCAGCGCTAAAATAACAATTTACAAGAAAGGACAAACTGATAACAACCTAATAAATCATGCGCTTTCGTCACAAATATTATGACATTCGCGTCATTTTCCCCTGTGAACCTGCCCTATCACGTTCTCCCATCGGAACCCACGAAGCATGTACCCCGAAGCTATCGGGGGCCTCCGACAGGAGCGCTGGTGGGTTGGGCTGATGATAGGCGCAGCCGACCGTTTGACAAGCCTCGCGACAGCTAAGTTGGTGGGAAAATGTCAAGGGGGAAATTCTGGATTTTGATGACTGATAAAAATTGGCAAGTGACCACTTGCATAAAGTAAGTAGTCAAATGTGGGATCATACGTCAAATAACATTGTCTTTCATCGCTACAAAGATTCGGATAGATGAAGATTGATTGTTCATATAGCCCTGCATGCGCATGGCTTCAGCCTTCTCCAGACACGTCACTTTGACACCATACTACCAGCCACTACTCGCCTAGACTCGGCCGTGGTTTACGACCGGAGGCTGGTATAGCTAGGAGAGGGTGCGCATAGGCATACCACCATATTTTCTGGTCAATATTTCCATTGCATGAATTGGGAAACCATCTCAATAAATCAACCAACAAGATGGATACACAATCTCTATTGTCCACTCCATTGTTGATAACCTGCTTCAAAAGATAGGATCCATTTAGAATTTCTGCCATTCTGGGTTTCCACACTTAAAAAAAATGCTCTAACAAAATGTGAGGAATATTAATCAGGCATTTTACTTACGAATCGTCATAGGCAAAATCCGCAGAGAGAGTGTTACAGTACAGCAAAAAGGCCGTAACACAGCAGATAATCACGTCATACATTGTTGAATTATCCCTCCAACATTCAAGTTCAAGAGCATCTCAAGTTTATCTGTAGTCCCAGAGCAGAACGCGTAGAAAACACCGCATATTTGATGGAGATTGCATGCAACTGCAGACGGTGGACCTAGCAGACGGCTCTCCAGTTCTCTCCGTGTTCGCTGGATATCCGAATGCGTGGAAGTGTTTATCCATACACTGTGAACGCGTGTGCGTGCTGCTAGTTCTCATGCATTTGAGACTTTGCCTGCGTCTTATGTCAACAAATCCGCGACACGCGATAGGACTGTGTACCGCGAACCTGGCGGCAAAATTCAGCACAGCCCACTTGAGGGAGAGGGGGCTGACTAGAGCGGAGGAGTAGCCATCCCTTTATCACATCTTGCTATTTTCGTATGTTCAAAGTATAATTTAAAGACAGCTTTGTACGCTCTAGTCTCTTCTCGATTATTTCACATTTGACAAATTTTCATCACAAGTTAGAAGGGAATCTCTTTGTGCCGAACCTTGGGTATACCAGAGTTTGAATTGCATCCGAGAGAAAACTCTTCCTCTCTAGGGCTATATACCGACCAATATAATCATCTGAGTATTTATCTACATTATCGTCCTCGTCAGCAACAGCAACAACAATCCCCAAGATCAAATTCACTACCACACCACACCACATTATAATCATCAGCATCACTTTCACCCCTGCAGCCGCCATCACTATACCACCACCACCACCACCACCACCACCACCACAATCATCATCACTTTGTTTTTGGCTATATCTATCGGCGAGAAGATATGATTACAACAATAATCACTCGAGATACGTATACTTTATAGGTAGGGGGCCATTCTTGCTTGAAAAGTTATCCGGCGTCGCGATGTCTCACACGTTTTTATTTTATATTTTGCCAAGGTAATGTTGGGCACTTCATTGCAATCTGTTCAACCGACTTGGGAAGAAAAAGCGAGAGAAAATGATAAAGCATACAAAAATTATAATCATTATGTCAAACACGGGGGATTGCGGTTTATTTTCAATCAGCGAGGCCTGTTAATTTCAGTGTATTTTCTTTGAATGTGAGCTTAACATTTCACATTTCATATTTCGTTCTCTCGTTGCAGAAATTAAATATATAAATGTGGTAGTGACACGACATTTTACTTTGCTCCTGTGACACTTGTTCCTTCTAATTTTCTCCAAGGACTTAGGGTTAGGGTTAGGGTTGTGATAGGGATATAGGTCAAGGTTGATGTGTTTGTGGATGGAATTTATATGTTTGGGTCAGCGTGCAGATATTTTATGTGAGCAATCGATTGTTGCAGGACCAAATATCATAGAACCACATAATGTATAGGCCCTACAAGGCTCGAAACTATCTTTTTTCTTTTTAGTGTCCCGATCGGGCCACCGGGCCAACTCTAAAGTCGAGCTTTGCACGCATATTGCGTAATTTTCTCTAGAAAACATTAACAGACATTAACTTCTTCATATAATATGATGTGTTTTCTTTTGATATAGATTTCGCGTTTCCTGCAGCTGCTTTACACTCCTGGGATAAAAAGATGCGATTGTACAAAATTCGTTTCCTTTCACGAGAGATTTTTTTTTTCTTTTTTTTTTGTAAGTTGTTGTTGTTGTTGTTGGTGGTGGTGGTGTGTGTGTGTGGGGGGGGGGGTTCGTCTTCTCCTTCTTCCGTCTGGCACACTTTAGGTCTTCCCATGCTTTTTGTGCTGTCATCGTATCTCCTTAGGTTTGTTAAAACAAAACAAAATCGGAAGAATCCTGAGGTATCTTTCCACGTAGGCCTATAGATACCTTTACTATTCTATAGGACCGGGTAGCTTGACACAAGGACATTTCCCTTCCCGGGTGTTGTCCATTAAAATGTTAAAAACTGACAAAATTTCGCTGTTATTTTGTACATCCAAATCTGTTTTGTTTGCGTATCGTCTCTTGCGTGACTGAAATGCATTGAATTTGATTACAGTACACACATGCGAATACACGAATCACTTCTTCTACAGTGCAGGTCTGACATTTATATTTTGTTGATAATATTGCGTTTGTCTTGATGAGAATTTGGAGCCTAAAACTTTAGAATAACAGTAAAAGCAACGTGGACCTAAACCTGAAATTCAGCCTGCAACTTTCTCAGACGCTAAACATGTACAGTACGATTGCATCGCAACATTTTCATCAGTGCTTTTATACGCTTTTACGCGGTTTCGCAGGGACAGCCAGAAAGATAAACCACACGCCGCATTGTTAAAACTGTTCATTCACGGGGAACGCGCTGGTCAGTTATAAACCGGTCCCAACAAATAATCAAGGCTGCGGCTATTTTGTATCTCCATCCACCGATCGATTTCGTTTTGTCTCTGGGCCCTTCGAACTCTTTTTTCCCTACAGAATAGATCTGAATAGGTAAGAACTTTATTAGCCGACAACAGATCGATTCTTCCCTACTGACTGCGCGCTTTGATTTTCCAAAGTATTCTGGCGGTGACGCCTCTTGTCATCTGTTTACCCTCGGTGACATGATACTGGGACTCTACAAAATGTTTCGGGATAGGATTTTCTTCATTCTTTTGACAGGTCTTTTGGAAGGAGGTTATTTTCCTTGGTAGTTAGATCCAATTAACAAGTTAAGAGCCTGACTTGAATTACAGTTTGGCGTCTCGATTACTCATGGGTGTCTTTGTCAAGGTGTGTCGCCAAGTATACCGGCCTGGCCTTTTTAGTCAACCGACGCCTGCCGCACGTCAACATCTGGTTTGGAGGCGGGACGCCGGCGAGTGTTCAAATCTGACTCCCGTCTGTTGCTCTTTCTGCTGTTTAAGTGGTCGTTGTCTCATGTATAATATTGTTTTTGCCCGTTGTCAGGGACACAGCAGCTTTTTTGTTCATAACAACGCTACATTTAAAACAACTTTCATGAAAGCAACATGCTATCAAATGCACTGTCTATATTAAGTCTGCAGAAGATCTGATAATTGACTCAACGTAGAGTAGCGGCTGGCCTACCTGTTATTGACCGTATTGGGCCTATAAGTCTGCAAAGCGAATATTATGAAGTGGTATAGAACATGCTGGACCGATCTCTGTCACGATGAAAAGCAACCAAAAAAAAAAAAAAAAAAAATCTACTCTTGATAGTCAAATTTCTTTGTCTCGGCCTATAGCTCCTATAAGATAATTTTCTTCTTTTAGGGTGTTAACCAAGTCAAGGTTCTATGGAACTACTTTTAAAAAAAAGATACAGGACCCAATCAACATCGTTGTGAAGACATATCATTTCGAACGAGAGAGAGAGAGAGAGAGAGAGAGAGAGAGGGGGGGGGGGAGAAAACACATCACCTAATAACAAAATAGTCTTTATGTCAAGTGATAGATTCAAATCTGACAAAATCACACGGGAATGTTACACTTGGGGTAAGTAATTGTTGGAGACGAAACAAATTTTATTTTAGTTTTAAGTTTCTCATAAATTCCTAATTTTTCCGTGAAATTTCCCTGCAAGTAAGAACGGGAAATGTAATTTGAATGTTGCTTTACTAGAATAAGATTTCCGCTGGTTTCTTCCTGTGGATCGTAGGAGCGCAAAATAAGAGTTTATATGCCGTAACACTGAACAGCAAGTATATGATGAAAAGAAATTATTTTCAAAACAAAACTCCGCAATCCTCTTCTCCGAACAAAATTTAAGTCGAAACAACAGCAAAAGATTGAGACCTCGAGGCAGAGGCTATGTGAATTCGGTCACACGTAGCTGCGACAGTCGGAATTCAGGGGCTCTACTTTGCGCATAAGCAGAAAAGGGGATATTTTGTACCAACACGGCATGCTGGTTTTTGAATAAATTCAGTTCGCAGTTCCATTCTGTTTGTTGGTTTTTAAATTCACTGGGATAAGCATTTGTGATGTAATGATTATTCATACAATCCGTAAAAATGCTGCTTGCCAGCACATCCACCTGACAGCAAGCGATATTTGGCAATATAATTAGAAAAAGATTGTTAGTTTATATTCAATGCAAAATAATGAAATGGATGCTTTCCAAAGTGATATTGTGGACCATTCTGGTCACCTGGTCTACTCGAGTCCATCCTTTGTTTGATTATGACTGATGAATTTCATAAATTGCTACGTCGGGCGAAATTTGTCGCGTTGAAAATGAGTGAAGTGCCCAACCAACTGAGCAAAAGAGAAATGTCATTTGCACGGTCCCATGTACGGAAGAGCTAATCCTACTCCGAACTGGTTTATTCGTTTCGCGAGAAATGTCTCCCTCTAGAGTCCACGTCACAAGACGTGAAGGCCACGTCTTGCTCGTTTCCTCTTGGATACCTTACAAGGGCAGTCTATGCCTTCTCGTGGGATGTCAGTGCCTAGACTTTCACGGCTTGAAGTGCTGCCCCGCCAGTTTAGTGTCTATACAGCAGTTGAATAACAGAAACCTCACAACTTTCCATTCACTATGTTTGTTACTCTTACACATCCTTTGAGGATGTAACCAAAGTCCTCCAACCCCATTGTGCACAAGAAATGAAAAGATAATGTCTGACACAACATTACTCCTCAACGCAGTGGCAGATCGGGGGTGGGGTGAAGAAGTAGCACCAGAAATATTTTTTGCTTCCCCCCCCCCCCCCCCCCCCCCCCCCTTTACGGAATTTCTGGATTCGCCCCCTTCAACAGGCTTTCGAAAGAACACAGCAGATGTTCTCATTTATCTTTCCATCAATTGATGCACCCACCCATCCATCCATCTTCCACCTAAGCTACACCCACTTATCCACCATATTCACATACACACACTTATTGCACACAATGTCGCAACACGAGATGAGATCATTAATAGGTTCATTTCTTTATTTACAGCAGGTAAACGGTGGTACATGTTGAGCCAACCAAATAACAGAAATCCAAACTTTAGTACTTCATACTTCAGAGGAAAACATACATTTCACTATGTATTCAGAGAGCACAATGACAATATATATCTCAATATCTTAAATCTATGGAAAATAGCTACACTCCAACCTTAAAAAAACTTATGCTCACAAACACATCCAGATATTTTGCTGGCTCCTCTATTTTCATTTTCGTTTTGCAGGTAGCACTCATAATACTATTGTGGTTAAAACTGTTGTGAATCCAAAATACGGAGCAATATATTCACAGATAATTACAGAATGAATGACCCAATTTTCTGGACGGACTGAGAGAAAGAAAAAGAAAATTCTTCCTTGGACTATGATATCACACAACACCACCATTATATACACATTAAACTTAAAAAGAGTAAAATATGCGCAGCTCATCAACTTCTAATGTCTGCAAATAAAGAGGACGGAATACTGTCAAGCAGCACTTAACGGTGGAATGTTTTTCTTTCCAGTCTTCCCTACTTTTACGTAGAAGATATCATACTTATTACTAATGTTTTAGTATATCTTATCAAAGGATAGGAAAACAAAATCAAGATAGTAGCCAAACACATACCCAGTAAAACAGACAGTGTAACATTGTGTTGTTGGCAATACAACGATTTGCCATCAAAACATTCCAGCTTGTAAGGTCCAAAAAAAAAAAAATGGGTCCCTTCTCGATTGAAAGAAGGCACTGACCACAGATATAGGTTGTGAGTAGCAAGGTGCTCATTGTCTCTTCCTATCAGAAACCCTAATGCCCTTCTTGCTCTAAACTGACAAGCAGATACAACCTGTCTTGCATTACAGTATCACATTTTAATTCTTCTCATCATGCAGTCAGTCAGCAACAACAACGAAATAACAAGCAGGACTGGAAGGTGTATAGGCAAAGTTGCATAGAGACAACAGAATGTCTGACTGATGTAACCTAATATGCTGTGAAGCAACTTTGTCAAGACTATGCTATTGACATAATTATGCCACCGTAAAAATTCTCCTGTATATAAAACATGAAGCTGAGATGAGAGTAGGCAGAATGCTATAACATCTTCTGTTGAATATTTCACACCATTAGGGTCATTAGTCTTGTGTATACAAAGATCTAGATTAGAACGCAGGGCCTAACATAGCATGGGTGGGAGTGGCAACTACCAAGACGTACTGGGCTCTCTCAGAATCTAGGAGGAAATCTGCATCCAGAGAACTGATGCCGAGAGTTTGAATAATAATGTATAATGAATCAATCTTAAAGAAAGTGTCCTGAATATGACAGAAGTATGTTAAACCCAACAAGAAATTGACAGCCTGGGTAAGGTTTGCAATATTTGGACACAGCAATGTGTGCACATTAAAAATGAAAGAAGAAGAAGAAGAAGAAGAAAAAAAAAAGCAGTCAAGCTGTCTTCACACAGTACCATAAATGAAGCTACTTAAATATATGACATCGACTTTTTATGTGTAACAAAAGGCATCACACCTAAATATGTTAAATGTCACAGCAACCATTATGAGATGAGTACATACCATTACTTTAGAATATACAAAATATAAAACATCTATTGAATCAATGGCATTTCAACATTACCCTCTGATATCTTATTGCTTATATGTAAGATGTACAGGCTTTAAAAACATTGCATAACTGATTGTAGTATTGGAAATCAAAATCAAAATCAAGCATTCAATAGTAATTCAGTGTAAGAAGAAAGATTAATTTGTCAGCCGTTTACAAGTTTCAGGAAAGCATTTGTCAAGCAAACTTCAATTCTGACTCATCAACGTTGACTGGGTAGAATCACGGTGATGCATGTAGTAAATACAATGATATCACAGTATTTATGACCACCTATTGCATTCCCTACAAACTGACTAAAAGACTGATGTGAAATATGAAGAACTACCCCTGAATAACCTTGATATTAAGCTTATTATGATTGAAGACCTGGTGAAGGAAGGCACTCAGAAAATACTGATAATAAATAGACCCTTTGAAAAATGGATATAAAAACAGAGGTTGACACTAAAATTTTTTTCTGGCGGCCTGTTCGGGTCACTGAAATCTTTGAATTTGAAATTTTGGTGGCTCGAAATACAAGGAAACATAAAATTTCATATTGAATTTTAGCTGCCCAAGTGGGTCACCAACATATAATCCTATAGGAAAATGGGTGTCCTGACATCAATTTTTAGTGGACCTGGGCCAACGGGTCACTGCTAATGTCAACCCTGAAGTACATAAACCTTTCAAAAAGCATATGAATAATGGTAATCTGATGCACTGAATCTGATATTGCATAAAGTTCAGTAAGGAAGTTGTTTCAGCAAACATGTTCAGGAAATAATGCAATCAATTGATAAAGTTTTGCTCCACAGTATTTAGTATTGAAAGTACGATGGCATTAGTTACTTTTTCAGTTTATTGAGGAAAAGCACTTTCAATAGCTCCATGTATATCATTTTTCTTTGTATGATGTTTTTACCTGTTTCGGATGTTACAGTCACAAGTTCATTGCACAAAGTGACATTTTCCTGTCTGAATTATATACATTACTGATCTTGTGGCCGAATCACCTGGATCCTGACATTATGAATACAATTTGTATTGGACTTACAAGTGTTGTTACTGAGGAAGACTCCCTTTACAAACAGAAATAAAAAAGATGAGTTTCGCAAATATCTATGACAAAGATGAAACTCTAGCCTCTTTGGTCTTGCCCTGACCCATACTTTTGAACGGCATAAACTTTGCACCAGTGAAAGTGAATATAAATATGTATGAATAAAAATAATGCCTTTCAATGAATACATAATACATCAGCATGTGAAACTGTGTATGTTAACATTAAACTTATTTACCAAGAGGGGGCGCTACACACATTCTGGCAAAGTTTCCCCTGGAGCAACTGGCTTCGTGCACTGGACGGAATCTGGCATTCAGAAAAAGACTTAAATATATAAGCAGTGTAACATTTCACATGTTATACTTTGTATCACTTTTATTATTGTGAATTTAGAATGTTTGTTTGATTGTATGGCACTGACTTGCATGGAATGGAATTCCCCAAAATCATTTGGCTAAACAAACAAGAAACAGAGACTTGGGTTATTGATAGATTTATTGGTTATGTACAATTTCGTCATTGCATATTTGTTTCACGAAGGCATGGACCTCCTGTGTTAAACCACTAGCTGTAGTCAATCTAAACTGTAAGACAAAGTGTTGTTCTGAATAGCTGGGCACTGTTACCCGAGACGGTCAGCACTATGGAAAAACATCAAATGTTTCATGCCATGGCGAACTGCCATTTCAGCCAGCACCCTATTAAGAGAAGTTGGGTTCAGAAAGGAATTATCCTGACATGCAAAGTCAGTATGAGCTCTTAAGCCAATATCAGCACAGCAAAGTCCTTCTTGTGAGAATGAAAGTGACGGGACTCGGTTTGCAATGAGGCGCAGAAGTCCTGCTTGGGAGACGTAAATCTGCAGTTATCACTGTAGGAAGGCCCTGATAAAGTCGTTGTAGGAGACCTTCCCGTTGAGATCCTTGTCGTAGTAGCTCATTAACTGGTAGAACTCTTCCTCCGATAGGTTGATGCTGAACTGCCGCAGCACGTCGCGGAACTGCAGGGTGGAGATGACTCCCTCCGCCGTCGGGTCGATGGTGCGGAAGATGCGGCGCATCTTCTTCCAGTTGGAGACGATGTTGTCACGGATACGCAGCATGGCTTCCAGCATCTCACCTGTCATGCGGCTGCCTGGCTTGATCTGAGGAACACGACAACACAGCAAATTATATAAGCCATGAGTACATACCCAAAGGTCATCGTCTTGAGGAAGACTCCCTTGACAAAATGAAATAAAAAATGATGAGTTTGGCAAATGTCTGACAAAGATGAAACTCTAGCCTCTTTGGGCTTGCCCCAACCATTACTTTTAAATTGCATAAACTTTGCACCAGTGAAAGTGAATAGAAGTATGTATGAATAAAAATAATGCCTTACAATAAATACACAATACATCAGCATGTGGAACTGTATGTGTAAGCATTGAACTTATTTACCAAGAGAGGGCGCTATACACATTCTGACTAAGTTTCTCCTCTAGCTACCTGCTTTGTGCACTGGACAGAATCTGACATTTGAAAAAAAAAAGAGTAAAATCTATTAGCGGTGTAACATCTAACTTCTTCCTGAAGGCATCTGAGTCCATCAATTTTCAGATTCTGTTTGTACAGATGAAACCGAGACCTAGTACAGTGGTCATCCTACAAACCCTTTGATTCTCAAGCTTGTATGGTCAGAAACTTAATTAAACTGGACATAAATCCAAAGGATAGAAATCAATTTGAGGATAAATGTGAGGGATCAGCGACGTGACATCGCTTTTTAAACATTATGATAAATGCAAAACAAAGGGAAACTAGCCAGAAATGTAATTAATATAAATGAAAAATGAGCAAAGAAAGTGGAATTCCATCAGGAATTGAACCCGAGATCTTTGGATTGTTTGGCGGGTGTTCTTACCGACAGAGTTTAATATTTGTCAGCCTTTAAGAAAAGTGTCATGTATGTCTTCCTTAGCCATTTGCTCCTTGTCAAAATTCTCTAGCCACCAACATTGAAATATACTGCAGCTCCATAAAACACAAAGGCATAACTTGCCTCATCTGCAACAAACTACTCCAGGAAGAGTAAACTACCGTATACGCCATATATTCAGGGAGTCTAACTTTTCGCAAATCGGGATTTCCCAACGATTTTGCGAGTGGTTAAATTCGCGATCGTGGAGTACTGAATTGAACATAGAAATGTGCATACCAATACATCACATTCATATTGAGATCAGAGCCAATTTTTTTGCGTGTCTTTAATTTCGCAAATAGCACACGACTCGGGAAAATCGCGAAAATAAAAATCTCGCGATATATTTGGCGTATACAGTAGTTTGTAAGCAAACAAAAAGTAGAAACAGGCTAGGGAGCAAGGGAAAGAGATGAGCAGCAACATACCACAATCTTGGACTGGTGGATCTTCTCCCTGGATAGCAGTGACCTTTGCTCTGGGATCTCATTCAAGGTCTTCAGATTCAGCACAAAGTGCTTCAGGAAGTCCAGGTATGAAAATCTGCAAAGATAATCAGACAGACAACAGATTTAATTCTTCATGCGCCATGGTGTAAACCCCCTGTGTGCCCTGTTGTTCTGAGATGGCAACGTAGTCATGCTTTGGGAAAACATTCTATTTTTCAAATCAATGTAATTTTTATAGAGCTTTATAGAGTTGAGCAGAATATGCGAACTTGGCACGCCATCGACTAAGTCGGGCGTGCGAACGTCACACATAAAGAGTTACTGGGAGGAGGATTCTCCATTCTAACAGACATAATTCAACACAATCCCCGTTCATAGTCACTAACAGTGTTCTGGCTACATTATGTGTAGGCTTCATTCCAGCATCCTATTCTCAAATCTCTCTCAGTCAAAGTTCACTTTGACAGTTGCATTCCTTTAAGGTTCAAAACCATTGAATGAAAATTTACTTATTTCAACATATCAAGTTGTACATAAGAGATTTGAAGGCACTACCTTTGTGTAGTTTGATCCCATACTTCTAACAAATTGCTCAAAAACATTACTTCAAAGAAATTTCCCATACAACATAAGTGACAGTCTTTTCAATATGAATTCCTGCCATCATACTCACTTTCCAGTGTCTTTCAAGTCAAACTTTGCCATGAGCTGCTGGAAGTCTTCAATTGACAGAGCTACATTGAACTGGGCCATGATATCTGAAAGAGGAAAATGGAAAGAGTCATTTTCAAGCATGGAAAATGCTATAGTTTTGGTGGCTGTAAAAATGGAGAGCATCATGCCTTAATGTGACAGCATATATAATGTAGTGACCAGAAATCACTTATATTCAAGTGAGACAAGCCTCAGAGAATTTAGTGTTAACAAATAGATAAATGCATTAAAGAAATAATTGAAATTATCCTATATTAGCTCAAAGTCAGATAATGAGTAAACATAGTTTTGCTTTGTAATGTTGCAGAGGCCTTCTAGTGTCATCATGTGTAAAAACACAGGCATATTTTCAATTCCTTAGCATCAGTTTCTGCAATTGTGAAAGGTACCAACTTCACTCCCATCAAAGGAAATTATATATCAATCTGAATCAAAATTAATCCCTTTTCTCAACATACCATGTTAATTCAACTTCTAAATGCACTGTAATCTAAAACATAAATGTTGTTAGTTTAAGGTGCGAGCGACTCTATGCTCAAAGAAGAAAAGTTTGTATATTTTTTGTCTGGTAGCATATGCAAGCAAAAATCAACAGATCAAACAACACTGCTGTGATCCCCTACCTCTGAAAGTGTCAACCTCAATTTGACCATTGCCATCCATGTCATGGAATTTGCACAGCCGGTGGATCTCTTGCCAGTTCCTCTGGATCTGTTTCTTTAGCCTCTGCTCAAGATTCTCAGCATTGACCAATGGGGTCATTGACCTTCGACCACCTGGTGTGTATGACTATAAGCAGAGAAGCAAATGAAAGTAGCATGCTCAGTTTAGAAACAACACTATGGGCGTATGAAAAATGTTCATTAGAAATGCACACACTTCAGGTAAACTTCAGGTAATTTTATTCTTCAATTTTGTAAAGATTTTGTGTGACATTTTGACTTAAAAATAGAATAACTGTAACACATAATCTGAATGTTAGTACCTATAAGCCAGATGGTATTTTAGCTGGTTTATCGGCAGATACCAAATTTTGAAGACCTTTGCATCAACTGTTTAACTAATGTTTACTATTATGGATACATGAACTTTCATCCTAACACTCACCATTCTGCTGAGCGGAGTCATTGGTATCTGGGGTGTGGCTGCTCCCCTCATCACAGATCCTGCTCTAGGGCCCTTCCCAGGGGGACTAGTGTCACCCAGGTCAAACGAGTCCCCGTTATCCTCGGAAAATTCCTTCAGGAAGGCACGGTAGTCCAGATTACCATAGGAATTCAGCTCAAAGCTGGACCAGAGACTGTTGAACTGAAATGAAACACGACATGAAATTGAACACCCTTGTCTACGAATCTCTAATCACTGTCTTCTTCATAACAATGGCATACTTTGTACAAAGTAGGTTTAGATAAATATGAACAGGAAATGATAATAGTTTACAGAAAAGTGCACTTGAATACAGAGAAAAATCATGACTGCCAATAACTAGTGTGTATTGGCTACTTGAAGATGCATTTGAAATTTACAATTACAAGAACATTCGTAAGTCACAGGGGCCATGGAAGCAGGGGAGCTAGGGAGATGCAGCCCCCCTTCTTATTTGGTCTTAAAAAAAAAAAAATCAGAAAAAGAAATATCAACACTCATGACTTCCACAAGGTTCTGTTCTGTCCTATGCAGGTTGTTTGGGGGTGGGGTGGGGTGGGGGGGGGGGGGGGGGTTGGTGGTGGCCCTAATCATCTTTATTTCTGACTATTATGACCAGAGACAACAAGACTGACTTAACATTTAAAATATGAATTCTGAGGATAGTTGGTGGCTGGTAATGCTACTTGACTTTTACTTTACATTTGACTGCATTTTTTTTTGTATACTGGGTAGTGTAAAATAAATTAAATTTGCTTGTACTCCAGAAGAGGCTGTAGACTTACATGTTCACTACTCATCCTAAAGGCCAACTCATTCAGAACATCACGGAAGTCATCTTTGGCCACGACACCGATGTTTGCGTAGTCCAGGTCAGAGAAGCGCTCAGCAAACTTGTAGAAGCGGGCCTTGACGGCCTGCCGCAGGTCCTGTTTGATGTCCTCCATCGTTGGGGAGCTCATGCGGTCACCAAGAGAAGACTGGCTCTCGCTCTTCTGCACCGACTCGATCCAGTTTTGTGCAAGCTGCACAAGATGAATTAGACCATAGTCACTTTGTAGAAATCACAAGCTTACTTTGTTTGATTGCACTATTTTGACATATACCGGAACAAACACACACGATTGTACTAGTATGGGTATTTCTGGGTAGGTGTGGGTCTTTGCACCAAGACAATGATGCTATTGCTACATTTATCAAAGGTAATAAAACTGGTAAAATTTGCTAATTTTGGGGACAATATTCTTCAGAAATATGCCACTGCTATTCAGGGTTCATGAAACACTATGTCAGACTCAGATTTCTTTGATCAGCAGACTTTACTACTTCAATGTTCTTCTCTTCACTCAAAATATTCACAATTCAGGGCTTTAAGATTGGATATTCCTTTACTACAATGCTCTGTAGTTACCTCTTGCTCATTGGCTGAAAATTCTTCCAGGAATGCCGGGTAACTGACACTGAGGTCAGAGTTCACCCTCAGCTTTGCCATCAGTCCCTTGAACTGCTTATCGGTCATCTTGAAACAGAAGTGGTCCAGGACACGGCGGAAGTCACCGGGGCTGAGGCGCCCTCGCTTGTCCTTATCAAAAGCTCCAAATGCCTGGCAAGAAAGAATTTAGAATGAGACATTACAGCTTCTATTTTAGTCATCCAATGTCATGAGCAAATAGGTACAACTTTTCTGCAAGCAGCTAGATAGCAAATTGCTAGCATTAAACCCATGATTGTAATTATAAAGTGTAATTTGTATGTATGCTTTTCATTTCAAAATGCATAAATGTTTACTACACCACCAACTGGTTGTTGCATTCAATCTCCTGGTAATACAGTAAAATGTAAATGCACCTGTTCTAGAAAAGACAGTACAAACTTCAAAGTTTTTAGAATCACAGTCACTGTCTAACCAATATTTGGTTAACAGGTCTTCAAATTTGTCACATCTTCCAAAAGGAAGACAAGTCACAGTTGAGAGGTATTTAATTTTGCAATCCCCAAAATACCATTTTCTATGACAATAGATAATCTCAACTTACTTAGCAAGCACAAGATGATTACTCTACATTCACAACATATCTCACACGTTACACATACTCATATTACCATGGTTCTTTGGTAACAATTCATTCAAAAAGATTGATGTGCATAATCACCATGTTCCGACAATACTTACAGCTTGCAGCACTGGCACACTCTGCTGCACAATCTTCCTCAGCTTCCGGAGAGCCTTGTCCGATGAGAGCTGGGAGAAGGACTCTGGTCTCACTTCGGGGACGTTCTTCTTCTGGTAGCGCTCTTCGCGACCCTCATCAAAGGCTTTCAGAAAGTCATTATAGTTAAGGGTACTCTTGCTGGTCGGCAGTCCAATTCTGTGATTGTATTTGAAGCAGAAAGAGATGTGAAAGATTACACCATTCCCTTTACAAAAATTGAAGTTAACAACAGCAACAACTCTAAAACAAACTGACATAAGACAGAATCCCAACGGAATTCAAGGAAATTGCAACCATTATGTGTGATTTTTCACAAGGTGACGTAGAAAAAGAAAACTTGAAAATATGATATACAGTGCACTCCCATTATAACGAAATGCTTGGGACCGGCAGTTTTCTTTCGTTATAACGAAATTTCGTTATAACCGAACAAATACAATATAACGAAAACAAGGAAACCACGCATGTATATCATATTCTGTTTGCTGAATACCCGGTACTCATCTTACACTGGAAAGCTATGCGAAATGGGATGGGATTATTGTATTACAATATCAAACGCAAGTTCCCCTCAGAAACTGTGCGTGACACAAGGAGCGAACACACAGTGATATGAAGCATTCGCCCGTGCAGACACGCTATAAATGCTTGTTCCGCTACGTATTTTCGAAAGCAATTCACATTTCGTTATAACAGAGCACATTTCTTTTGTTTTTCTTTGTCAGTGGCGCTCGGAAAAGACTTCATTATAACGAAAATTTCGTTATAACCGTGTTCGTTATAAGCGAATTTTGTACCACAGACTCTAATGGTGTTAATTTTGGGACCAGAAGTTTTACTTCGTTATAACGAAATTTCGTTATAACCGTGTTCGTTGTAACGGGAGTGCACTGTATTATCAGTGATGACCAACGACTATTTGCGTATTGATCTGAAAATAAGTACTGGATAGCTGCTGTAAATCCATACACACAGTCCAATTACATATATGAGAAGCATGTTATATGTATCACATGGCTCATAACAAATTTGCCCCTGTTTAATCCAATCATAATGCTAGCTAAAGATGCACATTTGTAGCATAATTAAGATAATGCACGGTGAACTGGGATAGAATGATGTTGACCCTGTCCAATCCAACAAATATTCGCGCTAGAGCTTCACATTTGTAGCACAAGCAAATTATGCATAATACAGTAAAATTAGAATAAAATGGCCAAATTTTGAGCAATGAGGAGATGAAAAGCAAAATCATGGTTATCTAGAAAGATAAAGGTACTAGAAATGGAAGAGCTGAAAGATATGATTCAATGGATGGAATGATAGATAGAGGAGGAATGAGGTAGAACAGGAATTTTACATGACATGAGACAGAAGCACTTTGACATGTAAATAAAACAGTGCCATGACATGGAGAATGGGTGTGGGGGTAAAATTTGTAATCAATTGTGACTCTTTGAGGGTAACTTACCCCAAAATAAATGTATGTTGGTACAGTAAAAGCAGAAATATCAGTTGTAAATATATCAGTGCTGTTTGAGGAAAATCAGATAATTTATTCCAAAATTATGAATCCCGAAAAGTTTGGTTAAATCCGTATGCTGTCATCGATGGATAAGAAAGGCAACAGCAGTTAATGATGTCACAGGTGTGAAACAATGTTTATAAACTTCATGTATGTATTCTACTGATATTTCTGGCTTCACTGAATTCTGATATACATTTGGGGTAAATTTCCTGCTATTAAGAACACAGAGCCTCTGATGAAGAAGGAGTGCCTCTGAAGGAGTTCCTCTGATGAAGACGGAGTGTAGCCAACTCACCGATGTAAGAATTCATGCAGAGTGGCATCATCCACCAGGTAGTTGTGGCTGAGGAGGACGTCCTGGAGCTCGGTGACCGTGATGCGGCCAGACTTGCTCTTGTCCAGCATGGCAAAGGCCTCCTGGAAGGTGCCGTACTTGTCCCGCATCCGGTCCTTGAGGTCCTGCAGGAGCTTCTCCACCGAGATGAAGGTTCCCTTGGAGGCCTGATTGATGGTGATGTTGATCCTTGGGGGGTAGGAGGGGGATGTGAAGAAAAAGACAAAGTTAGGAGTAAGTTCAAGATACAGCACGCAACCTGCCTAGCACTGATTCTTTGTATTCAAACCTCATCACATCAGCCGTAGCAAAGTAAATGAGGCTGAAGTCCTCGTTCCAATTTCTCAGCAAAATTATTTCATAGTGGTTTATTTTATTTTTTGTTGTTGTATGTGTTGAGTCTGTGATTAAAGATGGTACGCTGGAGCAGTGCTGATTTTTGCCTCAATTTCAGGATATGTTCTGAATGATTTCTGATACATTTCTTCTATTCTGCTACCCTAGAGAGGAGTTGGTTGCCTAAGAACAGATGGACTCCTTGAAGTTGACAAGAATTTCAAAAGCCAAATCAGAAAAGAGATACAACACAAAGAAGGTAAGTCAAGACAGGTGATAAGGGATATGTGTGTTAGTCCCACTTACTGCTTGTCAAGTTGGTTTTGATGATGGCTCTCAATGGTGTCTGCTGACTCTTCAACGATGCGTTTACTGACTCCAGCATCATCTCCTGGGGCGAATTCCTTGCCCATCATCTTCAGGAAGTGCTGGTGGTCAATGTAACCCTTACTTTGTGGGTCATAGCTGCAAATGAAGCAAAGACAAAGTGAAGATGAAGTTGTGAATACAGACAACATGGATTGAAGAAATGATATGATTCCAGATGAACATGATTATCAAAATATTGTATCGGAATACACTGAGACAAAACATGGCAAAAGTACAGAAATAAAACCACACTGTATCAATTTATTTTCTACAGTATTATGATAGCTGATAAAAAAAGACCCAGTATTCTTAGAATTTGCACATGAATGGAATTCTGTTAACACAAAATTTGTTATACAGCTTTGACTGTTTTCAGCGTACAAAGCACATATTTGCAACTCTGTCCAATACAGGACTCAAATTGTGTGTACTTGAGACATTTCAAGTGACCTGTCCAGAAAGAGTATTAGACTTTGCAGCAGTTATGCACTGATTGCTTTACAACAGTATTGTAGTGCAAAGGATAGTTGGTCTGGGGAGGATGATTGGTCTTATCTCATTTGCTTCCAACTCCAACATGACAATGAAAAAAAAAGAAGAAGAAGAAAGAAAGATATGGATTTGTGAATCATAGGCATGTTGCTCTATAGTTACATGTTGTTTATTTGATGATACTAGTAGCAGATTCTCCCTTTCCTGTAAGGAGGCTTTCATGGGTTCAAATTGCTGTGGTCTTTTATCATCTACTAGTAACTCGCAAATAATGATATGCACACCAGCATCCCAGTCCAACTTACATGGCCCACAGCTTGGCAAATTCATCCTTGGTCATGGGGAGCATGAAGGTGTAGAGGAGGTCTCTCAGTTCCTTCTTAATGATGACGCCGTGACCATTCTTGTCGATGGAGCGGAAGGCCTTAGCCAAGTCATGGTACTGCCGCTGGGCCTTGGCTGCCAGGATCTCATGTACCTGCTCTGCTGCCAGCTGGGCGGGATCAATTGTGGTGTTCCACCTGAGCAAATGGCCACATAAAAAGATCATTATTTTTGTATGTTTTCTTTTAACTTGACATATGACATGCATTAAAATAGCAGGAATTCTTAACATAAAACAATTTTTCTTACAGCAGGTGTTCAAATGCACTTATTATGTCAACATCTAAAAGACGATGCAACACTGGATTAATTTGGCTGCAACAGGGAAAAGATGTCGACATTTCCATTACCCTGCAAAGATATATTATGCATATTGTGAAGTTTGATGTGTGGAAAGCCTACAAGGGCTTCTCTTCTTGTGTGAGTGACTATTGCATTGCACTAATGAGTTCAAAATACGACATTTTGCATTCAACTAATGATCCTCAGTAAAAGCACAGAGTATTCAAAACAACTGCAACAAACCTGTGATCTGAGTTCAACCACTTATGGCCCTCCTCTGAATCCCGAACCTCAAACAAGTCTAGGAACTCCTGGTAGTTGAGTCTAGTGTTCTTGGTGATGCCCAGCTCTGACATAAGTTTGTTGAACTCTTCATCAGTGGTGATGAACATGAGCTTGTCGATGAGGCGCTGGAAGTCCTGCCGGCGAACAGCGCCATCGTGGTCATCGTCCATCTTATAGAAGGCTGATCGCAAATCCTGGAATAAAGCAAACCAAGATTTAGAGTGATGGGAAATTTTTTTTTTCTAAATCCTGTGTCACAGTTTGTGATGCAAAACAATGGGTATAGTAATAGGTAACATATACTGTAAAACAGTCATTGCATTGTTCCATGACATTAACTTAATTAAGAAAGGTAAGAATTTTAGAGATGTCCTTGTAAAGGGGAAGAACCCAGGTTATAAAATATGTCACACGTGGTATCCATATCTTGCACTCTTAATGCTATCAAACTGACACATCACCTCCAAGATACTTACCCCAAATGCCTGTCTCATCTTGTCACCCAGCTGTTTCATCATATCCATGGCAGACATGTTCTTGGCCTCTAGACTCTTCCACCAGTGGTTTGGTGACCTGGTGATCTCCTCACCGGGCCCACCAATGCGGGGGTCTTCAAACTGCTCAATGAAGTCTGTGTATGTGAGGGAGCCCTGGTCAAAGCCTAGGCGCTGGCACAGCAAGGCAAACTGTTCATCGTCCATGTACATCCCAAAGCTTTGGATCACCTGATGGTATGCATCAAGAATTTTATTGTAGTCATATTGACATACATCAGAATTCAGAATTTATTCAAGTTTTCATTAGAACACAAATTAAAATGGTATGCAAACAGGTGAGGATACAGTAAAATTCACTGGCAAATATAAATCTTTGAAGATAAATATGCTGCCATAACACTGGTGGTAAGTTTAACACCTGTTCAGCAAAAATCTTGCAAGAATGGAAAGAACTACAGCAATATCAAGAAGAAATCATAACACAGACTGCAAGGGAGAGTTTGCAAAAGAGAAACTGCTAAAAAAAACACCCAAAAACAACATTGTAATAAATGAATTATGGTTAATACATCTGACTTCCTACAGTGCATAATTATGACATGTTCACACGATCAACGTAAGTATGTCTATGGCACACTTGAAAGGCAGATACAAATGATAACATTTTGGGGCATGACAACGTCTTGATAACAAGTATCTCACATAGATTATGGTGTCAATTTATACAGACCTATACAATGCATAACAAATCAAATCAAATACAAGCAAGACACAAAGCATGTCAAACACAAACAACAGACAAAATGCATATTCACACACAAGTAGCAGAATATCTAGTGACAGCTGCCTTATAATTGTATCTTACAAACTAACCTGTCTGAACTCTCGCTTGGTCAGCTTGCCTCGTCTGTCCTTGCAGTATCTGAGGAAATTGGCCCGCACTTTGCTGGACTTCTGGGACATGCGGTCCTTCAGTTTCAAGATGACCTCATCGGCACTCATAAGGGTGGTCCGGCTCAGGGCGTTGACCTGGATCTGGTGCAATCTGGGGAAGGTAGAATGGCAATAGTATTAGCAAACTACAAATGTCGCTATGGCGACTGATGCCTCCGCCATAATGCATGATTCTCCCAATGTGTTATGACAGTTTCACAAAACTGACAAAATATTGAAATGACAGGTCTGTCAGAAATATCTTGAATGTTCACTTTCCTTGAACTGGGTTTGCTACAATAGTCTAATAGTGCAGGTACCGGTACCTGTACTTGGGGAATCAAGAATTTTTACTTGACTTCCGACCGACCCTTTTATAAGTTTATGCATTGAGTAATTTTCAAGGTATGAAGAAAGAGTATAATTACAGTACAAAATATATATTTATATCTTTTCGCATTTAAACCTGGCCTTTGACCCTTAACCTTTGACCTTTGACCTTCTGGCTGGAAATTTCCCAGAGAATCTCCATTAGGAAATACATGCATATCAAGTTTTAGTTTTAAAAATAATAATGCAAGCATTGCATATAATAGTATATGAGGGAAATAGTACAATTTTGAGGAGTTGACCTTTACCTTTGACCCGTGACTATTGACCCATGACCCCTACATTCCCTAGAAAATCCCTGCCAGTCAGTACATGCGTATGTACCAAGTTCCATGAAGACACATTGAACCATTTGCGAGAAAAGTGAAATTGTGACATATTCACCTAACCTTTGACCTTATGACATGAGACTCTCTCTCTGGAGAATCTTTATGCAGTAGTACATGTCTACACTAAGTTTCAAGAAAATACCTTCGGGCATTGCACGGATATGGGGAAATAGCAACGTTTTTAGCATTTGACCTTGACCTTTTGACCTTTGACCTCTTGCCAATGTCACTAAAATCTACTTAACTAATTGTCCCATCATACATTATCCTTGGACCAAGTTTGGTGAAAGCTGCTTCATCCAGTTTTGAGTTATCACGTAAACAGATAAATTTTAGGATTTGACCTTGATCTTTGACCTTTACCTCTGTCCAATTTCACTCAAAAACTAATCAAGTAATTGTCCCATCATACATTATCCTCAGACAAAGTTTGGTGAAATTTGCTGAATCTAGTCTTGAGTTATCGCGTAAACAGATACAATTTAATGATTTGACCTTGACCTTTGACCTTTGGCCGATTGCACCCAAAATCTGATCAAGTAATTGCCCCATCATACTTTATACTTGGACCAAGTTTGGCAAAATTCCAGTCAATATTACTCAAGTTATTGCGTAAAAGAATGCAGATGGACGTACATACGTACGGACGGACAGACGGACGGACAACCCGAAAACATAATGCCTCCGGCACCACTTCGTGGCGGAGGCATAATAAAAGCTAATGTCTGTGCACACACGGACAAACATTTTTTATATTCTTATTAAAAGATATAATCTAGTCAGGGCTTGACATTAGTGATGGCTTGGTGGCAAAAATAGATGCCTGGCCACCACTCTTTAAGAAAGATATGTGCTGGTGGCCACTTGGGCCACCAAAAGAAAAAGTTGGGGTTGAGCCTTGCTTGTTGATGTCAAGTTTGACGACAGAATGCTGCATTTGAGGAAGCGCATCACAGCACTGGTAAGGATCGAGCACTTATCATCAAATACTATGATACTAAGACAGGATAATAGGCAACATTCACCTGTATTTGTTTCAGCTGAAGCAGACTCTTCCCTGCTGAATTTCAAAGAGAATCATGTATGCAGCTGATTATGATCAAGACAGGTTAGGCCACATTCATCTACATTTGTTTGAGTTGAAGCAGACTCTTACCTGCTGTCAATGTCTATTTGTCTCTGCTGCTCTGTGAGGTCACTGATGACCTGGATGTGTGTGCTGGTCCCCACCAGGTCTCCAGGTGACACATCCACTTTCAACATCCGTAAGAACTCAGCAAACATGATCTTCCCACCCGTCTCCTCACACCGCTGCCACATTCTACAGATGAAAGGCATGGAAACATTGTTGTTTACCTCAGGAAGCAAATTAGCTCCATTATATTTCACACTCCTAACCACTGCATGCAGTATGCACGTTGTTCTGGCATTAATACTATTCACAGGCTGTGCATTTCCCTCATACACTTGAATAGACAGCATGTGTTGTCATTGCAAACCGACATGTTACCTGTACCTCATGTACAAATATCAGCAATCATAATAGGCATTATCAAGCTTCCACTTTATCTGAAAACTTATGTAAGGAATGATCTGCTGGGCAGATATTACTAAGTAAACACTGGTATTTGGTACAAAGTCGTCTGACAAAAGTAATGGATAACAGCTAGCATCCTAACTCTTTAACACTTGCAACAGAGTAGTGATTACAATATTGACTCATCTTGATCATGGGGCACTAAAATTGCTGCAGCATGGGGAAGAATTAGGAATACGTAATAAAAATTCCAAGACCAACAGATATAACGATGGACACTTACGCATCCAGGTGGTCATCTGCTACAGGCAGGACACACTTGCTGAGAATCTTCTTGAGCTGGGGCCGGGAGATGGCCCCCGTGGCGGCCGGGTCTGCCTGGCGGTACATGGTGCTGATTGACTTCCAGTGTTCCTCTATCTTCTCACGCAGAATGTCCTCTATGGTCTCCCATGCCAGGTTGGCTGGGGCCACGCTGTTCCAACGGTGCTCCGAATCCAGCCACTTGTGGCCCTCCTGTAACGGAGCATCAAAGAGTCAAAATCAAATGTGAAAACTGCCTGTTATAAAACTCATATCAATAATCATTTATTTCTGATATTGTCACCTGTCTGACCAACAATAATCAAGTGATCAGACCTCCATACATACTTTTTCTTTACTGAGCAAAACTAAATGAAAGGCTTTTGTAAATTTATATGATGGCGGTTTGCGGAAGTGAAATATTCAAGCGCTAAGCTGTTGAAGAACAAGACAAAGGCATGCAGTCCTGGAAAGGTATTACTTGGCAGCTAAACCATACATCCACCTGAGTTTGGCTAATTTGTGAAATGCCACAATTTTACCAAAGGGGATTATGAATTTCTCAAAGGTTTTCAGTCTTATATTAGTGTAGCATGTACAGACTGCTGAAAAAAAAACCTGTAGAAATGCACTGGATGAGATAATATCTGCATGTCGTCTATCACATCATATTCTTATTCTGTGAGTATATGAGCAGTGCCCATCCCTCTCACTCATGTTTTAGTCTATTGTTCAGACTACCAACTTTACAACTTGCAGGCCATATTGACTAGTAGCGGCTGCCAGCTACAAATACTGGCCTAACAGCAAATTTGGAGCTGGTTCATGTCACAAACCTCTGTCTCCCTGACTTCAAACTGATCCAAAAAGTCATGGTAGTCAATTCTGTTGCTCTTCTCAGGGTCAAGCCTCTCCACAATAACCCTGAACTGGTCATCGTTGAGTCGTAAGGTGAATTTATCCATGATCTTTCTCAGCTCCTTTCGTGTCACCTTTCCATCTCGATTCTAGGGTGGGAGAAAACAAGAGATAAAAAAATCCAGCATACCATATCATAAATTTACACATTACACAGTACTTTCTCTTCTAACCGATATGAAGCTTCCCTTCAAGCATAGTTATAATATCATTTTCCTAGCATAACTGAAATCATTAATTACAATTCAAAGACAACTACGGCTGTGTAAGGCAGGTAATACATAAATGAAGCTGTCATTGGAGTGATGAAAGCATGAATTCACAAATTCATGATTAGAGGGTTGCCTACGAATGCTGGAAAATGTACATTTTGAAAAGAATCCTATCAAACAGTATCACAGGTTTGTGAATGGATTGCTAAAATAGTATACAGAGTTAGAATTAACGGCTGGTGAGGGACAACAATGCCTTAATGTAAGAAATTTGTGTCATACTCTTCCAGAAGGTATATCTTCTGAAAGCACAAGGTCAACACAGACAAGAACTTCATGTTCCATCCTTGTGCAATGTTGTATCGAGAAATGGAAGATGACAAAATTCTCTATTTTCTTCACATTGGGGGCTGGATGGGATCAGAGGCCAATTTGCCGGATTCCAACATCATTTGCTCATTTGATTTTTTTTTTTTTATTCCTAGAACTTGACCGACTAGATATAGCAAACTGTTTACCCTGCTAAAATGCATCATAACAAAATCATGAAGCATATGGGATGTGTGTGAGCATACAATAGACAATTTCACTCACCTGGTCAAAGGCAAGGAAAGCCTCCTTGATGGATGGGTACATGTTAGTCACATGTTTGTGGAGCAGCTTCATGATCTCTGCTGGATCCATATCACTGTCACCTTCTCTGATTGGGTTCACTCTGGAAATCACATGGGATTGGAAACAGGAATCAACCAATCACTTGCATTCATAATAATGTAAAAAGTTAACTTTGAAAAAAAAGTTTCTTGACATTGCTATGCCCAAATGTAACTGTTCATGAGCCATCAACTTCATATTATAAGAAGCATAGGTCAAAGAATTTAGACAGTATCAATGTCCCCCTGTAATAGAGTAACATAGCTGCAATTGCTCTTCATTTGGATATTACAACTGCAGATTGAAGAGTACATGTGATGCTCCCGCTGCCAAGTACATGTAGTAGAAAGTACTAATTCTTTATTAAATACAAAACTGTAGTAAAGACGAAGTGTAAGATAGCCTTCTTTGCACACATCCCAAAATATCCCATACAATTCACAATAGTACCACGTAAAGCAATATGATCAATTCTGTATAAACTGCATCATGCTTGGACAGTTATTTTGTCATCGCATATTCCATCAAGACACACTAAAGCAGCTAAAGCATAGGAATGTTATATGATGAGATCATTAGTGGCATTCCTTCAAATGTGACTGATCATCTGAAACTACAATGCTATCCTTGCTTTCCTCCTGCCCCCATACCCCTTCCCCGATTCTGATGCTCTGGGAATAGGGGTTACAGCTACATCATCATCCTTTGGGGACACTATGGGAGTTATATGGTAGCTTAAACATGGCCAGTGCTACGTTTTCAAAAGTGGGGGGCCCACTTCCGGTTTCATAATAAAGCTAACAAGCTAAAAAAAAAAGGTCTTCAGTGCAAAAACAAAGGCATAACCGTGCTCAAAGGTTTCATTCTATTTTTGTTTTTCTAGTGCCACTTCCGGGGTAAAAAAAAAAGGGGGGGGGGGCAAAGTGGTGACACCCTATGTATTGTACTATGTATTTTATAGAATGGGTAGCGAGAATCCTGCGATCTCATTGGTCGAGAGCTATGTGTTGATTTTTACTGGCCGCACGCTGAGTCACAGTGGTAAACATGTTATCGCGCACTTGTAGCAAGAGTACGCCTACTTGTAACAAAGATTCGCGCACTCAGTACGAGACGCCTATTAGCTAAAACAACCATGCATCAGTACTTACTGATGCATGGTTTTCGAGCTCTCGTCTCTGCCAAGCCAAAAGGAAATGCATCCAGTAATTTTGTCATCGAGTAACACGATAGAAAAATGGGTTTTTGGCAAGAAAATTACCCATTCTATAAATCACATGACGCACATGTCTTTTCGTGCATCAGTTGGAATATAGTGTGCATGCGGTAACTATGGAATTTAGCCTAAACCCACTCGGCTTCGCCTCGAAGGTTAAGCATTCCATAGTTACCTTATGCGCACAATTCCAACTGACGCACTCAGACCTGTGCGTCATTTGTATACTAATGTATGGATGCAAAAATAGTAGGGTGGGGGGGGGAGCCACCCCCACTGCTGCTACCAAGATCAGCTTGCCACTCACTTGTGGTTCCACTTGATAGGGATGGTCTGCCCGTTGCCTTCTATCCTCGGGTCCATGAACTTCTCCAAGAAATGTTCCCAGGGAATCTTGTGTGAAGCCTTGAAGCCAATCCTGTCATGAGAAATTATACAGAAAATGCAACAGACACATGGTGAAGAGGCGCAGCACATCCAATTATTTTGCATATCAAACCGACTTATCATCTGATTTGAAGATATAGATGAATACACATGATGAATCACAAATGCTTTACATTGCACACCTACAGGCAATACAAATGCACTTGTAATCTTTCTCAAACAGGGATTGAGTCGTAATAGTCGGTTTAACCAATGATTCTTTTTTTTGTGTGTGTATTTTCTCTCTCAGCATGGATACATTCTACATATGATCATAGGAAATTTCACAGGATGTAATCACTGTCATGAAATCACAGCCATGCTTGTACATTGTCAAAGTGGATACCTCGGCTACTTCTTCATACAATAAGCCTGAAAATGTTAATCACATTTGCATACAAATGCCCTCTGTTGGATAAGACTTGTTCAACTCAGTAATTTGTTAATTTGTATAGTGAATCACATCAAAATGGTTCTCTTGCAAGTTTCCATGTTGATTACAAATGTTTAAAGCATATGTGCACCCATGAATTAGAATTAGCTGACAACTAGATGAATTTTCACCCTTTGTTGGGTAAATCAAGTTCATTCTCTCCTGTTGTTAGTGCATATATCTTTGATGCATCCTGGGAGAAATGGCTTTACCTGTCCATGAGCTGGGCAAAGAGTTGGTCCGACATGGGTAGAGTGAAGTGGATCAAGACGCTCTTCAGGTCATCCAGCATGATGAAGCCGTCTTGGCGCTTGTCAAAGGCCATGAAGGCCTTCTTGATGTTCACATAGTTGTTCTTCATCTGGTTTAATGATAAACAATAATATGAAGTCATAATCAGCTCATCCATGAGTCACTCTTCAACTTAAGCATGGGCAGATTATAAAATAAGGGGAATATACACAACATTGAGATTGCAAGGATTACTAAACACTGAAAAAAAACAACAACAAAACATCAATTTTCAAAAGAAATTTGTGTTAAAGAAACATCACACATGGGGAAAAATGCAGATCATTGTTCACCAATGATGCATTTCGGGATTGAATCAGAGTTGTCTTTCAAAAGCATTATAGATTCTAGCACAAAATGCACATCACATAAATCAACATTTTGATCTTTTTATACAACACAGAGAACAAAACTGTCCTTATTCTTAAAATAATGAACTTATCTTTCTTCATTCAGCAGCTTTGGTACTTAAATCCATCTCATGATTGGATGCTGAGGCTTATCTGATGTTAATTTCAAAGACACATTGTCAAATCCATTTTCAAGCTAGTTTTCTCAGGCTCAAAAAAAATAGAAAGGACCACCTACCCGTGCACGGAATTCTGCCTCTATCTGTTTATAGCTCATGCCCCTGACCAGATCATCACTCCTGTTGACAATGGCCATCTGTTCCATTTGCCTGGCGCGATCCTCCTGGCGTTGGGCCACACTTTGTGCTGCAAATGGAGCCAGACATTCAAGTACAGAAATGTTAATATAAATTTCTGCTCCTAGTATGCACGTATAGATGTTAAAGATTTATAAGACACTGTTGAAATGATGCTGATGACTTTTGATGGAAAGGAAATATGACTTTGCTCTTCAACTTGTTTTACAAGACATAAATCATAGAAGTAAATGAGGACACACAGGTTGTATCTAGCCTGGGATATGCATCATCATGCTTTCCTATATATCTCTTATGGTGAATCAGTGGTACAACTGAAATTTGATAAAAACATTAAAACTAAACTTCCTATTAAATCTAAAGAGATACATTACTGACCAACGATGTGCATGTTGCATTTCACATGTAATGTCTGTATCATGCTCTGTGAACAAAAACTAGTCACAATGAACTACCACTGACGAATTAATCTGACTGACTTGAAGAGTAGATGTTCGAGGACAGAGACTGTAGGTGTGCTTACCAAATTTGCCATGCTCCGGGAAGGCCTTGCTTTGCTTCTGTACATTGACGCCAAGTCTCTGCAGGAACTCATGGTAGTTGACCGTCCCAGTGTGATGGAAATCATAGCGGGACCACAGTCTGAGAGACAAATGATGACCGAATATGGTGAGAGTGTATACAGGTACATGCCGGTGTCATGACAATACACTTCATTAAGCAACAATCTTGAAATCACTGAACAGCATAAATGTTGTCTGCATATTCTAATCCCCAATTCAATGAAGTACTTCTATCAACTTAGGACTGCAATGTCTCCAGGCAAATTTTTTCAAATACATTTAACATAGATAGATCTAAGGGTGCATTCAAGTACTCTCCAAAAGTGTACTATACCATACTATACCCAAACCAGATGAGTGCTCAAACACTCCTGATATGTACCTAACTGTACTATACTGAGCCAAAAGCGTAACAATTCCTGATGTGCTGCAAAAGTGTACCAGAACTGTACCACAAGTTGGCATGAGAAAAATGTGCGTAACATGCACATACATAAGTCATAATGCAAAGAGCTGATTCTCTTTGTTTGGGATACCTGTTAGTAGTGTAAATGCACCAGGTGCACAACCCTGTTGGTACAAAATGTGTGACCCCTTCTAATATTAAGTCATGTGGTACACTTTCTCCACAAAGCGCTCGAACGCTCCAAACCTGGCATAGTATGATACGGTACACATTGGATTGGTTTGCTTTTGAGCGCTCAAATGCAGCCAGTGAGAAGAGCATACATGTATCATTTGATTCAAGTACAGATATATATGTACCTTCCCCTGAAATGTACAGGCAGTGCACAATCACTGCCATCATTCTGAGTAGGATCACGCATTACCCCTCCATACTCACCGATCGTACTGCTCATCAGTCATTCTGAAGCAGTAGTTCTCAATCACCTTTCTCATTTCATGCTTCTGGACGTTGCCATCCCGGTTGTAGTCAAACAGGCGGAGCGCCTTGATGAAATTCTTCAAGTTCATGGCCACTTTGTCTCGAAGTTGTCTCTCAAGGACATCGATACCCATGTCTTGTGGAGACTTGGTGTAGCTGTATCTATCATGAGCATAAAACATCCAAGAGAAGAAAGTGAGTGGAAGACATACCTAAAAGCAAGAAGATATAACATTTTTCTTGTGTATAGTGATCTACACTTCTCATTAGACGCAAGGCCAAGACAAAGTGCTACAAATGTGGGTAATCATTAGAGAACTAGAATCAAAAGAAATGGTATCTTCAGTCAATGGTCATGATGTAATGGTAACATTCTGAATTCATCCTGGCACCCCAGTGTCATTGGCAGATGCCTGAATCACACAAGAATATTTTATGAAAAATTTTGGCAAATTTTGGATTTCTATTTCAATGGCCAACACTGGCTGTTTGGGATTTTACTAAACATGAAATGCCATTTCGTGGTAGGAAATGCAACATTCTGATGGACAATTTTCTTAATGGATAACAACATGGAAATGTAATTAAAAAAGATATCATTTCCTGGTTGACAGTTGTAATCTGCAATGGCGATAGTAACAACCCTAACTTACTTGTGTCCAGAGCCCATTTTCCAAGACTCGCGAGACATCCCACCACTGTTTGCAAACCGGTCAAGAAACAGGCAGTAGTTGACTGTCCCATTAGTATTTGTTGGGACTTTGGCCATGATGGAGTTGAATTGCTCAGTGGTCATGGGGAGACAGAACGTGTCCAGAACCCGGCGCAGTTCACCCTTGGTGATGGAAAGGCTCTGGTCGATGTCATAATTCTGACATGCCTGGAGGAGGAAGAGTGAGAATGTGCTTAATATTGTGATGTGTGTGATATGCTAGACAAATGAGTACTTTCCAGTAATGCACTTAGGCCTACTTATAAAGGGGCTCAATCTGTGACTCAATTACAATACTTGCTGCTGGCTCAAATCTTTTAAGCACCTTTTTTTTTTTTTCATCATCATAGCCAATCAAGATCATGTGTTTGGCATTCATGGAATGAGCTTACTAGAACGATAATTTTTCTGCATTTTGTTCATATTATGGCACAAATTTCAAGGGGATGGGGAAGTAGGGTAAATTTGACCATTGATTCTGCAAAAAACATTGCTTGTACTCTAGTGTGTTATGTAATAATGAAATCACAAACTGAGAACAAAATGTGAGAGAATATACAATACCAATGGGACATTGACCACTAACAGAACACCAGTGGGACTGGATACACTCAGAGAGCACCTAGCATGCTGCAAAATAAATACCCAACAATGCATTTGATGAGAACATCATTAAGGATTTGTACCTGCTTGAGATCTGTATAGAGTTTCCTGATCCTTTCTCTCAGAATTTGTTCAACTTCTATGGTACTGAGCTTGGCATCCAAGGAGGCTGTTGGGAGGGGTGGACTGGCGCTTGGACTGGCTGCAAGGGCTGAACATCGCAAGAAGAGAGAATGATATCATACGAAATGAGACAGAAGTGTGACTGATGACACCTATTTAAAAACACATATATACTGTAGGTACAATCTAATGCATCAGACTGAATCAGTCACAATTCTGGTACAAGTTGTGTAAAATGACTTCTATTACCACAGATTACAATTACTGTAGCTCACACTTTTAAATCATTCTCAATTTAACAAATTATTTCTTGTCATCACAGAACTTCTGCATACATTTTATTATCACCTAATTTCCCCACATTTTTGGAAAACAAATTATACACAAAATGAAATGTGAATTGATTTCCATACATCCTGATGGAAATGTTAAATAAACTCAGGTAAGGGATTATTTACCAGCATATGGTATATCTATGGCATTCTGTACTAATTTTTGTAATAAACTATTGAAGAGAGGATCCTTCCTTAGTGGAAAACACATGGATTAGAGAAAAGTGTCCCGACTCATGAATACAAAAGGATGTAATTCATGTAGCAAAAATGTAACGAACCTCTAGCTGAAGGTGTCATTCCCATGTCAAATGACCTGCGTGAGAGCCTGCTTGCCGATCTGACAGTTTGGGCAGTTTTTAGAATCTGTCGAGGTGTGAACATTATTCCTGTCCCTGGTCTGAGAGCCAGGTCTCCTGGTTGGGCAACCTGACTAGCCATGCTGGTGGATTTTACTGCTGTCTGTTCCTTTCACTTTTAAAACTTGGTTTCCTTTAAGATTACCTGAAAACAAGACAAATAAAGAGAAGAAATGCATCATATAATATTATGGTCAAAGTCTTTCTGAAGTGCAACAAACATATACAATACACATGTATAGTCTGTACATGTAACTTTGTTTCTTCTGTTCATAAAATGTTGGACATTGTACAAGGTACATCAAACGGCATGGTGTTTGCTCTAGTAGTAGTATCGTATTCAATAACCCGCTATCCACTTCCCTTTACACCTAGATCAGCATCTAAATTTTGTGTGTTTCAATACCTGATTTCCCTACATCATCCTTGCTTTACACTTGAAAGACGTGTAGGTTACATGTGCATGAATCTTGACAAATAGACCCTTCTATGTGAATAGGTCTAGGTAAAAACACAGACCTAAATGTCCTGATTCTAGGAACTATAAAGGAAAGGTTAAAAAAAAAGGTACAAAACTTCATGTCCAATGCTGGAAGACTGTGCCTCAGTGTACGACCCATGGAGGCAGTGCAATGTAGAGCAACCAGATTTGTCTGCAATGATTCAAGAAGAACCAGTGGCATCTCCTCCATGTTGATTAAACTTGGATGGAAACACCTTGAAACCTGTCAGCTGCCCATATTTTTAATTTTGGACTTCCTTTTCGGTCAAGTGTTCTGCAACAATTTGAAAATCTGCATGCCTGACCACGACAGGGCGAGTGGTAAAAAAAATTTATGTAACACCCGCCCTATCCGTCTATATTTTATATGCTAGGTGACATACAAGATGATATTTCTTTGATTCGTGGGCTGACCTTTAACCCACTGCTGGACAGTAAGACATAGTGCTGGCCAGCTTTGCACCTGCCGCCCTCAACCTGATATTTATAAAATGTCCCAACAGCAGTGGAGTTTGCTTGCAGTAGCCGGAAGAAGAAAGAGAAATAAGCAAAAAAACAAAAACAAAACAGCATCAAGGTTTCAACTCCCTTCACTTGCCAATATTTGACCACGTCCAGAAGCTTAGGATTTAACGTCAATTACTGCTTTGTAGCCACTTCCATGTATTTCCTATGCACTCCCGGGTTGGTGAACCAACGATAGGCATGTATTAGTTTGTCGCCCATAGCGCGCCATGTATTATTAGTGCATGTGTTATACACAAACTTCAATGAAGGATGCATTGAGCATCATCGTATTTGAAAAACTTTGTTAATTTGTCACCTGAAATCCATTTGAAATCAAAAACATTCTTGCATTAAAATGGTTTTGTCACCTGTTACATATGGTGAAATACATTTGAAATTGAATTACAATTATTTGTGTTTTCAAGGAGGAAAAAAGGTGAATTAGGAATGTCTTTTGAGAGCGATGAAAATCCGTCGCCCCAGATGATCTCTGATCACGGCATGCGTTACATGCGACGTGAATGTCAGGCGACTTTAGGTAGTGGCAACTTAATGGTAATCCATGTTACATAGGTCTAACTGTTACAGTAAAGACTAAAGTTAGTGGGTGGTCCAAATTTGTATACCCACAAGCATAGCCCTACTCCCCCTTCTCTAGAAATAAACTCAAGTAAATGTCGTAAGGTAGGGCCTAATAATAGGTCTAAATAAAAAATAAAAACAACAACACACACATAAATAAAAAAACAAAACAAAACAAAAATCTCACTATTTACACCTATTAACGTTGGCATTATCGTGATATAGTCCCCACCTAGATCCCCACCACAGTGCGCGTGCACCCGTGCGTTTAGGGTTAGGGTATAGGGTTAGGTAGGGTTTTATTTAGTACAGACAAGCAGCGGCGGGGACTATATCATGATTATGCCTTAATGTTATATTTAAGTCGATAAGTACAGTTATATAATAGCATAATTTATGCTTAACGTTAGATGAACATTCTTAATCCAAGAACAACTTGTAGACTACGCTTGTACAAGTTGTACGTAGCTACACGTTTGTAGAAGCATGAAATGAATTGACACGTCTCATCACGACTCATGCAATGCATTTTGGCAATGGCCAATATGCCAAAACTGCAATACAATGCCATTACTAAAACTAACGTTAGAACTCAACTCTGGAAGTGCTAGTGGTAGATTTCTATCTATGACTAACTTGTTAGATAGAGTATAACTAGATTTGTGCAATGGAGGAAATAACTCAGAAACTTGATACTGGGTTTCCTATTGATATAGTATATTTAGACTTTTGTAAAGCCTTTGACTCTGTTCCTCATGAGAGGCTTTTGAAAAAAATGCTATCTTATGGCATTGATGGAAAACTGTATTCATGGATCAAAGCATTCACAACTGGAAGGGAACAAAGAGTCGTGATAAATGGTGAAAGTTCAGACTGGAGTCAAGTTAGCAGTGGAATTCCGCAAGGAAGTGTACTCGGACCGGTCCTTTTTGTTATTTTTATGAATGATTTGCCAAATATAATGAATAACTCAGTATTTATGTTTGCCGACGACACCAAAATCATCGGTGATGTCAGTACAGCCCCGAAACAGGAATCGCTTCAAACTGACCTAAATCATGCTGATGAATGGAGTAAAAGATGGCAACTTGATTTCAAAGTTAGTAAATGTAAGATTCTTCATATTGGAAAAAATAACCCAAGGGAAAACTACAGAACGAATAGTGTAAGTTGGAAGCAACCAAGCAGGAAAAGGACCTTGGCATTATAATAGATGAAGAATTAAATTTCCATCAACATGTCTCAGCAGCTGTCCAAAAGGCAAATCAAACACTTGGGATTATACACAGGACATTCTCACAAATGACGACGGAAATACTTCCTATTTTGTTCGTATCATTGGTTCGACCTCATTTGGAGTATGGCAACATTTTATGGCACTTGAGATATAAAATGGACTCTGACAAAGTTGAAAGAGTGCAGAGAAGAGCCACTCGTATGATTCCTGAACTCAAATGTTTGTCATATGAACAACGCCTGGAAAAACTCAACCTGCACTCATTATACTACAGGAGACGAAGAGGCGACATGATTACTGTTCATAAGTTGCTCAATGGAAAGTTGGGATTTCTGGTGACATGTTTTTTGAACCAGCCATCCACTCATCAACAAGAGGTCATAGATACAAGCTCTTCACCAAACGTTCAAGATTAGAACTGCGAAGTACATTTTTCAGCCAGAGAGTAGTTGCCGACTGGAACAGATTGCCTGCTAATGTTGTTGAAGCTTCCTCGATTAATAATTTCAAAGATTTATTAGACAGACATTGGAGGGGGGAAAAATTTAAAACCTCTGCTCCTAAACGCACATAAAGCAACAACGTTGAAGATGATTATATTATGTTGAGACCGGAATACTACAGGAATCCCCCAGTCCTCTACTTCCGTATCAGATGTGATGTGATGTGATGTGATGTGATCTAGACAGTAACGTTAGACTCTAAACTATGCATGGACCATGGTCAACGATTAACGATTAGCGTTGGTAGGCCTACGTACACTAAAGTAAATTTACATTTTTAAAGATGTCTCCCTTTTTCTTGATAATCAAGGAGGTTTATCAGACAAAGCAATAGTCAAGGTTATTATAATACAAGTGTAGTAACAATTTTTGCAAGCACACCTACACTAGCACCTATAACAATGTAACGTAAGCTCCTTTGCTTTGCCGGCCGGCCGGTGTAGCTACAGCGTATTCTACACACCACATAAAGACATACGAATGGGACTACATCATGGCTATGCGTAGACACAGATTTCATCTTACATTATATTTCAAAGCATAATTGCATTGAAGCATTATTGCTGGAAATTTTAGATGTACTTACCTGCATGTACTTATTTTGTTTGAGAGCTACGGATGAAATTACTTCTGGCGGTAATCCATGGCTGTATCCTGATATTATCGTCCGGAAAAGTATGCTATTTGTTTCTACAGCAAAGTTGTCCCACCTCACGCTCGTTATCTCTCCCCCAGCTCGCTCTGTGCACTTCGCATGTGTGTGTGTATGCGGCTAGCCTATTGTGTATCGTTGCTAGGTTGTCGGGTGAGCGAGAGATATCGATAGTGAGGTAGCTATACACACACGGTTTACAGCATCTCACTTGAACCACGATACAAGACACACACACACATGAGAGGAATATCGATTTATCGTTGCCATCGGCATAGTCTATCCCATACAGACACACTATTCCTTCAAGCTGCGGATAATGCATCATAATGCTGTACTCTAGCCTGTAAGCTGTATGAAACAATGTCAATATGTTTCATAAATCTTATCAGATTGGGGTTTTTAAAGTTTATTTTGTGCATTGGGAGGGAAGTATAATGGAAAATAGTGGTTTTTATCTCGAAACCTGTTGTCGATATGTTTCAAGTATGTCTGATTAGTAGACTATTACAGTCGTAAAGCGTGATTGCGTGTCCTTTTTCACAGGCTTTGAAGAGGAGAAGCTTATAAATGCTTTCTCTTCTGACCTTGTTTTCTTATTACACTAAGACGAAAACAACTACAGAGGGATTGATTTAATTCCTTAAAGGGATCGTACAGTTTTGGTTGAGACCTAATTTCAGATTTCTAACAATTTTTGGTGAGATAATGAGAAACCTCCTATGAAATATGAAAGAGAATGTAATTCTATGAGGAATTCAACGTTTATTTGATGAAAATTGGTTTTGAAATGGCTGAGATATCCAAAAAAGAGCGATTCTTATAAAGTGTGGGACCCACACTTTATTACGATCGCTTTGTTTTACTTTGTTTTTGGATGTTTCATTCATTCCACACCCAATTTTCATCAAATAAACTTTGAATTCCTCTAAAATGGTATGCTTTGTACTATATCATAAGTGTTTTCTTGGTATCTCGCAAAAAGTTAAAAGCCCAATTCTCATCTCCACCAATACTGTACTATCCCTTTAAGACTTGTTTCCTTTCATTCAGAATCTATGACGGTAACAGAAGAATTCTTTTATGGTTATTTTTTTCTCTCTCATGCCAAAGAGAAGCGTAATAATATGCCCTACGAGGGAAACAAAAATTGACGACAACATCGAGATTTTCTCTATTTCTAAAGGTAATTATACAAATTTAATACATGCATTTCGACTTGAAAATTGTCCAGAAAATCAGCAGATAATTAATTGATTTCAGTCATTACTGTCAGCTATCTAATATCTGAATTCCGCTACTCTCCTTGATGAGTCCTTGTAAGCTGTCACCGCTGATCACACCATCCTTTTTGTTTTGTTTGTTTGTTTGTTGTTGTTTTTTTGGTTCAGTTTCTTACTTCGGGGGCTTATATAAAATGTTTTAAACCGTAATCATTGTAAAGGGCTTTGTAAGAGGTTTTTGTTTTGTTGTCGAAATCCGATGTGTTGTCACTCACGTTTCGTTTCTACATTGTAGTAACATTTTTCTGTACAGTATTAATAATGGTTTTGAGAGGAATATATTTTACAAGCTCTGCTTTTTACCTCCCGCTCCATTTTCACTTCAGCATATCAAAGTTAGTAAATATCATGCATCTTGGTTTCACAATTTATTGTGTGGTCATATTAGATTTCGATATAATGATAAATGAAGACTATGTATATTTCTTTTTTTATATGATGATATATTATGTTATGTATACTTATATTCTTTGTTGAAAATAAAATGACAATGAATTTGTATGGCTTGATATTGCACAGCCCAGTGGAACGTTTTAGTGTGTGTGTGTGGGGGGGGGGGGGCGATCAAGGGTCGATGGTCGATGGTACCCCCAACAGCCAAGCAGGAAGTGGCCATTTATAATACGAATGAACAATGACTTTAAATTTGGTTGAAAAGAACGCAGACTTACGTGCGCATTCCGCAATGCACCCAGTCCATATTACACGAGTATATCTAATTAACTTTGATTTCAATTATTAATCAATCTTTGATAATCTTTTGATAATCATAATGAAGGTTTCATGTAGTCATCTCCTTTTTCTTCAAATACCCCAGTTACAAGTCAGTCAGAGATCAGGGTCAGCCATTTTATAGGCCCTACATTTTCTGCGAATGATCAGATTGTAACTATAAACTAGCTTCTGTTGGGTTTGGGTGCTGTTTTTATGTTGATTAGGGAGGCCTGTATGGTCTATATTAATCATTATTCTAAAGGTACTCTTTGCCATTGGGAGCAGTAATTTAGAAAATGTTCGAGATATCACATTTGATGCCAATGTGTATACACTGTATGGTCAGTTGTATTACAAAACATCCTACCATGTAAAAATTTTGCAATAAAGCCTAAAATATATAAGGAGATATCACTATTTTTCTACATAAACCATAACTGTAGACGGTTTAGTCTGGAAACGTTTCTACTATAACTATTGTTCACATTATGTATATCTAGCAATACTCAGCATCAATTTAAAATCTTACATTGGTTGTTTCTATCCCTATCTCACTTTTTAGAACTATTTTGAAGCACTAAAGCTGGGTTTTTGTTTCATCTGCAAATGGTAAATTACGTCTTTAACCTTGAACTGGGGGTTCTAAGTTCCATGACACAGCAATGCAACTGGCTCACTGCATTACCCAGCTCCTGCCGACATGAGTTAGTGTTATAAAATTATAGGTCTAAAGACTAAAGGCTCCTGAACAACAGTTGTATCAGGACCCTTTGATGTATCAGCGATGAACGCGCGAAGTCACGTCTCTATCAGAACACATGATGGCGCTATTTACCTCACTCAAACTCGCGTTCTCACATGCACCAGTAAAATTAATAAAAAAAGAAAAGAGAAACATTAGAATGATTTCTATTGAATACGAGAAAGGGTCGATGAGTTTTATGAAAGGCATCTCAGTAAACAAATTCATGTCATTATCAAGATTATGAACTTTGCATGCACTAATAAAGGTTCAGCTCAGGCGAATATCATTCTCACATCCCAGCTTGAAATCAAGGTTTTATCACCACTCGCTGAAATCTTGCACATAATTTGTGAATCTCAAAACAGTGTAGAACACAGTATATGTAGTTTATGCACTCTATTGCCAAGGAGCAGGGAGGTTCACCTCCCTGCAAGGAGGTAAAACTTGCCTTTTTGTTATACATTGTATTATATACTGTGGTGTCAGCTTTTTCAACCCTAACTGATTTACAAGTGATGGGCTCAAGATACGCATGGAGATGCAGATCATGCAGATCAGCTTTGCCTGTTTCTTTATGGAGGACAATCAAGTTCAAGTTGTTCAAGTTGATTTATTTCACTTCCAACAAACAAATAATAAGAAATACAAAGAAACGCTCATATAAACAGACGTCATGAAATCAGTACCACAATGCGATGAACAGAATAACATTGTAAAAGAGATACAGGTAAATTATCAACAGAGATACAAATAACAGTTACGTCACTGTAGTAAATGCATAAACAATATTGCTGGAAATGGAGGGGACTGCTAAAAAGCAGAGCTTGTAGAATGCAGTCCCCTCATAGAGAAAAAATATATATTTCCAAAAAACAACAACAACAAAATTCCCCAAGTGGTAGCAAAAAAAAAAAAAGACAGACAGAGTAATACACTCATACATGCACACATACACGCACATTAACAAACACATGGCGGCTCTCTTGTAAAGAAAAATGACAATGAAATGAAAGGGAGGATTCTTTATTTACTTTTTTTTGGGGGGGGGGGGGTGGAGGTCGTCATTTCTAGGAACTCCCTGCCAGTCACTTCAGCATCTCAATGTTTTACCCATTTGTTGTTTTCTGGCTGTCTATATTTTACCAGGCAGTCAATTTGATACCGTCTTATTTTAAAAGCCTAAAATAAATTGTCAGTGATGAGTACGGATGAATAAAGCAGGGTGCCTACTGTACTTCGTACTTGGAAGTTCGTAGTATTCTAGTACATAATGAACATTGCAAGTGTCTTCGCTGTAATGCACGATACAAGTATACAGAAATTCTAGCAACCAACTGCGACTATAAAGGATATGCTTTACGTACATGTACATGTTACTATGTACATGTGTCTTGTACGTCTTTACGTTCAATACTAGCAGTTATATTGTACCATGGAGGTAGAAACCTCCATGATTGTACGTAAAGATGCAAAAGATAATACATGTACGTACTGTAGTACGTAAATCACATCCTTCTTGTGTACATGTATTTTGGTTTAGCACTATTCTTTTTGTTTTTGTCTTTGATTAAAATAAAAAGCAGTGTTATATGTGAAGGAGAGCAGGTTTAAGGAGAGGGTTTCATAATACGAAATATGAACGAAGGAAGAGAGATCATAAGTACTTGTATGCGTAAGGAGAATACATTTGCATGTGACAGTGCAATACACAATGAATAGTTGTGGTTGTTGGTGTGCCTGTTTTGTTTATGCGTAGGCCTATGTACTATAGTGATTCTTCACTCTCTACTTTGATCCGTCTTTATTAATATATGTTCAGTGAAGCAGAAGGTATTTTTATACATTCATGTACAATTTGGATGTTGTTAACGGGAACTAGTATTAAGTCTTTGGACTTTTCACCCGAGTGTATGTTTTTTTTTTTCGATGGCAAAATTAAAACCTGATCAATTCGGCAATTGTCATCAATTCAATTCACGTGTTTTTCCTTCGCTAGAGGGAACCACCGGAAACCGAGGATGTATGTGATGATCACCAGATACATTGAAAAAAAACGATCTTTCACATCCGAAAAAGGCAAACGTTTTCTTGAACAATGTTTTGATATAATATTGTAAAGTTACACCTACTTCGACTAATCCACAAAAATTTAAACATAATCCAGGTACAAAAAGTACAAAAGATTTAAAAAAGGCACACAAGACAAGAGTAATCTTTGTTTCTTTCTTGGATATTTGGTGGTCCTAAGAAGGACCGTTTCATGGATGTCAAGAAGTGCACATCCGTGACTCCAACACCAATTTTTACTTGGAGGTGGTGTACTTGGTGACGGCCTTGGTGCCCTCAGACACGGCGTGCTTGGCCAGCTCTCCGGGGAGGAGAAGACGGACAGCAGTCTGGACCTCACGGCTAGTGATGGTCGACTTCTTGTTGTAGTGGGCAAGACGGGAAGCCTCGGCAGCGATGCGCTCGAAGACATCGTTGACGAAGCTGTTCATGATGGACATGGCACGGCTGGAGATACCAGTGTCGGGGTGGACCTGCTTCAGCACCTTGTAGATGTAGATGCCGTAGCTTTCCTTTCGCCTCCTGCGCCTCTTCTTGTCTCCGCTAGGCCTGGGAGCCTTGGCCTTCTTGGAGCCCTTCTTTCCGGCAGCTTGTGCTTTGGGTGGCATGATGTGGTCAGTAGATTTCGATCGAACGAATGTAATGTCACCGTGGTTTCACTCCTATTTATATGGCAAGGGCCTCCCCAGCGCGGCTGCAAGTGCATCGTATATGGTAATAAGGTGTTCAGCGACACGCATGTAGACCAATCATACTGAAGCATTCGTAAGAGCAGCCGCCGTCTCACCCACTTCATTATGCGAAGCGGAGTGCACGCACCGTCGAGCGACGCTCATTTGCATAGTATCTATACACTGTTATACCGACGGACCTTGCTCCCAGCGTAAAATGCAAAATAAGTGCGATCGCCAGCAGCGACGTTGCTGATTGGTGCGCTGTGAATCCCTACCAGTGCATTGGATCCTCTCCGGGAGTATATATAGCTTGATCGCTGTAGTCGGGATAGTGCATACACTTTCTGCTTCAATTCTTCGTACTCCGTACACTCAAACGCAACTCATCATGTCAGGACGTGGTAAAGGTGCAGGAAAGGCCCGTGCTAAGGCCAAGAGCCGATCTGCCCGAGCAGGTCTTCAGTTCCCCGTCGGTCGTGTTCACCGATTTCTCCGCAAGGGAAACTACGCCGAGCGAGTTGGTGCAGGTGCTCCAGTCTACCTGGCCGCCGTCTTGGAGTACCTCGCCGCTGAAATCCTCGAGTTGGCTGGCAACGCTGCCCGTGACAACAAGAAGACGAGGATCATCCCCCGTCATCTTCAGCTCGCCGTCCGCAACGACGAGGAGTTGAACAAGCTCCTCAGTGGAGTGACCATCGCCCAGGGTGGTGTGCTGCCAAACATCCAGGCCGTGCTCCTCCCCAAGAAGACCGCCAAGGCTGCCAAGTAAACTTCTGGGCGTCATTCAGCTTGAAACAGCTGCTTCAAACGGCTCTTATCAGAGCCACCAAGTACCCAAGAAAGAATCTGAAGAGTTCACTCAGTCGAGTTGTCTGTATATTATCATTAAGTACCCGTATCATGCTTTTTATAAACTCATGTCGGGTTATATGTATTTGTTGTGTACTGTAAACTCTAGATCTTAAAAATAATGGTTACCCACTTGAGGTAAACGTTTAGTTACATGTACGGTAAGACGATAATTTACAATTTCATAATGAAGACTACTTAATTCGGAAGGAACATTTTAAAGGTTAAACCAAAATTCGGCCATGCAATTACGTAATCCACATTTTCACTAAACTTAGATTGATAAGTTTATACTGCACAAAATAATCAGTCCGTATCTCCTGGAGCGTCGAGTTGCAAGTCACAAAATCAAATGAAATTACAATATACATGTACATGTATTTAAAATGAAGCTACACACTAGGTTAGGCCTACCAACAAAAATTGAAATTAGTAAAACCAATCCCTTGATAGAAAAGAACAAATACACACAAGCACACATGCCCCCCCCCCCCCACACATACAAATACCTAAAGAATTAAAAATATTTCATAAAATCAAAACTGCGCTTTCATGTAGTTCAAAGTAGTTGAAATCATGTCTAAAATTTAAGATTAAGTCGAATTTACTCATTCGACTCAATCTTTGAAATAACTTGCTAATAATACTCAAAATCTGGAAAAAGTGAGAGGCCCTATATGTACTGTTTTTTAAAATCAATTTTGATAAACGACACTACATTCTCAACTACATGTACAACAGCCTTTCACAGTGACGGGGGGGGGGGGGGTAGGGCTGCTGTGCCCATCTTATTTTCATTTTTTTTGTTTGTATGAAAAAAAAAAATCGATCCTTCTAAAAAGGAGAAAATGGCTTTCGAGTGTTCCGCCAAGAGTTTCTTGCCTTTAAGCTGGGGGGGGGGGGGGGGGGTACCACTGACCACTGACCCCAATCAAAAGCATGAATAAAGTACTGTATATGCATGTACTGTATGTAAAAAAAAAAAAAAAAATCATCCAGCGTGGTGAGTCATGCCACGAAGGAACAGGTTTAGTCTGATGTTCAGTATCAATTGCTACGAAGGGCGTTGTCACAATAATAAACCCAAAAATGAATGGTCTAAATGATTCAGTCTAGTCAAATCGACCATCAGTATCTCATGATGAACTAGTCATTTCAAATGCCGTGTCCATACAATATAAGTGACATTCGTAGTTTTGATCACATAAACTTGATCAACATTCGCTGAAAAAATGGAAAAACCTACAAGACGTCGGATGCGTCTCGAAAATTAGACTATTTGCCGTAATGTTGTTTTGTCTGCGAATGTGCGAGCGGACCAGACGATGAACATGAGCTTTGTCCTCGTATAAATCGCAGATGCAGACCTAGTTTATTTGTTATTTACTAACCAATGAGATTAATCTTTTCCCAACAAACTATAACCCTAATCATCTAACGCGCCTCATTTATTTATACAAAAACTCATCGTCATGATAAATCTGATCTGATTTCAGGGTTTGAAAATAGCTGTTTCGCTATTTTTGTCGTGTTTTGGGAAGACTTGTTCCTGAATAGGAGACTATGAAATAATGGTATTTTCGAACCGTTGAGAAAGAGGCGGGAAATACCTCGCGGCGTCGAGTGCAATAGTGCCTCAAGTAAAAAGCACATTTCGAGAAGAGCGAATCTCAAAACAGGAAAGAGAAAACGAGGGAGAAAGGGGAAAACTATCGATTTTGTGAGTCGCTTTTGCGCATTAAATGCGGATTAAATGGACAATATAAATGGGGAAATTGTCGTAGCAGTAAAAATGGAATACAGTCTGAGTGCACAACAAAATGAAGTACAGACGTTTTAAACATTAACTGTCTTTCATTATACGCGTGATTCGAGTTGAAGGCACTCATCATTATACTAGTAGTTTGACTGCCAAAGACTGTTGTTGATATTCATTAAAAAAAATCATCAGATAGATAAGTCTCACATGAGATCTGGGGAAAAAAAGGAAAGAAAAAAGAAAAATATTAGAGATGGGTTTTTGAGGTTTCAAATAATTATATATGGGTTTTTCCCCAATGAATCAGTGACCCTGATCATGATCACACTACAGACAAACAAAAAAGATCATGTGAACTCATGTCTCCTACTGAAGGTACAGTGCACATTATCCATTTATATCACACCTTTCAAATAGAAAAATTATAATATTCTTGATCACGACTTCGTGTGCGATTTTGCTCGTGAGGTTCAACCCCAAGAAGCAAACTTCATTCGAATCCATAATGATAATTCAAAAATCAAAACCATGCAGTATAAGGGTCAATTGCAGAGTATTCTAATGACCAGAAATTTTTGGAGTCAGAAAAGTTTTATAAGGGGTCATCCCACAGCTCGACATTGAAAAAAAAAGGTCCATGAGTTCAGTCATACAGCTCACGAGTCTTCAAACTTTTTTTTCTTTAGAGATCGTTGATACTTTGTTTGATCCCCCCCCCCCCCGATTTCTCCAAGATTACGGAAGGAGCAAATTTCATTCGAATCGTACATAATGATAATTCAAAACCAGTATAAGGGTCAATTCAAAACTGCAGAGTATACTAACGACCAGAATTTAGGGAGTCAGAAAAGTTTTATAAGGGGTCATCCCACAGCTCGACATTGAAAAAAAAAAAGGTCCATGAGTTGAGTCATACAGCCCTTCATCAATGATCATGCACTGGTTTACTGCCACTTGGTCTACTATCAGATGGTCTACTTTCCAGTTGGTCTACTATCAATTTCGTCTAATGCCCGTTTGATCTACTTTGCACTTGGTCTAATGCCCAGTTTGGCTACTTACTGTTTCGTCTAATGACCAGATGGTCTAATTGCAGTTTTGTTTCCTTGGACTTTTTCCACTTTGTCGAATAAACTGTGGGTAGGCACCTATTAGACGAAGCTTTGGGCATAGCCCATCTGGAAGTAGACCAACTGGTAATGAGGCTAAGTGGCAATTGGATGAAATGGTCATTAGACGAACTGGTTGTAGACGAAACAGGATTAGACCATGTGGGGTGAGACCAAATGGCTATACCCCTTTCAGTAACTCATGCATTTCTGGCCAGCTCCTGGCCCGAGCTAATTTGGCCCGTGCCAAGCAGTAAAAATTGCGTTCAGTAACTACAGCAGAGCCGCGCTACTTTTACGATGACCCATTCACGAACTCGGCCACGTAAGGGATAACTACCATGGCAACTGAACGCGCGCTCCGGCGGAGGGCATGGCCAGGTAATTGTGACCTTTGACCGTGCAAGAAATTTTGGCCCGAGCCTGGTGCTGCTATCATTCATAAACTCTTCGATTGGCACCAGGGCCGAGCCTGGCCCGTGCCTGGTGCTAGCTTCAGCAGCGCCAAAATAGTCCGCTCCTGGCACGGGCCACTTTGGCCCGACCCATTCATAAACTCAAAATTTTACAACTTAGCTCGGGCCTGGCGCTAGCCAGGGGAGTTACTGAAAGGGGTATTAGACGAAGTGAGAGTAGACCAAGTGATAGATCACCCATACTCTCCCCTTCCCCCTCCCCTCTCCTGCTTGGACAGAAGAATTGGCGGAAAGTTTGAGTGCTAAGAATTTTTACGATTTTTCCCCGATTTTTATTTCGATTTCCCCCCGATATTTCCTTTTTTGAACAGGTCCAAAAAAAGTTGGGGGGGGGGGGGGACTGCAGTCCTCAGCCCCTACCCCCAGTTCCGCGGTCCCTACCACCAATGTCTGTCTTTGGGAACTATAACTGGAGACATCGGCTTGGTCGTGCTTGAAATCAGATGCCCAAACCCTACTAGTGTGTATTATAATCTCTTTCTTGTTTCTATTCACTTGTACCAATCAGCTCTATGCACTTGCCTTTTTTTTTTTTTTTTTTTTGAATTCTCGAAATGACAATGCAACAGACACCTCTAATGTTGAGTGGCGCCCTCTCCGATCAAGCACCGTGAAGCACTCCTTGCGCAAAGCTGGCAGGACACAGATGCTGGGGTCGGTTTTATGAAAGTCTTTCGCTCATGACACACTTACGAGTGACTTCATGAAATGGATCTTACTTCTCTTCGAAAGTCTCTCAGAGCTACATACGAGCGACATTAGCCATTCTGAGATTTATGTAAAGACTTTTGTGTAATGAGCACTGAATAAAATGACTTCATGACGCGGAGCCCTGGGATCCGTTTCATGAAGTCATCACATAAAGGTCTTTACATACATGTATAAATCTCAGAACATGCAGATTGGCCAAAGTTGCTCATAATAATTGTGGCTATGTAGTTAAAAAAAATAAAACTAATTTCATGAAATCTCTCAAAAGTGTTTCTTACGAATCTTATGAGCGAAAATTGAGATGTAGTTTATGTATTCAATTTCTGGAAAATGTTTATAATATACATGTATGCTTTTGTTGGAAATGGAAAAAAAATGAATGAAATGAAGGAATGAAAAGTCTCTCATAAGACTTTCATGAAACGGACCCCTGGACCCTCAAATCAGGGAGGTGGGAAGAAGTTCTCGAGTCAATATTGATCCCTACTGTAATTCAGCCGGTGTTGAGCGCTGATAGTTATGACTAACCATGGGAAGAAACCATTTATCCATGATTGTATCACAATCATGTTAACTCATTACGCAGACTTTGGATGGTGATATTATACAACTGCTATTAGGGCATTGATTTCTTTTTCTCCCTCTATATCAAGTACATGTACCATCCCATGAAGAGGGAGCCGGTACGTTCATTTTCATCAGCATGAAATATTTGAGATTGAATCTGCTAGAAAACAAAGAAAATGATTAGAATATTTTTGTGATATAATTTTCATATCTTTAGTACCATTGAAAAAGATTCTTTTTTTTTTCTCTCTATGTGATGAAGACCTTTTGGAGAAAAAAAACTTCAAAAATGGCGTTTATCTGTATTTGCATATACACTCTCAGTAAATTTACATTAACATTATGCTATTATGTTATATTATACTATAGCATATGATATCATATTACATTATGTTATTTTTCATTATCAATATATATATATATATATATATATATATATATATATATATATATATATATATATATATATTAATATATATATACATCATGCAAATAAGTATCGGTTGGTCGTTTCTCACCAAGGACAGTTTTATACCTTTGTCTTGCACTTGTAATAAACCCAACCGAAACAACGTGTTTTTTTTTTCTAAGCACATACCACACTTCTTAAAGACAACAAATGTTACAACAGAACCACAAAATACCCATTTTCTAACCATGTTTATCGGATATCAACAGTGATATACTGCTGTTTCAAATCTCGTCGTTACACAGCACTAAGGCAAAACGTCATGATCGTAAAACATAAACAGATACGGCATCAGTACCATTCAAATATCAACATATTACGGAAAAAGGACAAAATATACATAAATTTGGAGATTCGAGATGTTAACGTTATGTTTGTCATGGAGAAGACAAAAACGCATACATTTTCCTAAGAGGACAATATTGATAAAACAGGCATTTATTATTTACATACATATGTATACCGTCATTGCTAATTATACTATCCCAGCCTCTGCATGCGTTGCTATCCTTGTATATTAAAAATACCTTCAATATTGTGAATCATTGTAACAATGAACACATTACAATTTGATGATATTTAGATCACTGAATTGAAATTGAATAAAGCTATCACAATAATACCCATTTCAACCTGAAGACAACATTTTCCCTTAAATTGATTAGCTGTGAAATTCTTCAAAATCGTTAAAAAATTGAGCCTCCATTCTAACAATGATGACACAGCAAAGTATATCACACATTGCAATCAGAAAAAAAGTCAGTTTACGTTATTCTATATTTCAACATTCATATATTGTATTCCTACATGTATAGAGGGCAGTTATAATTTTGCATTCAATATAACAAGCAATCCTTCTGCCAAATTTCTAGAGACACTAAAGTATAACACAACTGTTCTATAATGATGAGAAAAATAAAACAACCAACCCCAAACTGCGCGGAAGCAATTGTCCTTGATCGATATCCTTTAGGCAAGAAAATCATTTAACTTTCACTATCACTCCTTTGATTTTTAAGGGCCATTCATATCCGGAACATCAACTGATTAGAGTTACTTGTAACATTACATCATGACATTACTTTATCAAAATGATAATAAAATGGGATACATTATTAAATATCGCAGTGAGCTAAATCATTAACACCACATTTTCTATCCGGACTTAGATTTGGTTTACGATCACTACCTGTATATACTTTTGTAAGTTCTTGGGGCTCAATTTCATTTTCTTTTTTCAATTCAATTCAAACTTTATTTCATTTTTCGAAAAGAACATAAACATTTCACTTTCTTTGGTAACAGAGAATAAGGTTACATATAATCAAAATAAAGTAAAATTGAAAAAAATACATAATTGTAGAACCTTGGGGTAACAAATAATGTTGTAATGAAAATTGACTGAAGTGATATAGACGATATAACATTACACAAAATATTTTAAAAATGGATATGAAAGCAAATCTTGCCGCAATGGCAAGTGTCATGGTAACGACATGAATCCCGTTTTCCAATTGGCTGTAAATTGCTACAAGAAGTTGCCATTCCAGCAGGAATTACTAATATAACATCTTGTATGAAATGAGATCCTATGTGGTTTTGATGTCGACAGCTTTTAGTCATATCAAGCTTTTACCGAGGACGAACACGCAACTATAGCATTTGAAATTACTGCGCTGTACATACGAAACATATTTTTCAAACATTCAGCAGGTAGATTCTTATCACAACGGACTTTTCTATTGCACTATAATAACCTTAACTTCATATCATCGTCAGTTTGGAACTAGAAAGGTGTGTCAATTCGACATATTATTTTCACTTTTCTAGCATAATGAAAGGGCACTTGACTTCGATCTTTTCAGAAAGCAGGGGGGAATGATATTACGAATATGTCAATAACAAGTCAACGGAAAGTGTCCTTTTCATGAAGTGTTAGCAGTCCTCTTATCCATCGAAGACGGCACCAACATTTTAAAAATTCATAACTTTTGAACGGATTGTTTGACTTTCCTCAAACTTTCATTGATGTGTTCACTTGTTTTGGTTTTGATTTTCTTCAGTGACTTTCCATCTTATTTGTACGGATTGTTCGACTTTCCTCAAACTTTCACTGATGTGTTCACTTGTTTGGGTTTTGGTTTTCTTCAATGACTTTCCATCTGACCATCATTACCACCATTCTATACGGTTCGAAAAAATGACAGAAATACTCATCTTAAACTGACTTTCTTTGTGACCTTCAACATGAGATGAGACAATATCAACCCATTTACAGCCGACGGAAACTACAGTGTGTCGAAATTAATGCCGTGAAAAAAAGTCTCAACCGTGCAGTCTGAAGACGTGTTATGGTTCCATCTCATTTTGTTGCGATTAATTGATAATCTAGATATTGTATTGTTGACATTATGGAAGGTAGAAGTATAATCATTTGCAGGAAATATTGTGTCGCACGTACGTGCAGATTCACACACTCTATATTGAATTCCATTAGTATCATCGCCTTTGAAATAATTCTTACGGTCATCACTTATTTCCGCCAAAGATGCGGATGAAATAATGCGGTAACTAACATGCTTACCATTGGTAGTAATTTACAAAAACAGTAAAGAAATCCGCTATAGATATCCGTACCATGTGATGGCTTGAGACAGTAATTGCAGTTCAGCATAAAAATAACGTGCATATGGATTGATTATCACCTCGTCAAATTGGGAGAAAATCATTCGTTTTCGCGCGACACGTCATTCTGTCATCTGAGAAGACATGAATGTTACACACTAGATTATTTCTTTAGGTTAGGGCGTCCCCCGTTAAAATCTTTCACTATTTTCAAAACCAATGGCTATAGACAATGCTATACGATTCAGAGTGATCACCATTAGTCACTGCGTCACTGGAGAGGCTCCGTTTGAAGTCAGTAAAAATAGGTACCAGTCAATGATTTGACACAAGGTGCGTCGTCTCATTGCGTTGCTGTACGACATTACGTTTTGGTTTATATGGAAGTATGTTAGCTTTTCCGAACGCTATACTGCCAGTGAAGTATTGTTGATCTTTGTTGTGTTTGCTTGTTGTCCTCTCGGCCTCGGTCAGTTTCTTGAACTACTCTTGATCAACTTTGTAGATGTTCTTGTTGTTTGTATCGTATGTCGCTTCAAAACAACATCGGCAGTGGTTAGGACACAGTCCACCGGAAGCTCTTACACCTTCAGGTCGACGATTCAACAGCGATCGCCAAGGGGGCGATTGCCGCACGATACGCGATCGATATGGAGCACTAAACCAAGCCTCTCGCTTGGAAGGCATGGCAGCTACCTTAGGCATTTTAACAGGTGGTGGTCGTGGAAGTACATATGTCGGCTTTTCAGGGCTGCTATGACCTGATGAAAAGTCAGTGTTAGTAGTGCTACTGCTGCAACTTGATCTTTCAGAACAAACTGACTTAGCGCGAGAGCTCATGGTTGCAAGGCGAGTAGTTAGACTTGGAGTGTTCACTCTGTCTCCGTAGCTATCAAGATCCCTCACAGAAGCAGACGATGCACGAGACTTGTCACCACGGATCGTACTACGGCAAGCGCGTTCGTATGCGCGTTGCATCTGTCGGCGTGACGACAAATTCAACGTCCGCGCAGTGATGTTGAGAGACGAGTTGGACCCAAGGGCGTAAGGATCGAAGTAAGAATTTGCGCTTATTGAACGGGAAGGGTATACCCCTGGCTTAACGTAGGTGGTACTTTGGTGGTAGGTTCCTTGCCCATCGTTCAGTTTGTTCACCATTTGAATCCATTCCGTCTCGCACTGTGGCATGAAGTAATTCCGGCGACCCGAAGGGTTTCGTGCCAGCAGAGGTTGCGGATGAACAGTGATGCGCATGTAGTCCCTGTCGACAATGCTCTCTGTCATGGGATGATCAATTGTTAGATGATAATCATTCTTATACTGAAGTGACGTCACTTTGCAATTTTTCTGAATGCCTGCCATGGTGTGTGTTGCGTGAAGTCCTACCAACGTCCAGCAGAAATTCGTTCAAGTGACGGCCTTAAGTGCCTTTGCAGAGGAAGATTGGAGTTGTGAATATCATGGTGCCTGTAAAAAACAAACAAAAACACAAACATAGATGCAGATATATGATCAGCATTAAATGAAATGCCACTCCCTATACATGCAAGTTGACAAAATGGAATAGAACGAAGTACAGAACAGAAGGACTGTCGTTAGAAATAATAAAGATATGAATAATAAAGACATGAACTTTTACAGTTTCAGATATTTTCTTTAAACAGTGATACTCGCACGATGAAATATGCAAATTCAATGAGGTGACAATGTTATTGTCCTGTATAAGTCTCTCACCATTAATCTGAACACCAATCTACATCAAATTATGTTGTTGTTTAGTGAAATGATAAAGAGCACACTGCATCATTTGAATTTAGAATGGTTACATCCTATAAAGCAACAATGACTGTTGAGGGGAAGTGCAATGGGTTGAGTTGTTGAATCATTGGCTAAAACTGTTACTTTTATATGACATATTATTTAAACCAACGAGAGAGGTGAGCTCAATGACATCACTGCCTTGTAAATTTACATTCTAATACATTTATCACCGTCTCATGAAACATATCAATCCTTTGAATGTTATATATATCTGATGTCTCCCATTTTCATGAAAATAATCCAAATTTCTTAGGTTTCTTTTTTAATTTACCTTATAGAGTTTCAACATGAGTACACCTTGACAGAACATCATAATCAGACGATACAAAGATCCACCAAGTTCTTGTCAGTTTTAAGTAATTCTCAAAGGGGGTTAACCTTGATAGGTCAATATCTTTTGCTAATTCCCAACATCTGCTGCGCTTTCTTGTGTCAGATGACATGATGTCATCTGACCTTATTTCCATCTATTTTGTGTAATATTTCGAGTTGTAATTTACTTATTTTTTAGCGTAAAATATGACATGTATGCTGTATTTCTGTTTATGCAAAAATCGTTTAAAGATGTGAAATGAACTTGAAACTTGAGTATACTGTGTGTGAAAGAACGAGAAAGAGGCTCCGACCTCATTGTGATATCACTATACCTAAAAGATTTACAGAAAGACATAACACAGCTCAGAACGCAAACATAAAATGATATTTCATTCCGAATAGAAATTTAGTTGGAAACATAAGCGGAATATTTCTACATCTGTTTCCTTTACTTACAGATGCCATGATCCATGATAAAGATCACAAAAATGATGGTTATATAGTCATATAATCATAATCATTATTCATCTTATTGATAACCTTTTCAGTTTTGGCGCTGTTCTTCCCGACGGGCCCTATCTGTCATTATTACGTGATGATTTGATATTAGCCAGCTATAATCGAGGTCTTGTAGATTTTACGTAAGTTCGAGCACAGCGTTTGCCTTCATTCCCGTGGACTTTGATATATATATGTTAACGATTTGTTATCTACATGATTATAGCTCTTTCGAGATATACTATAACATTAATTCAACAGCAGCGAATTAAGCCAACAAACTACATTCCTACACACTATAGATGATAATGATTATATCATATAGATTTAATTTCACTTCATTTCACTGTATTGGTTTCCTATATCGAATTTACATAAAAATAAATCATCACAAACTAACACTAGCTGAACACTGACAACTTTGCATTTGCATTATTACTTGATATGATGTGGACGAAAGATCAACGTCGCTATCACAAATTGGCACTATGATGTGTCCCATATTTGAGGAGGTATTAAATGAAAACTGTGTGACACCATTGTGTCACAATTCATCTTAAATGAAATGAAGCATTATGTGTGGCTATAACCTAGCATATCACACGTCTGTATTCTTGAGAAATAAAGTACAAAATAAATTCTGTTTGGTTCAAACTCACTTTATCAGATTTCTTTTTTATGGGGGGGGGGGGGTCCAAGACTTAGCCTGACTACTGACATTAAGTGGTTTGTTGTATAGGACAAATCCTTCACTTGGTGAAAAGAGTTTTAGCATTGCTGTTTTAAGTGTGGTATAGAGTGTCCTGTACATTGCTATAATTTATCAGATATAGTCCCACCCTTACTGCTCCTAATGCTCCTTAAAATATGTAGAGTAATGTTCACATGGAACGTGTATTTTGGGCAATCGCTGTGGCACTTTACAGCTTACAGCAACTAAGTCTAATAGTAATAATGTTCCGATCGTTATTACGGTCATATCATCTTTTTAATGGATTTTTATCAGATCATATAAAGACAAGTAAAATGGAAACTCCTTCCGAATGGTCGCTTAGTTTGAATAAACGTTCTGCAGAAACTCCATAAACACTTGCCTCTGATTAAGCAGACATAAAAAGGAAAATTGTAAGCCCGTTCGCTATGGTCTTACCTAGCTGTCTGCTATATGGTGCTGCTAGTGGGATAGAGTATTCCAACATCCATATACGCATGAAAAGCTACTCCACCTTTCCAGGATCAACGACTATGTATCGTGCGTATAATAGTGAAGGAACTATCCAAAGGTACGGCTCCACGACCGGGAACTAACTCAAAGAAAATGTTTCATGGGTGCAGGCAACAACAATCAACCCGACAACGTTACGGTTTACTCATTGTTGTGTTGACAATATGAATAACGGCACGTACTCCTGTCTGGTACCTCACATAGCAGACCAGCATCTGCATGGTAAATATGACGAATCGGTGACTGGCATAATCCCAAACATGTCAAAGCGATTTCTTAGTAATATTTGGGTGCTCCAAGCACACACAGGTGGTCACGTTCAGCTAGCATGGAAGATCGAAGCGAGAACTCAAATATTGACATGGTTACCACTATTACATGTAGACTATAATGTCTTGACCTCGTGTACCTGAATCGATAAACATGAAAGACAACCACACGACACAATGTGAACATGACGCACCCCGCCCTTTTCTCTCAAAGCCATGGCATGCAAACATAATATTCTAATAAATGACTTTCACCGAGGTGATCAATTGTCTACAGCGTCAAGTACCTCATATTCCTAATTGCACTGGCCTCTATTGTGATACTAGTAATGATATCACCACTTCACGCGTGACCATGACCTTGTTAATACCACCTACATCAGCTTAACACTTCATTGCAAGTGGCTGTAGGAAAGAAGTTGAAAGGCAAGCTAAGCAAATTTGATTCAGTCGCCACTTACACCACGAGATCAGCAGCCGATCGCTTCGTGTTGGTCGACAAGGACACGCCTTTGCCTCTCGGTGTCAACCTCAAATCGATGAGAAAAGTGAAAAGCTTGTAGTAAAAACCCATTCATGAAGGCTTCAAGCGGTCCTTCAGGGGATATTGGATTGCATTGGGCTCTTCCGACTAATTCACTAGCCGGTCCTGGTTTTGTTTTGGTCATTGTAGATGCCATAATACACCTTTGTTGATGTCCAAGAAAGGACTATGCCCGGAATCTCACGCTCCAATCTTCGACACCTGAAACAATAACAATGACAGGAAAATGGTGGATGGAACCTGAAGCAGAGCCAAGAGCACAAGGCAATTCGGAAAGCAGGCCCCTGCTTTTGAGACCACTGTCTCTATCTCTTTGGGTCCCTGGTTCGATACCACTGTCAGCAGCGTGTAACTCCCTTTACCCATACCACTTTTGCCTGTATACTTAACAGGTCCTGTGGTCTTTTAACTTCAAAGAGAAACATTTTATTTGATTCCTCCTTGTTTTCTAGATTATGATGTTGCGTCCCATGTTAATGACATGAAACTGTTTTGTTATACGCGATGTGGTTCCCTTAGTGTCTTTAGAAAACAATTACAGTTTGAGAGATAAATGAAACAAAAAGCTTTCTGCCTTCAAAATAGCAACTTACCAAATTTTGTTAACAAGTGTGAAACCTCAAATCGAACAACGTTTGCACCAGATCGTGCAATTTGCGTGCCAAAAGGTAGACGTATATGTATTTGCATGTATGTACGTATCGTTGAACTGATGAAACTTTGACCTTTATTACGACATTAGCTATAGGTAAATGTCTGAAAAGACTGTTCACTTTCCATTGTTCATAGGGAGATGTACATTCTTGTTCCTTCCCTGTGATTCATCTAGATTTCAGTTCTCCACGTGCCATTTGACGAAGTACTTATATCTTCAACCATAGATCAATTTTCCCATTAGCAACGCTTGTTGTCCAATGTCATGGAATCATGTTGTTTTCCCGGCACAAAACCTACCAGACTTGACTGAATATGTCATTGAGAAGCCCTCTGCAGCTTGCTGTTATACCACTCAATGTAATACCAGCCTCCACCCACACTGATGTCTTGCATCTAACGAGTGCTCATTTTGGTTACATTATAAACTGTTCGTGACAAAAGATCGTCACTCGCCTTATATATTCCTCGATCTTTTCGTTGTCGAAATGATTTGAAAAGAAGTGGCCCTCAACTCACGAGGCAAAATGCAGGAAAGACCTATTTTGCTGCCAGCGTTGTGTCTCCATAGCGACGCAATAAGCCCAGGTGGTCTGGAGTACAAAGCGACGTGTGTTATGTAGGTATGAGGAATAAGTGACATATTGATGGTAACTGCCCTCACTAAGCGTCGTCAATTAATATAATGATCACAGTATCACGTTCTGTTCCAAAAGTCCCGTTATGGATCTGGCTTTAGTGCTGTAAATGTAATTGATTGTCCCAACATTTACAGGGAAATTATTAGGACGGAATAAGATCACTATATAGAAACAATGACGGGGGAGGGGGTGGCCGAGAGCGAGTACGTTCGTTGCAAAAGACCGTATAAGTTGAGCATTAACAGTGTTAATGAATTCTCACCTCCCTGCTCTCATTTCCTTATATATTCTTATTCATATATACTTATATACTATACTTATATATTTTCTTATGTATTTCTCCTCTTTTTTATGCTCCTTGCATTTCTCTTCATGCTTCTCCTATACCCCATCTTGTCTAGTTCTTGTTCTTTTCCTTATTATGCCTATAATGATTTTACTCAGTTGGCCTGAACATCGTGAAAATTGTGATTATCTTCCTGATTATCAACCTTTTGTATTTCAACATACACATAGTAGTAAGGTTTGTTACTTTTATCTCAACAGTTGTCTACATTGTCACGTCTATGAACATGCCCAAGTGTCATTCACGTGAGTTACTCCCTGTCAACATTTAGACGTCAGCAAAGAAGAAAAGATAATCTTGCTGGATGCATTGTGGAATCATATGATTAGCACAGATATGTAGACCCCGACGTTGAAGACATTCATCTGTTACACAATATGGATATCATACTCTTGCCTGATTCTCATTGATGCATAATGAATTATTTCACAGCCATAAATCAGTAGTGGCAAACTGCCCGTCGAACTCGCATCTGCACTCCAGGAAAACACAAACAAACAAACAAACAAACAAACAAACAAACAAAAACCAACCACAAATTGTCGCAATGACTGTACAACCAGCTCCAACGTCTCTCTTCCTCTCTCACTTACACAAGATTAGATTGTTGCTCAGTTTTATATTGCTGCTACATTCTTCACGAGAAATCAGCAGCAGACTCCTCAAAAACTATCGGTGACTACCACAAGAAACCACTTTCCATCCGCATAAGCAACAAACACAGCAAAAAGTGAGAAAAAGGTCCCCTCAAAGTTGAACAAGAGCACTGCAGATGGCAATTGTATCTAAAACGTGATATTACAGAGGATATAAAGATGGTTGAGGAGAAGAATACCTTATTGTAAGATTGACGTATGTGAACCTGAATCGACCATATTCGACTTGACTTGCAAAGATTGTATCCGTGTACCAAAATCCCGGTGAGCTGTGGGAGCAGGACTATTGTTGAAGCCCTTTATTATTGTTTGCAGGTAACCACGGCCGAAAAAAGTAAGAACAATAGCGACTTACCGATTATGACGAATGTGTGCGAGCTCATGATTTTGGGACCTTTTACTAGGTGAATGTTACTCCTATCAGAAGATCGAGCGAACCTCCAAGACAGCCGTCACCAAGCCTATGCCACGGCATGCAGTTTTTAAACAAGGAATATATTAATATCCATCATGGTGTCTTTTCTCAAGAGCGCTTTCTCCATGCGCGATCTTACCGACCCCTTGATTACTTTACTCGCGCCTTCTGTAATTACACCCGTTTTGTTCTACTTCAAGCGTGATATTTAGTCAGGCAGGCAGCCCTGAGGGTGGTAAACAATGGCGGATCGATTCTTAGGTCAACAAAATTGATCCCTATTCCGCTTTGGCCTTAAAGAGGGTCCTTAACCCAGTCATTTCCAAAGGCGAGACTGTTACGCGCGATGGTAATAGAATTCAGAGGTTGTTGTAGCTCGGAGAGGGTTAGGCGCAGGATTAATTTACCATTATGAAGAAATATCTCAAGTATAATAGGGCACACACACATGCAAACTATGTTTGCTTGTCGTAGCTTTACGTCAATCTTCCATAATGTGTATGCGAAATGTCACCATATAGCTGTAATGTCATCGCACGGACTTTTCACAAACACACTCTCACACACATACACGCACACACACACATACACACACACACACGCACACACACACACACACACACACACACACACATACACACACATGACAGTGGAAACATTAAGCAAATTTATGCATCTTTTTTTTTCTCGAATGGTTATATAGGAAATCGGACAAAGTATAAGAGAATGCATGACAAGTGAATGTCGGTGAGTAATGGATCAAAGACAATAATCAACTATTATGACAAAATCAGTGATAATTAAACTTGCTCATGACATACAAAGACATACAGGTACATGAAAAAAAAAGTGTTATGTAAACATTTCATATTTCGAAGTACAAGCGGAGGAGGCCGTCATTACTAAGCACTATATACTTGACGGGATGACGATCTCGGAGTGACAGAGTACATAGGAAAATTCTAAATTCTAATCGGAACTGAATGAGCAACGGCAAAAGAAAAAAAATCTCTTCAACCGCTAGTTATACATGCACAAAATTTGAAGCATCAAGGTTTTTACAAGCCTCCAACAAACTTACTTTCTTTCACATGATTTACCGTATTCATCAAGAAATAATAATAATCATGATTTAAAAGAGCATAAAAAGTACAGGAATAGACTCGGGTTTCTTATTACACCCATATTCATGCATGGCGGTCGTGAATGTCAGTACATGTATAAGTAATAATACCATCACTCTTACCAAGAATGTGTCTGTTTATAGTGAAAGTATTCAGTTCATTTCACATTTATTTCATTTTTTGAGGAAAACATATACATAGTCACTTTCTTTCCTAACAGAGAATAAGGTAAAAGAGAAACTGTGGAATGAAAAGAGTATTCAATTGTGAAACCTTCCAGTGATGATACATTGTAATGGATACTGAGTATATAGACCTCATGACCATGCACGTTTACGACTTTTCGAGACGTCCAGCGCCACTGCATTTCTCATGATACACGGTACTGTGCCATTAATTTTGCTCGATGTCAATAAATTGGAGAGGTGATCAGCTTACATAGCTCAAGTTCTTCCTGACTTCTTCGCTATGAATATGAATGTAAGTATAGATAAGCGCAGGCTATATGATTAATGTTCACAGAAAAAGTTACCAGAAGTTCAGAACATGGCCCAAAACTTTTTTTCGCGACTTACCAACTTCTTTCTCAGGAGTCAGGACACCAATTAAGAGACACCAAAAACATTGTGATAATACGTTGCCAATAGGAAAGACAAATGACTACATGTTGCACTCGTTTCTGTGTATATTAGACCAGACGGCATAATTTTATGCCCATTCAAAAAAAAAAGCATTTTAATGACAGGTCTAATTGGCAATTGGTGTTACTGCAAACCGAAGCCGTTGTGTACATGCTAGAACCAATTTTGATATCCGCTGCACATTTATTAGCTACTCCAAGTAGAAACCCCCCCCCCAAACCCCAAAACACAAAACAAAAACACCTCAAAGGTATTTCCCCTGCCTGTCTTCATGGCTATATTGGTATAGCTATACAATTCCGAATCGCAACAATAATCATGAGGCATACGTAGTAGAACTGCGTATTTTCACTGAAATTATTTCAGACTTCTTGCTCTAAAGGAAAAAAGAACACAGTGCAATGCATTTCTTTTTCCTTTCGTTTTTGTTCGTTTGTTACTTTTTTAAAAACCTTTTTCTTTTATGTTTTAGGGGTTATGAACTGTACGTGTATAAGGCACTTTGGGCACCGAGGTGTAAGGTAAACTGGACATAGCGCTTTTCCAATTTTCAACGTACCAGTGATTATCATCGTGGTATCACTGACATTGGTGTGGCATTTCTGAGTGAATTCAACACTCTTCCATACTGTTGAACCTTGAATGTGTGAACTTTCTGATACGAAGGAAATAAACGCGAAACATTAACATTTACTGCGACGTCATTATAAAAAGAAACCCCCACACAACTAACGATTCTTGATCTAAAGGAAAGAATGATGTGCACATAATTGGTGAAGTTATTATGAGAAAATGTTCCGCTGACATCTGAGCAAAGTTGTACAAAAAGGAAAATACTAATCGATTAAATGCAAGGAGATTGTGTGTTATGGTGAGCAGTGGCACTTCAAATGTAACAATAACAGACATGACAGACGCCATGGTGGACTCACAGAACTGTGGGTGGACTATGTATGACAAAATCCGTAGAGGGCGCCAGATATAGTGTGCCCAGAACCTTCTAGTCTCTGACTTTGCCCATGCAGACTTTGCCAGTAAAGGACAAGTCCACCTTCCCAGTCACGTGGACTGAGTGAATGCAGCAATGTTAGTAGAACACAGCAGTGAAAGTTTGGGGAGAATATGACAATCCGTTCGAAACTTATGAATTATTTTTAAAGTATCTGCGCAGTTACTGCTGGATGAGAAGGCTACTACAGTGTATGATGTCATATGCGTAGAACAATATAAGGAAGATATAAAGAGAATCTCTCAAAATTATATTTTTTGAAAAAACTACACATTTCAATTGTTCATTCAAGGACAACTACCTTCCTTGAATCTCACAACATCATATCTGACTCCCAATTTGGCTTTAGAGAAAAACATAACACAACTCATGCCATTCTAAGTTTAATAAATACCATATCAGCTTCAATCGAAATATCCTGTAATACTATCGGTTTGTTCTCAGATTTTTCTAAAGCATTCGATACTATAAATCACGACATTCTGTTATACAAACTTGCACACTATGGTATTAGAGGTAAGGCTCTGGAATGGTTCGAAAGTTATCTTTCTGGAAGAAAGCAATTTGTTACCATTGATGGATATAATTCGTCTTCGGTACCAATCACGTGTGAGGTTCCCCAAGGAGGCCTTCTTGGTCCACTGCTATTCTCTATTTATGTAAATGACATTCGATGTTCTTCGAGTGTTCTCTCTTTTATCCTTTTTGCTGATGATTCAAACGTATTCTATACTCACAGTGATCCTAGTAAGTTAGTAGAAGTTTTACATGTAGAACTTACACATGTAACAAATTGGATAAAAGCAAATAAATTATCTTTAAATAAACAAAAAACCAATTACATGTTATTCAGTAACTCTGTTAAACAACTTCCTGACCAAGTGATATTTGATAATTCTGTCATTAAAGAAGTCAAGACTACAAAATTTCTCGGTATTACAATTGACAATAAGCTAACTTGGAATTGTCATATTGATAATATTTGTAAGATAGTTTTAAGAAATATTGGCATCATTAATCACGTTAAACATTAAACGGATTCTCCCCAAGTCAGTGCTTCTTATGTTATATTCAACTCTTATTCTCCCTTACCTTAATTATGGCGTAATGGCATGGGGAAATGCAATACAAACTAAAATGGACAGGGTGCTTCTCTTGCAGAAAAGAGCGATGCGTTTGATATGCAACACCGCTTATAGATCACACACTGATGTTTTGTTTAAAGAAAACCGTATTCTTAAGATTACTGATTTATATCGTCTTCAGCTGGGTTGTTTTATGTACAATGTAGAAATTAACGCTACTCCTGCTGTATTTAAGGAAATGTTTCGAAAAAAATAATGTTATACATAATTACTCAACAAGGTATGCGAATGATTATCATCTTCCTAAAAATAGAACTAGTTTTGCTAACAGAAATTTCATGTTTACTGGTCCTAAGCTTTGGAATTCCTTTGATCGTTCACTAAAACAAGCTCAGAGCTTGAATAGCTTTAAGTATAAGCTCAAAAATGTGTTTCTTGATAAGTATTAATAAACAGTTTTATGGTAATAAAACGTATGTATATTTAAATCAATGTTTTCTAGAAGTACTTTCATTAAGTATACTCGGAAGGTTATCTTCTGTTTCATTCATTATTCTAATGGTACACTGTATATAATGTACACTGTAAACACTTTATACATAAACTTGTGCTTTGTAACATATACATGACTTGTTTGTATATCCATAGTACGGTTCATGTGCCCTTGTAAATAATGTATATATGGTGTTTTTGTTATTTCACTCAGCCTTATCTTTGATATCATTTTGTCTATAATCTGTAGGGGGACTACATTTAAAAAGCAGTGCTTCTAAGTAGTCCCCTCCACATTTGTATAATGGTGTTATTCTATCTCAGAATATCACTATATTTTGTATATACATGTAATATACTCTGTATAGTTTTGATATAATGTCCACCATGTGGAATATGAATAAATTTCATTTCATTTCATTTCATTTCATTTCATTTCATTTCATTTCATTTCATTTCATTTCATTTCCTCGACTTGCCATTGACGTATGTTCATTTCATTTCATTTATTTCATTTCCAACAACATTTTCATACACAAAATAACACAACATCAATGCAATGTAGTAACAAAGAAAAATACGTGAAGTTGACAATACTACGCATCACAAAAGCAAAGTAAACAATGAAAATTGAATTGAAACTAAAGTTGCAGGAAATGTTAAGGGTAATATTATTCCCCCTGCCTTCTGAAATAGGCATGTCAAGCGTTATTTCATTATGCGAGAAAAGTGAAAATATTCTGAATTTTCTTTATATTTTATTTATATCGTTGTACACATGTGACATCACTAGCCATAATAGTCTTCTCATCCAGCAGTGACTGAGCGGAAACCTTCAAAAATCCATAACTTTTGAACGGATTGTCTGATTTTCCCCAAATTTTCACTGATGTGTTCTACTAATATTGCTGCATTCACTGAATCCACATGTCTACGGAGGTGGACTTGTCCTTTTAGTACTTTTGACAAACACTTCCCTGTGACATATCACAAGACAATTTGAAGTTTGAAAGCATAACGATCAAGACATTGCAGATCTTCAAGACACAATTATCATCAAATCCGCACATAAGATAACTATCATGAAGATGAATTAAGTCTTGAATCCAGATTCTGCGTCATTTTTTCTTTGTCTAGACATTCTTAACGTATACCGGTAGGCCTATATCTATTTATGTAAACCTTTCTTTATCATTTCATTTCCATTTCCAACAAAAAATGAAATGCAAGATTGCAAATAAACATTAGAATACACAGAATATTACACAAAATCAATACAACATCATAATCAAGGAAAATACTATGAAGAAAAACAACAACTACAATAAATATTATGTCTCTGTAGACCAAAAAAAAAAGGTGATTGTAAATGGATGGGACTGCTAAAAAGCAGAGCTTGTAATTTGCAATCTCTTTATACATCTTAATTCATTTTTCGGGATCCAGATGAAAATGATTTTACATGTCAATTGTAATTCTTATGCACCATTGAATGTATAGTTTGTATTACTACGTATGAATAAAAGTTTTACTAAAGGTTTCATCATACTTCCACATGATGCATTATAATACAATAATGTACATAGGTTGACGTGTAGAATATCAGATCTGCATATACCACGGAGGTGGAAAAAAAAATCTCTTCCCACCTCTCTGCAGTCCTATACACAATCAGGTCTCACTAAAGGTTCCAGGGCGTCTTAATTCAGTTTGACGAAAAATGCTATGATGTTATCTCAGTGATTCTTCTATAATTATGTCTAATTGATTTACAAAATGAAAAAGAAAAGAAGCCTTCGCAGCACTCGATAACACAGTGTGGTCGATCTGTCTTTAATGTAAATATTCGTCCACTAGTCAATAAAAAATAAAGCGATGATGTAACAAAAAAATATCATTTACAGTCTGCTCTCAGTAACAATGGATAATGTTAGAAAGAACGAAGATCAGGGGTCGCTTTTATGCTGATTCAAAGTTAGTGTTGGGTTGTTGAAAATCAAAATAAGCTATGTTCCGTTCTTTATCAAGGACCAAGGCAACTGTTTACCTATCAAAATATGATGATGATTATTTTTTGTGTGTGTCTATCTTTCTTCCCGTTGCAACCTCCGTTCATGTAAGCACCCCAAGCGGACTTGAATAGCGCCATCAATGGTGGAGCAGCGCAGCAAGTGTACAAGAGTTCACACCCATAAATATTTCCCCATAGGGATGTGTGTAAAAAAAATCAAATTTCAAAAAATTCTGTAAAATAGCTGGGAGAAATGAGGTATTTCAGCTTCACTAGCCTGGATAAGTGAGATATACCCTTTCATCCATCAAATTTTCAGGGTGGATTCTTCAGTCCAAATTCTGTCCAGGGGTCCGCAAAGCCAGACTACGAGTTCTTGTCACTCAAAAAATCACCTATTTTCCGTACACGTACCCAATGAAATATAGTCCCCTCAAATTCCATCAGAAAAGCTTTCATCTTCCAACCAAAATGCAGTTTGTAGAGGAATTCATACTTAATATCTACAGCCATTCAGTTTTTTTTGCCAAACTACATCATTGATTTTTAATCAATTTTTTTCTTCATTTATTTTGGTATCTTTGGTACGAATTTGTGAAGGGGTCTGGGACATTCCATTGTATTTATTTCTCATATGACTTCTAAACATCATAAATGTGTTTTTGATGATATTTGCCCCTACATCATATGGGAAATTACACATTCAAGGGTTATAGAGCTTCTCAAAGGGACACTTTTGAAACTCATGCCCTTTGAGGTTTTTAAAAAAAAATAAAAATGTAGTGTTGATCAGTTCTTCGTAAGATGAATACATAGATGCAGGCAGTAATCCTTGATTATGGGGGTGTCATCATCACATTATTGCCTACAAAGTACTTTAAAAGACTTTGTTTTGTCAAACAGACTAACTTTATGAATTTTGACCTGTTTCAGTGGTAGCCAAAACAAAGAAATACATTAAAATAACACAGTCATTCAAAGTTGTGTGATACTGATGACTGCTATGTACAAAGATCTAGTACCACAACAACATAATAAGAAAACAAATTGTAGCCAAACAGAGTTGGGGGGGGGGGGGGTTAGAGGAGAGGGGTAGGGGGGGGGGGTAGGAAGGAGAATGGGGGAGGGAGGAAGAGATCTGACACAATAGATCAACATAAACCAGCAGAGCTTGTATGGGATGAATACTTCCCATAGACTTGTGTGCATTGCATGCATCCTCTATAGGGCTCACACCCATAAATATAATATAAAGGAGTCTGGGACATTCCATTGTATTTACGGGTGTTAGCCCTACAACACTTGTAGGTCCTTCACAAATTCGTACCAAAGATACCAGCATAAATGAAGAAAAAATTGATTAAAAATCAATGATGTAGTTTGGCAAAAAAACTGAATGGCTGTAGATATTGAGTATGAATTCCTCTACAAACTGCATTTTGGTTGGAAGATGAAAGCTTTTCTGATGGAATTTGAGGGGACTATAATTATTTCATTGGGTGCGTGTACGGAAAATAGGTGATATTCTGAGTGAAAAGAACTCGTAGTCTGGCTTTGCGGACCCTTGGACAGAGTTTGAGCCGAAGAACCTGCCTTGGAAATTTGATGGATGACAGGGTATAGCTCACTTATCCAGGTTAGTGAAGATGAAATACCTCATTTCTCCCAGCTATTTCACAGAATTTTTTTTTTCCGTCTCTATGGGGAATTATTTACCCGTGTGAGCCCTACATGTAGTTTGCCAAGAATCTATTAGTATAGAAGCATGGGACAAAACAGCGCCATCACTAGAGATAATGTCTGACAGTTAGGCAAATAGAGGCAGCAGTAACAAACGTGATTGAAATCGAGCTCCGTCAAAGGGTTAGGCAGTTTGCTTTGAGCCAAGTATGCCAGTTTGTGCGTCAAACCGAGGGTGTAAAGTTTTAGAAAACGAGGGAAAGTGACACTCACTGTCAAAAATAATGTCGTGACAGACTGAGTTGGAATTTTCCAACATTAACTTCAGTATATTCTGACAGACGTGTGCTATTCTTGCTTCGAAGATAGCGAAATGTGCATTTCACATCACGATGTAAGCATAATGAAACTTGCGTAATTTGAAAAGTGTCAATCATAACTACAATGATACCATTAAACAAAACGATTATTCATATATGGTTTTATACATGTCATAAATCCAAATTATGTCTACTCAACACGAAGGTATCGCAGGGCAAATAATTTCTGTTTTCACTCAAACTTACAAAACAATACAGGTTTGAGATTTGTTATTTGTTCCAAGAAAAAAAAAGTCATTACACCCCGCGCGTCCAATCCCGCTTCAAAATGAGCCTGCATGATAAATATTGAAGATGATCTATTTTCCTTTGTCCTCACACACCCACGCTCCGGACCCTATCCCTACTCCAATCGGAGAACAGGCATATGGCTGCTCTGTGGTCGGACCACGGCGCTTCACACACAGCCGCCCTCGATGTTCTTGTGACAGGGGTTGACTGGGGGAAAAGCGTCCCCACTGGTTTCGCTCTACCCCTTGTCCCACCCCACCCCACGCGACTGTTAGTCCGCAAGTACGCGGTTATCAGTGCCTTCACTGCCACATACTTTTCCCCCTTATTTAACCAAAAAAAAAAAAAAAAAAAAAGAAAAGATACTTGATATCACATTCGGCTTTTTTTCCCCCCACTCCGTTACAGCATATCATAAGGAGAGGGAAAGTGATCCTTGTCAAAAACAAAAAGAGATTGAGTAAAAGCGTGTGATACAAAGGATTTGGGCGTTGATAATAATAATAAGAAATTCATTGTTACTTTTCTGCTTTCAAAGCTACCGATAACAAGAGACACCGCGATGAAAGAACAAATTGCAATGTATATTGATTTATCTCATCTACACAATTCTTTCGATAGCAGAAAAGAAAAGAGAACATTTTCTTTGTTTCAGGGGCACAGTGAGGCTGCATGGTGGTTTATAAAGAAGATGCATTCTTAAGAGAGGAAAACCCAAGTGAGCCGTTTTTTTCAACTGAAACTCAAACCAAGTAAGCAAAGGGGGAAACAAACTATGAAGCTGCTGGGGGATGAAGACTATAAGATCAGCATGCGGAGACCGATTTTTCAAGATCGATATCGAGACCCGCTACTGCTTCTGTCAGAGCTATTGAAGTCCACGTCGCACATCAAAGAAAATTCCTTCCCTTGACATGAAGCGCACCGATGTAATTCCTGGCACGTGGTTACCATGACGACCAAGACGACGGCACGCGCAAGGCAGACGCCAAACTCTTAGGGCGGAGCTCTGGAGAGTTGCTTCAAAGCTCCGCCCAGTGATGCGACCTTGTTTGCTCCCCCTCCCAGTCCCACCCATCCGTGTCCTCTTCCATATACGCTGCCCCCCCCCCCCTTTTGTTAATTCGTGTCTGGAGAATTAGTCAATGCCGTCCCTGCTCTATTTGTGTCCCGCAAGCCATGACAAGCAATTACCATGACTTTTGAAAGAAGGACAAAGGCGACATTCCACGTTAGGTAGTCCATATCTCAGCTCTTTGGTTCTATTCAAAATCAAGCTCCACAATGATTAAATACGCAAACAGCATAAAAACCAATCTAATTTCATACCTGCTTCTTGTTCTCTAACGTCATTGTATTTATTGACTATATTTACAATTATGAAACTTAGACTGTTGCGGCCTTGACATAATGTATACTCTAAAGAATACGACTTTGGCAGGCCGGGGGAGGGGTACTTCGTGCTTGAGCCTGCTCGACCATAATGTACATTTATACAGCTTCGCGACATCAATTTGATCCATGATAGACGATGTCAGCTGTGTTTTCCCTAGTGTTATACCTATGAAGTTTAAATTTGATAGGACTGAGCAGCATTGTACACCATCCCCAGTGTAGTTAGGATCTATACATCTCACTATATCCAATTATTCCAAATCATGTTCAGATATGTATGCATAGACGGATCGCTGCTGCATAAATTCAGGCAAAACGGGAGATTCGGCCTTCGAAACGAACGAGTAGAGTTCGGAACTGGGTCAAAACCATTTTGCAGAGCAATAGAGCTTGACGGTTAGCTCACGTCACAAATCAGTCGTGCGGCTCCAAGGACAGCTTGACAGTAGTCTCATTGTCTATGCGAAAAAGAGTCTTTTACAATATGAAAATTACATTAAATCGCAAAACGACGCTTTAAATTAGCTTATGCAGCTTTCTTGAACTTAGATTTGGATTTGATTGAAGCCCCTTTTGGCCCCGTGGGAGCAAATAAAGGCTTAAACTTACTTTATGTATCTAGGTCTGCAACGTACTCTATTTACAATCATACAACTTACATGTATTTGTAATGAAAGGTCACTCAATTTGTGAACTATGATTTACAAGCTGGCAGTGGGGACGATTGATACAGGTGCTTAATGCTGTTGAAATGAGTACATCAGTGTCATTATTAGCAAATCAAAAAAAAAATCATGGAGACCTAAGAGACTGGCTTAAAGGGGAAGGCTAGTAACTGATCAGTGGGAATCAGTGGAAATGCTGGTAGATGATTGTTCCAATCCTTATGGGATTCATTCAAGAGTTCATTGTATATCTATTGTTGTGTGAAAATGATTTGCTTCAGAACGGTCTCATATTCAAGTAATGTGCAGATTAATGCTCCGTCACTGACCAGGGACGCTAACCTGGAAGCATTAAACTGCACATTACTTGAATATGAGACCATTCTGAAGCAAATAATTTTCACACAACAATAGATATACAATGAACTCTTGAATGAATCCCATAAGGATTGGAACAATCATCTCCCAGCATTTCCACTGATTCCCACTGATCAGTTACTAGCCTTCCCCTTTAAAGAACTGAAGTTCCACTATATTATGATAATGCTTGCAAACGTGGCCAGCCTGATTTGAAAGTTATGATAATGCTTTTGAATCTGCACGTGTTTTCAAAAAGGACTTAACAAAAAATGTCAATATTTAAAAACATCAACTCTTAATGTTCCTGGATATTAATCCATTATCACTTCATTTGAACCGAAAAGATGCCTATTATATGTTATGGGTCTGTTTTGATTGTCCTTGTCTCGCCCATTGTACTGACTGTTCTCGAAGATCAACGCTGTATGAAAACGCAAAAAGTACTCTTCTCGAGTAGTCGTTTTGCGGTTGAAAGCAAGCGAAACGTGAATTTGATTCTACTTTCGATGAGGAGCATGCGTAATTATAAGCGCTGGAGACTTTCCAGCCATCGGAGCCCACAGTGTGAGAAAAACTTTCATATTGTCGAAAAGTATGGTCAACGCATACCGATGACACGAACGTTGTTGAACCATGGGGATACAGAAGAACCCAAAGAGGTACATAATACATGTATATACCTCCTTGGTTGGGGACGAGGTATTTGTATGTGTGTGTGGGGGGAGGGGGGTGAGGTGGTGGCAGGGGTAATGCTCGTGGATGGGTCAAGGGGCAGTATTCCCTCGTGTTTCTAGCCTGTTGCTCAAAATAATCTATGAATGCTTTTCCCTATGCAAATATCAAGATCGTACTACACGTACTTGGTAGCAGCATTCGTCATATCACACTTTTTATCTCATTATTTTCACGTGTTGTTTACTACTCCCTTCAAGTCACGTGCTCTTCTTTGTTACCCTATGGATGAAAATGTCTTATTAATCAATGTCACGTTGCAATGGCAAGAAATACTGGCATACAGATTATTCTATAATGTTGGTTCATCACGGAAGTGGTTTTATCTGAGCGACTTAGTTGTGATAAGTTGAATATCATTTGTAACCCTACCGTCAGTATGATCGTGTAACAAAACGAAAACACTTTTCTTTGATTGAAATAATTGATAATACTCTATCCGTCTGTAAACACAACTGGTTGTGCACGCGTCGTACGACGTCAGTACTTATTAATTATGTGAAAAAGTCCATGTGGCTAACATTTTAGTGCGTTAGACTTATCAGTCTCATTTACTGCATGCGTCATATTATGTCAGTATCTATTAATCATGTGAAAAAGTCAGCGTGGCTAGCATTTTAGTATTATCTAAGACTTACCAGACCCATTTACTTTGTTGAAAAACTAACACATGCAGTGCCTGTCAATGTACTTGGTATGGACGGATGACCCGAACATGACCTGTAGAGTCCAAATGAAGTCATTACCACGCTTTAAAAAAAAATGACAGAAGTGCAATGAAATCCAGGGAAACCGCACGATTCACACGCACCAGTCACTCGCAATGAGCCCCTCAAACCGCTGAAAACAAACTGCTCGATGGTAGGTCTTCACAAATCATGCGAAAAGAACGTTGAAAAGAGTGAAAGAGGGAGAGGGAAAAACACATTTTGAAACCAAAATATGAAAGATGCCTGTATAAGATCTTGGGACTATGCCATGGACTTTCTTCCTTTTTCCCCTTTTTGAAGGGATATTGTTGGGATGGTTTATGAGTATTCGAATGTTTCATCCGAAGTCAGTCGTTTTCTATGATGAACAAATACAAACATACAGAAGCACACAAAAACAAACAAACAAACAAACAAACAAACAAACAAACAAACAAACAAACAAACAAACAAACAAACAAACAAACAAACAAACAAATAAATAAACAAACAAATTGATCTCGATATTCCAGTCATCATTATTGTTATTAAGAGAAAGAATGTTTAGGATTATACTCGGTTGTAATGTGGAGGTATCATAATGAAAATCTTTTGTCCTTTTTCTTCCGGTATGACATAGGCTACCTCGATGTGAAGCTGTGGCCCGTATAGTTGTGAGTAAAGGAGATAGTTATGACTGCAAATAAAGCTTTCAGGCTCCATGATACATTCCTGAGTCGATAGATGAGCAAAATGACGGCATGTAAAATATGCATAAGCCCCAGAGACTATGATATATAGTAATTGAAGCTGTTTATCTCACACATATGTGTTTTTAGGGTAGGAGAGAATGACTGTCGACACCATGATGACACATGAAGTGCATAAAAGATTATTGAATGATAATATCATATATTGACTTATTAATTATAAGCAACGAAAGAGAAAGCTTCCAAAACCGGCACTTGATAACTTGATAGTTTGTGACCGCTAGAAAAGTGCCCCATCTCCCCCCCCCCCCCCCCCGGGAAAAAGAAATTGTAGCGACTCCCCAGTGACATAAGAGAAGAAACCATGATCAGCTACGTTCCCAGCTTTCAGAGATATCCCCGCTCAAGTTTGCCATCAAGTACAGAGGATTAAACGGGCGCTTCTATGGCCTCAGCTTTGACTTTCACCAGGGAGGTGGCCCACCTCCCCGCCTTCACGCAGTGTTCAACAATGGGCGAAAGACTAGCTCTCTGAGACTGTTTTAGGCACGTGACAACGCGACAAGCTGTTGAGCGGTTGACACCATGTGGCGCCCTCGCATTATAGGATAATCTCAAGATCTAACCATACTTATTGATAAGTATAGGTACTCGGAGTAATCAAGAACGATAAAAGTGCGTTTGCCTCTACAGCCCTGTTCCAGCAAAAATATTGCAACAAGTGTAGCACGCTTTGCTCTCAAAATCTACGTATACTTGCTGAAGTTGAGCTGAAAGTTGTCGATACTGAGTCAATAAACGCCAATATGGATGTCTTGCAATAACTAGAAACAATTGTCGTTGATCGAGATGTTTAAGAATGAGTAGGATCTATTATTTTACTTGCCTCGAGCACGCAAATTCATAAGGCTCATTGTTTATGGCGAGGCATCAGGCTCTTGTAAAATCCGAGGGCGGATGGTTTCGCGTCATATCGGCTGTAATTCCCCCTCGACATAAACAAACTCCAGGTTTCACAGTCGTATAGATACTTCCCCGTATTTCTTTGACTTTTGGCCTTTTATTTCCTCTGCATTGCATTATTCAACTCCGACGTCTCGAATGACTGGTTTTGTTGCTAAATTTGTCAAATTGAGTCGGCTGTTTGTGAGTGAATTTGCAGTGCATGAAAAGAATTGTTTATTGAAAAGAAACCAATCAAACATGTCGCTCATTTTTGATCCTATATACTTTACCCGGTATCTGAAATGAATTTTCTAACAAACCCTCATACTTTTCGGACCACTGAATAACAAGCTGACTTGCTGTACAATCAAGTGATGCTCGACGTGAAATGTCACCAAGTAGACAACTACAGACATTGAAATTCATTTCTGTATTCTACAGCGAATATTCACCCACATACTCATGCAAACACACACACATCTGTACAATATACATAAAGACAGCTCACAAATGCTAACAACACAGGCATAAAACGCGACATCGCACGTGTGAAGAAAACAATAGTCGAGCATCTTTATGCGTATCTGTCTGTTTTTCTTCCTCTTTCTCTCCTCATTCTGTCTATCCCTCCATTCTTCCCTTCCTTCGTCCCCTCCCTCGCTCTCCCTCCCCATCTCTCTCCACTCTTGTCACATCACGTTATTCGGTTATGTCAAAAGCGTTTTGTAAGGGACTCAGTGGTAAGGTTTTGGTTGAGGAGGGATTTCGCTTTTAACTCTTTGCGGGATATGATTAGAAACCACTCATGAAATATTGCAGAGCATACAACTCTAAGAGGAATTCAAAGTCTATTTTTGATGAAGATCTGTTTTGGAATGGCTGAGATGTCCAAACACAAAGGCAAGCAAAGCGATCTTGGAGTAAGGTGGGTACCACCTTCTATTAAGATTGCTTTGTTTTAGATATCTCAGCCATTTTCAATCCAATATTCACCAAATAAACTTTGAATTCCTCTTGCAACTTTATGCCCTTTCATATTTCAAAAGGGGTTTCTCATTATCTCACGAAATAAGTCAGAAATCTAAAGCACTATATCAACCAAAATTATACCACCCCTTTAAGCTGATCAGCTCTCCAGGCATGAAGATGTATATGGAAGATGTATATGTATGATATTGCTCTATTATTGTTTCTTGGACTAGATAAGGGACACGCGGAATAGGGGTTTATTTGACACAAATAAATACCATGGATATGGGGCGCTGTAGCTACATGGTTACACTCACTGCTGCTGAGAGACACATTGTCGCAATATGTGAATGACAGGCAGCCCCCAATGAACTGACACAGAAATTAGCTGCTGGAGGAGGCAACGGGCACTGCGGGTAATTAATTCGGCATGAGCATTTTGTCTTCACGCCTCGAATCCCGCAGACGATAATGAAAATAAATGAGCGCATGATTGACGTGATCGAGGTGAATAATGATTGACATAGCCTGATGGCTAAGCAGCTAGATTCACTGCACCATGTGGCTCTGGTTCAGGGCCAGGGTGGCGGGAGCCCGCCCGACGGACGCGCCGTGAGTTGTGACTCGCTCCGCTCTAAATCAGTCCTCGCGCACGTTAAACACACTGAACCAATTTACTGAATACCATGCTCTTAATTACGACTTGCGTTTCCGGTGATTATGACCTTTTATTGTGACGCATTTTGATATTTTATTGTGACGCATTTTAATCTTTTATTGAGACGCATTTTTAACTCTATAGTCTACTGCATCATTTTCGTCATTTAGATCTAAATCTAGATTTTTCTCTGCATAGATCTAAATCAGCGATCAATTTTGCAATTTACGGCGGAGAATCTAATGTCCTAAACTCATCCTGTCTCAACAAATCTCACGCTATAAAAAAAAAAAAAACCCACACAATTTGTCATTTTCGGCGACTTTTAACGTTACGTAGCGCATGTCATTTACGAAGAAGCATGCAAATGAATTCAAATTGTCAATAAGAGTGTGTTTTATCCAGTGTCGAAATTATTTGGTGCGAGATTAATGCATGACAAAGGTATCTTCGTATTCCTTTGCAGTTTGGTGTCGTATGAATCTAGAGATGAGCATGGTTGTAAAGTTATTGTACCTCATGCTTGAAGAGTAAACCATACGGTTTCATAACAAAGCAACAGCTTTTCAAAGTATACCCAAACTTATCCAACACCATACACAAACTAAAGCGTTATATGACATTATATGGAGTTTTAATTATTTTATCGCTAGAGATCCATCACTTATCACGACGATTGAACCCTCAATGCATAGGAAGGTATTATTATATTTGAAGTCAAATTTCACGATTTCACAGAAGAGCCAAACACTCATACACTCGAGACCCTTGTAAACTTTAAATGATAATTGCTTCCATGCGTAAATGGTATAAAAATACTATAATGATGACTCCATAATGGTTTGTGTTGAGGTCTTGGACTAGCTTCCTCATTAGTTTCTAATTGGGCCAGAGTTTGATTGGTGCTTTATTCATCGCAGCAACAAACCGGCGTTTCGTTAAGTGTCTCTGTCAGTTTCCCTCACTTCCGGTGTGACCGTCCTTCCTTTTATTCGTCGTATTCCCAATGGGTAGACAAAGGGATGCGGCGCTCCGTGTCTCCCGCGCAGGAGATGGGGAAAATGCGTCAACATGTAGAGAGAGAGAGAAAGCTTTATATATATATATATATATATATATATATATATATATATATATATATATATATATATATATAATATATATATGATATATATATATATACATATATATATATATATATATATATATATATATGAAGAGTTTTATCGCAAAACGAGCTAACTCAATTCTTGTTAAGTTGAGATATTTCCAATTACATCTGCTAAAAAACAAGGAAAATAATAAGAAAATACAGGATATTTTCAATCATAACTTCTAGAATATTTCTTATTATATCACAAGCGAGGTATTACTCGAAAGGTTTAATTATGTTCTATATCTGATAATGGACTTACTTTGAAATATTTAAAAATGACACTTTAGACCATTTTGTAACTAAACTCTTCATATATTTATATATATATATATGTATATAACATATACCAATGTATGTGGGAGAGACAGAGAGACAGAACTGGGGCAGGAGGGGAGGGGGGGGGGGTGAGGAGGAGGTAGACATGTGCAGTTCGTATAACCAGCACTAATAACTTTCATTTCTTTTTTTAATGGTACTCAATCAGGTATTCCACAGCTTGAGGTAAGATTATCATGTTATGATTGTTAAAAATAAAAAAGGTGTCACAACACATAATACTTGTGGAAGCCTTAACAGGACGCCATCCCCTCGAGTTGCCGAAAATATCATCTTAACATTAAAAATTATAGTACATAGGCTACAGTTATGTACTATCTTCCTAAAAAAGTTGTTGAGTCCCATATTGTCCATTCCACATATCGACGCGACAATCAATGATAGATGTTTGATAATGTGTTTCCGGCGTGTAAGATATGGATAGAGACTACACAATTCAGACAGAAAAACCGTTCGAAGAAAATATTACACTCGGAGACCTTTCTCGACTTGAATCAACGAATTCAGAAGAAGAAAAATACTCCATTACAAATCCACACAACCAATCAAAACAAAACTTAAACATTACTAGGACGACAAGCTGCATTGATAATCCAGAAACAAGAGGAAATGAAAGGTAACAATAGTAAGGATGAAACCACGGATGCTCCTGTAGATGTTGAAAGAAACGACTGACCCTTTGAGAAGATGATAGAAGCAGATGGGGAGAGTGAAGAGAAAGGAGATAAAGAGGCTGATTTGAAACGATTCTCGCAGAAGGACTTCTTGACGATGCACGCTTCTGTTCCGGTGTAATTAACGTCTCTTTAGCTTGTTTGAATCACTGAGACAAGTACCCACTCTACGGTCCCACTTGGGACCGCAATCACTGGCCTTTGTCCGACGAGAGTAATTCAAGTCCAACTTTCCGGAACGACGGTGAAGATGCAGGAATTCACTTGTTTTCAAGTCGTGAGGAAGAAGAAATTAAAAGGCGCCACTTTCAGGCTTGGATGCTCTCAGAGACAGTCCGTCGACTCCTTCACTCAATCAAAAGTGTATGAATCCCACCTGCTCCTATCCCTCCCTCCCCATTCTCTCTGTTCCCCCCATAAAAGTTCAATGTACTGGTCCAGTGATCAGGAACGGTAATGTTGTTTTCTGTCAATTGCCAATATAATGATAATAATGGGTCATTATAGCTAGCGATACAGTAATCAACGATAGATTCGTATTCTTAGATTGCATGTAATTACTCTATAATGTCAGCAGCTGTGAGCTGCATGCGTGACAAATTACAGACCTAATAATACAAATCATCATGTTAGAATGAAGTCATAGCATTGATGCATACGCATAAAGAATTTTCAAAGTATTGACTCTGAAGCAAGTTCGGTAAAATGTGAAAAACAAACTCAGATGTTTCTCGCTGACATTAAAAGACAAAACTCAGACCCGATAAAAAAAGAGAGACCCTGACTAGATTTGTGGTAAGAAACTCAATAGTTTCACATGGGAAATTCTACAAAGGAAGGAAATTCAAGACTTGAATGAAATTTGCAATTGTCATTCCTCGTTGAATAATGATCAGGAGTATATCTTACATGTAATTTCTTTTCGATAGCGTATGTGCACACACATACACACGAAAAGTAACAATCATACTGCAACCATATATCGGTGAGGCATGTCAATCAACAAGGACATGATAAACCTAAAACAGGAAGAAGATGTCTTCAAATAAACATCTAACAAATGAATATAGGCCCTATGGGATGTATATACACACACAAAAAAAAAAAATCTACCGATGCAGCGATAGCAACAAACAGATAGATAATAACATTGAATCTTCTCCTTCTTTATATAAGGTGGCATCTTCAGCTTGCCCTGCCATCATTACACCCCAAAAGCGTCGCCACCTCTGCACATTCTTGCCTCTGGGCCAAGAAAACATTATTGGGAAGGTGGGGGGGGGGGGCAAAATTTTTGTAGTGACGACGTGTAATGTCATATTTCAGGCTTGTAACGTAGACCTAATGAACAAATTGCATATTTCAATTGTGTCACAATATATTTTGAATACACATTATGCTAGGTGGCAAAGAAAAGAGGCATGGTATCTGCTGCTTCCCTCAGAAAACAGTTTTTCCTGCGACCTCAGAATCTACGCTGTATTTAAGCCTTTCAATGCATGCTATATCTTATTTACTATTAACCCATTTCATGGATACAAAACATTGTTCAACCCAGATTGAAAACGAAACAGACATAAGCCTGTGCCAGCAAATTTGTTAATGAGTTCAAAATATGAACAAATAAAATGCTCATTATTCATTAACACTATGACTCACCGAGTAAACACAGCAAAGACATTGGAACTTTAGTTGACTCATGGACACTTACAAAAGCGATGTCCTCTAATCTTACAGTGCCTGTATGATGTCTTTGCTTTTCAAAGAAAGGACATTTGTGGACTTTTCACTGTCTAGAGTGGCCTATACGTGGACATGGTTGAGAAATAACGCCGCGAAATGTTCTAAACAAGCATAACTCAATCGAGATTATCATTGGCATGTATTATCATGATTATATCTAAAGACAATCCGGTGAATTGGTTTACAGCAACGTCTTCATTAAAAAAAAAGTATGCAACGATACAATCGCAACAAAGAGTGACGCCCCATTATGTCAAGGTAGGACTTCAATGTCTGCCTTGTGTATTCTTTTGAGAGCAGGAATATTACATACGCAAGAGATACAACAAAGATATCAAAAGAGTTTTGTAAAGAACGACGAAGGCGATATTCATGTGTATAAATTTTTAGGATAACACCATTGATCTCTTTGTAGTTCTTTTTTTTTCCAGATAATGATGATCAATGATAATGAAAAGGAAGAAGTCGATTCTCTTGTACCCTGCGTGAGCTCAAATTTCAGTATCGATTGTTCAAATATTTCCTTCAGATCTCGCTTCGTTGACGAACAAAAGCGGGACCAGTTTGCAGGTTGCGGCGTGTCTGTCCGCTGGTATATCGACCCGATGTTGTGCGTAGCGCTCGTTGTGCGTGTGCCCTGGTCTTTGTCCGAGCGGGCGTAATCCGGGTGTTTTTGTTCCCAACCACGAGCGAGGCGCGCGACCATTGTCGGTAAGAATAGCGTCCACCTCATGACAGCTGTCCCATGCTTCTGTATCATGAATTTACCATTTTCTTGGCACTACATGTTACATGTATCACTTAGTTCTGGGCGAATCCAACAAGAAGCATATTTCCTTCTTGTATGGTGTCTGACATTTTTTTTTGAGATGACAAACCTTCCGTGATTTATACGTAAATTTCGGTGAAATTATAAAATGGCTTCTACACCTCGTTAATTCTTTAAGCAGTCATTCTCCATTCTGCCAAAGCTTGCATAAATACTTCAAACGCAGACGAAATTTGCAGATTTCACAGCTTATTCCTAAAGCATTCATCAAACATCTGTGTGGTTTGGGGGCATAATGTTCAAGTAGTGACCTCATGCCTAAAATCATTCCTATTTTGTCTTCATCTTCACTTTGATTCAGCACATTTTACGCTAATTATGCTTCACTATTGACATTTACATTGTAAGTAAATTTATAGCGAAGATAACATCGGTGTGAACTGAGGATCAAATAATGAAGAGTAAAGACAGAAAACACGGTAACGTTTTTCATGATTTTCCATTCCGTTGTAGATGTTCGACTTGACGTTACCACCTTTTTATGGCGTTATCGCATGATGACTCTATTTTCTTATCAAAGCCAAGAGAAATTGTAATATTGTTTCTAAATTCTCAATACAGATTAGTTATGGTCTTTACAGTATAATTATACAGATTGCTCAATATGAAACGCAAAGTATATTAAAAAAAAAAACCGGCACAAACGGGGTCTCCAATTCTCTTGTACCTGTTTGCGGGGTAACAAAGAAAACGATTCATTACGGCTAACCGTTTGGTAATGAGTAGGGCAATGACGTCTGGCTGTCAACTTTTCAAGCGACATCCCACCCCACCTGCCCTCTCCCTGAACCCGTCCGCATCCCTCTGCTTGGTGAGGAGGAGGTGA